>NC_073692.1:279872588-280472588 GCF_029784155.1 Uranotaenia lowii | reverse complement strand
ATTCAAGTTTTAGTGAATCAAAAACACCAAATTTGTTGAATTTAATCTATTTTATTAATCGTCTTCCGTGGTCCTATGTTATTGTTACAATACCAAACTAATTTTGTTTTCTGGAATTTCGTTTAGAACTTGAGACATACAATCCTCAAAAAAAGGTACTATTATTCAATTACAATTATTTTCCTGTTAATGAATACCCTCTTTCTGCTTTTGAGTTTGAGAATTTCACCATTCACCATCTCTAAAAAACTACATTTGTACTTTTACTCCTCTTCTACCTTTTTCTTCTGTATACTAACTTGAGCTGGATCCAAACCTCTCACAGGATAATTCCTGTCACCCTGCACGGTACAACATACCGGCCAATTGATCTGCCTCTCTCGGCCCAGATCTCTCACAGGACGTTTCCTGTCACCCTGCACGGTACAACATACCGGCCAATTGATCTGCCTCTCTCGGGCCCAGATCTCTCACAGGACATTTCCTGTCACCCTGCACGGTACAACATACCGGCCAATTGATCTGCCTCTCTCGGGCCCAGATCTCTCACAGGATATTTCCTGTCGCCCTGCACGATACCCATATGTATCGGCCAAAAACAATCCTCACAATTGTTTACTTCGCGAAAAATTCGCTCCCTGCACGATACCCATATGTATCGGCCAAAACAATCCTCACAATTGTTTACGTCGCGAAAACTTCGCTCCCTGCGCGGTATAAACACCGGCCATGCAATTTGTTTTTATTTTTTCTTTTCACACTCGATCGATATGTCGCATCCTAACCCTAATGCCTTCCGCAGTACCCACAACGCAACCTGTATTCACTTTTACTTATAGTGTTTTCGTTTATTAGCATTGGTAACCTAGTTATGCACGGGTTTGCCCTAACTGCTGTTATTGTGTTCATTTATTAATTTAGAAGCCCACTAGCTTTGCCCCGCGCCAGTGGAGAAAACGAAAACGGCATAAGGTGGTAGCCTAGCCAAAATGCGTCGCGAAAATGTTCTGTAGTGACGTCACTTTTGTCATGGTAGCTATGTTTACGAAGGAAAACTTGACTACTATCTTTGCAACGGTTCTTTCTCATCATCTCTCTTTCCATCTCATTTCCCACTTCGTACTGGCCAATATCACACACCATCAACAGGTTCAGTACATAGGGTACGCAGGAAATAAGCCATGAAGTGCCGAATTAAGGAGCAACTTCCTTAATTCTCTCAAATATTTCAACGAATCATGATTAGATCGTCGCAACCACACGACATGATGGACCTCCATGGTCTTAGCTGTCTTCGAAAAAACACAATGCAAATAACAACAAACACACGCGATTCAATTGGATTCAAAAATATCAGTCTTACCTGAATCCCATCCTCGTCGCCAATTTGTGGTACCCTCCATACAGTCCACTCGTAACACCTTGTACACTACAGGACCACTCAACATAGTATATTTACTAGTTCCTGGCTGCTACCCTATTCTGCGTGCCACTCACACAATGCACTCCACTTTCGACCATGTTGAACCATTGCTCTCTATGCCTGGAGTGTCGTCATATAAAAGTTGTTCGTATGCCTAATAGTTTTCCATAGCTTGTATTCACATATCACCACAAATATCAAACTTGTAAAAACCGCCACAAAATATATTGAATTTGCAAACTTATTGTGGAATCCGAAATACCGTCAAACGGGGCATCATGCAACAGCGAGGTTCGATGCAACATTTATATAACACTACATTAAATCAATTTTTTATTTAATGTATTGTAATAAAGTTATCTTTTAATGATCAAAAAATGATAATGACATAATTTCTCACATCTTAAGCTAGTTTTCTTAAGTTTTTTATTTTTATGTGAAATTTGAAAAATCAAGCAATAAATGTACAAATTTTAACATTTTTTTATGCCGAAAAAAACTTTACCCACTATGACGGATCAGCTTGATAATATTACCTACAAACTTTTTACTGGTTTCCTCATGTTATACCAACATTGTTGGTGTAAAAATATTTTTCGAACAATCACCCAATTTTTTTAAATAAATATTTTTAAAATTCCGTTAGGTGTCTGGGGTTAAATGCAACAAAATGCAAATCAAAGAAATACCTTGTAAATCTCGTTTCCATGTGTTGGAATATGAATGTTTTGCATCACGCGTTTGTAAACATTGGAATTTCATTCATACAAACATTTATTTTAATTATTTCAGCTTTTAGAATTTTTCGTTGTATTATTTAACCCCTAAATGTATGCAGCATCTTCATTTTCAGAAAAAATGTGAAAATTAGTTATTATAGACCCAAAAACTACTGCAATTGGTGTTGTCATGCGTAATGATCTTTTAGGCATCGCTAATATATTAAAAACTATAAATTTTCGTACGTGTTCATAAGATTTTTCATTAAAAACAAAGTTTGTTGCAAGTTACCCCATTTTCTAAGGAGGGTGAAAATCGCATGTTTTTAGAAAATTAAAAAAAAACTGAAGAAACCTATAATTTTTCTAACTACGCCAATTTGATACCCCAGCATCCTTAAAACTTTTGATGCATAAGGGGTAGGATTAATTGTGAACATAAGTTTTTTAGAAGCCATTGAAGTTGAAAATTGTTGCATGTTGCCCCAGTTGACGGTAACTGAGATTGAGAACAATATGCGTTTATTTACAATAATTAAACAACGCTTCATAATTTGGAGCCCCATAATGAAATCAACAAATAGTTGAAAGATTAAATTGAGGCCGTTTCAGCACTGTTTGGTAGGAATAGATATAAAAAACAAAACCGAAAGGTCTCGCCTGGATGAATTAATGGCGCTGTGAGATTCCTCAAGCCCGTGTTTATGTAAAATTAAAAAAAAACTTTTTTCGCCGAAAACCCAATAAACAACCACTTTTCAAATGGTTTTTTTTTTTCAATAGGTGGAAAATACATAGAGATAAAGATTAAATTGAAAATTACAACTTTCAATTGGAAAAGGATGTATTCTCTGTGATGTAAGGTACAGCGGGGTAGGTGTGGACGCGGGGTAAGTGCTATTAAAACAATACTGTGCCCTATTTTTTAAAACTTTAAATGCAGAATGTTCAATTTACTTGTAATCTATCCAATAACTGTGAAAAAGATACGATTCCGACAATAACGGATGTTAACAGCGTTTTTTTTTGGAATTTTCTATTTTCAACTACGATTTCTCTGTGCTACGATGTCGAGTTGATGTGCATCTTTTTCAATTGCAAATTTCTCGTAAACTTGCTGGCTCTTGACGAAAAACTCTACATTGATACAATCCTTACATTCAAAACAACCAGTTAGGAAAAGAAACGGCGGTTAAACATGAATCAAAAAGAGTTTATTTACAAAGAACTAAAATTTTGTCTCCAAACCCTACCTGGGGTAAGTATGTGAACGGCTTTATACAGACTTGATATTTACACATTTTTCCAATTTTCTCTCCTTCATTCAATATATTTTAGCTACATTAGCATTTGGATCATAAAAAGTTGGGTAAAGTACTTTATTCTGGAATAAGTAGGGGAGAATGGGGATACTTGTTCCCCTTTTCTTATTTCCATCATATCTTTTGGGGCAAATTTAGCAACTCGCCGTCTTTTGCATTTACTGACAGCGTGTAATTACAAGTTTATATGCTAAAAAAGTTAGAATGATACATAGACTTGTAGATGAACTAGAAGCATTTTCGTGAGACTAAAAAAATTTTGATATTTTTTAAGTTACAGGAGACTTGATCCTTCATTCAGGGTGCCGGGTACCTTAACCCTAGGAAAAAATCTAGTAAAGTCCAAAGAAAAAATGTCCGTTGATTATTTATTGCCATATTAGTACTCATTGCACAGTTTGTAAGTATCGGAGAAAGAGAATTCTGAAAGTTCGAATGCCAAGAGTCATTGCATACTCTAGGGCGCAATTTTCTAGGTTTTAGGGTTTTTAATAAATGCAGTTATTGGACAGATATTAGTAATTTCATGACAACCAGTGATCACGATCCATTCAGAAGAAAAATATATCTATTTAGACTCCAGGGTTCATTTCTACCCATTACATACATTTTGTAAAACATCTTCTTAAAAAAAATGAGAGTACATATCCCGAGTAGCCAAAACCATGGTATTAATATAACTTCACAATCATTTTCATTTTAACAGTAAACTTCATCGTAATATCTAAATCTTTAACAACCACTTAAAATTTTGAAATCACCATAGTTTTCGAAGTAACAGTGAAATAAATTGTTAATTCATGATATTTCATAGTTGCCAAATATAACGGAAACATGGTCGCACAGTAATTTTCTTGTGTTCTGATGGTGAGTAGTTTTTGAATTATGTTTTAATATCTGTACTTTGAAAACACATTCATTTATTTTATTTTTCCAGATGCTGTTTCACGGCTTCAGCTACAGGCGTACTGTTGACAGAGCTTCCGGCAAAATCCCACCGATTGATAGAAGCGGCAGTGGAAAACAAGCCGTCAGGAATGTATCATTCTACATGGAGGGCGAACACTGGAAGAGGATCCGGAACAAGCCGTTGATACAAAGTCCTACAACATCTGAGGATGAACTACTTCCGTGCGTCTGCCGCTAAGTGTTTTTCCCATTCTTTTCTCATCGGGGTTAGAATTTTTTTTTTGCTTCAATAGCCCCGTACGAATGATAATAAGTCAAAATTACTTTCTCCAGAGATTTTTCCTTTGATTTTTCCAGTTACTGATATCATTATTTTCCGGTTTTAGGCTGACGAATTTGCTACCCGTACGCAGCATGAAAAGCGGTTTCCGATTGACCAAGACGGCCTCGAACATTAAAGGATGGAGCTGCGCTGAAAGCCTTTTCCAATCCGGAAACCATAAGCTACTGGAACCGCTACTATCGGACTCTCGGATCTAAAGAAAGTGATCCAGTAGGACATAGCCATGCATTTATAAATTTGTGAAAATTAAAATAGTATAGAACGGCACTCTAATGTATTATTTTGATTGAATTTCTAGTTCTGATTTCAACCAAGTGACTCGCAGTTTGCTAAAGTTATTCCTTGTTTTAAGAAATATCATTCTTGATTGGTCGTGCTTTGTTATAAAACTAGCCATTTATTAAAGCACGACTAAACATGAATAAAATTTCTTGAAATAGGTGATAACTTTAGTATAATGGTTAATTTTGATTGAAATATTGCGAATAATAAAAAAAAAATGAAAACCATAAAACTACTGTGATATTAATCGTTGTCGGAAAGATGAAAATACAATAAAAAACTATCAATTCCATAGTTCCTATAGGAAAAATTAGAAGATAAAATAACAATCAACTTGATAGTTTTGTGTTTCCAAATGTATGGGAAAAAGTTGATTTTTCATGTTTAAGTTGCTTAACAACCCCCTTTTTTCATGGTAATTTTTGCCAAAACCATAAATTACATTGTTTAAAACATTGAATTTGACAGTACATTCAAGGTTTGAATACCATGTTAATCTAAGTATCTACCATAAAATCCATGGTAGAGTGAAAATGAAATTCATGGTTTTTTCACCTTACTTTTCTATTCGGGATACTATTGCATTGAAAATATATTTCATATTATACTCTAACGATTAACATATTGGAATAAAAAAAAAAATGTTATATTTTTTTCATTTGAAACATTTTAAAGTGATAAATAAAAAAAGATCTTCAAATCACATTTTGTAAAATTTTTCAAACAAAGTTCAATAACTCGAAATTTCTTTTTTTAATTTGTGAGAGAACAGCATGTTTGTTTGTTGTTTTGTTCATAAATTACACACAATAATCATTGGAAGATGAGATGCCTTACCAATAGTACCATGAGCTTTTTTCAAAATTTTGGATGGGTCGAGCAATACAGTAACGTATTCAACCAAGAAAACACAAATTTGTTGAAAATTTCCTGATAAATCAAAGGAAAAATCTACCGTCTACACAGGCCGATGTAGACGATTCCAAAATGGTATAATTTATTAAAATCGGTCAGCAGTTTTGAAGGTATCCGGGTCTGTATGACACTAACCGGCTAATTGTCCTTTTTTGAATCGTGAAGGAAGGTTAAAAAAACATTTCAGAAAAAACTAATTATAAAACAGTGTGGAATAAAACAGTGAAAAAAGCGCACATATAAATACGATTGAAAACATGCAGAGTAAGTCTTCAACAAGGTTTAGCAAGGTTCGGAAGGCTATTTAGAAATTTGTAAGTAAATAAAACTTGAATAAACTATTGTACGGGGAGATCCTCCATCTTGAAGTGGGATCCTGGGATCATCTCCAAAAGAGATTTTCATATGATGAAATAGGATAGAAAAGATAAAAAAAACAGTTTTATCATTTGAGATGAATAGAAGGGTGAATATATTCGAGCTTCCTAAAAAATGGAAAGTTTGTTTAACTTATTTTAATACAAACCTCATAACTATAAGTTTTTCAATAATATGAAACGATAAACACAGTAAACAATCAAAATTTTAAAAAGACTAGCAAAACTAACATGGCCAAACATGAGATAAATTTCTCTAATTATGAATAGAAAGCTTCCAAATTTTCAAAAGGTCAAACGACTTATTTTGATGTATATTTCATGTGAACCCGAGCAAAGCCGGGTAAAATAATCTGGTATAATATAAATGGAAAACACGTCAACTTAGAATCATTCCAGGCGGAGTTGCCGGATTTTTTTTTTCTTGAAATAGTTTACAAAAGACACCAGGACCACCTTGTGAAACAAAAAAATCGGCAGTACAGTAATAAAATTCAATAGAAGGTGATAGAAGATATAGATTTGGCTGTAGAAATTTGACAACTTAAATATATAGTCATTGCTGAAGTCGCTTCAATACCCAAAGTTAAACATAAATTTAATCAACCTTTTATTGATGATAAATTCATGCTCTGAAAGGACACCCATTAGAGCTGCTGTCCCTCAGGGTAGTATACTTGGGCCAATTTTATACAATATTTTTACCTCTGATCTTCCTGATGTACCAGAAGGAAAAGGTAGAAGATTATTTGCTGATAATACTTTGCTTTCAGCCAAAGGTCGGAATTTACGGGTGGTACGCGGTAGATTATAACAAAATTTAAATTCCTTTTTAAATTATTTGAAAATGTGGAAAATTTCTCCTAACGCTTCTAAAACTCAACTTATTTTGTTTCCCCATAAGCCAAGAGCTGAATTTTTGAAACCTAATGAAAATCATTCCATAATTTTTAATGGGGTTTCTTTAGAAGGATCTGATCCCAAGCAACATTTTAAACTCTGAACGGTTTTATAAAAAAAATAGTTGTTGTATAAGGGATTTATAAAGTATTGTTCGCTTTATAACGTAATTTACAAGGAACTCTATATGATTGCCCTTTAAGATAGCTTAAAAACCACTATAGAATCTTTTTATAGAACTCCTGTCAAATTTTGTGTTGGTTTTATAACCATTAATTTTTTTGGTTTAGAAGAGCGCTAAAAAGCAATTATTAAACCTCTCTAGAAAACCAACCTTGAAGAAAACAACAACAAAGAATGTTTTATAACCTTTAATTTTTTGGGTTTAGTAGAGCACTACAAAGCAATTATAAAACCTCTCTAGAAAACCAACAAAGAATGACAGTCCAAATCCGATCGAAATGTCAAAATGTGTATGTGTGGCATCGTCTCAAACCTTTACCGCCTAATGGAGTATTTGAGCAATTATTTTTCCCACGATGAAGGAAGAAGTTGTTTCGGGAAACAACGGAGATCGAGTTTTTATAACAAAGCACCACAGCTAGTTTCATCGAACCTTTTCCTGGAAGTCAATTTATTTTAAATCAGAATGGATGCGGTAATAAAGAAGGCGAAAATCATTTTTAAGGAGTTCATTCACAGCCGTGTTTCCTCAAGGACTTTCCTATCGATGAAGCTTTGAAGACATTCCTCAATTACTGTGCCGACACAACTCAGAAACATAGACGATCAACAAACAGGTTTTAAAATACATTTTGTTTTATTTCACATCTTTATTATAAAAAAGATTCCATTTCACGATAATAACTATACACATTAAACACTCTTAACATTAAACATTAGAATATAACATCTCATTTTATTTGGTTTTTATCGTGAAAATTCACCACGTCCTGATGACCATTCGGATTCGGAACGTTTAGAAAGTCTTCAATTTTCGAAAACTATACCAGCTTTTTAGCGATGCGCCTCCGTCTAGAAATGAATTCATGGAACATTTCGAATGATTCCTTCTGTAGTTCGACGAAATCCTCTTATCGTTCCTTCTACCTAGGTCCACTTTCAGTTTCACGTCATTACCAGAGTTTCAAGCATCTCAATTAGTGGCTAAACATGCACATTTGCCACCTTTAATTGAATACTCCCAGCAATCTGTTTTTTTTTTTGTTCGTTCCAGTTTCGTCCCAGCCGATTAGGATTTCGGTTTTTTAGCTTTTAATTAGATGAACTATTACAGACGAATCTAGAAAATGAAGAAATTATGTTACGGGTTTCTCTTAAATTTAATATATGATAACATTTACCTGGATATTTATAATCGTTGATTCTCATTTAGCAACTTAAATTCTCTAGTCCGGATCAACAGCAGGGCAAATAACCTTCCGCAAATAAAATACATTACCGTAGATTTATTCGAATGCTCAGTAGACGAGAAATTATGGCCAAGCTTAGCCTATTTCACGGAAAAACTTCAAATTGAAAGTGGAAATATGAGAGCGGGGCGACAAGTATTTAATTTTTTGTTCTGTGTTGTTGTGGTTGTGACGGAGCTGTCAGTTGCACTGAAATAAAAACTCTTATAATGATCCGTGACAAGATCGTTTAGTTTTAAAAGTAGAAAAACTGTTATTCTGAAGAATAGTTGTTCCTAAAATGGCTTTATTCCGGAATAGATGGGATTCAAATGAATCGCCATTTTCCAATGGAATTAATGTAAATTAAGAATGAATTTTCAATCGATTATTCTAGAATATTGAGTTATTTTCCATTGATTGCTACAAATAAAGTTATTTCTACTGAATTTTATAGTTTATGCTGAAATAATGAACAAGAATATGAACGTTGACATCAATTGTATTATTTGTAGTTGAAAAATTACTTTATTAAACTCTTTTATTTTGAAAAATTGCATGGGGGCGTAGTTTATTTGCGAGTTTTTACAAAAAATAATCGGTAAAATTAAAAGCGCAATAACTTTATCCACGGAGTAAGCCCTAAAATCGATTATGATATTTGATAGATTTATGATATAATGCCATTCTTAAGTCTCGAATGAAAAAAAAAGTTCAATTCAATAAACGAATCAGATTATTTTGTTTTACCAAAAGCAATTTCAAAACCTTTTTTCGGAAAAAAAAATTCACGTATATTTTTTTTCTGTGGCAAGAAATGATTATCTTGTACAAGCTCTAGGAAAAGCTCTTTTAAGTCCATATGGTTGTATAAAGTTCTTGTAAAGTTTTCTTCAGAACCTCCTGTAGGTGGGCCTTTTTACACTTAAAGGAGGTTTATACATGTTTTAATGGAGCTTATATAACTAAATGTTGTTTTATACCGCGGTTTTCTAGCGCCTTTCTAGTTTTTTATAAAACTAAAATTGTTACTTGGGGATCACGTGTAGTACTTGGGACTCACACTTGATCGGAATCTATATACTTTTAAAAATCACATTGAAGATATTCAATCTAAATGTAATAAATACACTAAATCTTTTTATTTTCTCATTCAGGAAATCAAAGCTGTGTCTGAGTTGCTCATATACAAACAGGTGTTCCGACCAGCGATAATGTATGCAGTTCCGATTTAGTCTAGCTGCTGCGCGACGAGGAAGAAAGCCATCCAGAGGATTCAGAACAAAGTTCTGAAAATGGTTTTGCGGCTTCCATCTTGGCACAGCACCGTAGATCTTCATCGGTTTGCGGGCATTGAATCTATCGAAGAGATGGCCAACAACATCATCTCCAACTTCAGAGGCAAATCGATGTAGTCTTCCATCGCAGAGATTCGTTATCTCTACAAATAGTTTAATTTTAGGATAGTTTTAGTTTTTAGTTGCAAGTTTAAAATATTTTTGACATTACAGGATGTTCTCCTACATAAAAATACTTGATTGCGCTCAGCAAATTTAAGTCTAGTAAATAAATTTTATTGATTAGTAAACTATAGGACTCTGGACAGTTCATTATTGAACTGAACACATAATTTAATGTAATAATGTAAAATAAATGTAATGATGAATTGCTACGAATAAAGACATATTCAAAAAAAAGTAGTACAGTAATACCGTAGTTTGTAAACTTGGGACTTCTTCGGGTGCTATGTATGTGTGAGTAGATGAGAGTAAAACTTAAAAGAAATTATAGGGATTCTTTCTATAACACAGATATTGACCTAAAAGTAGAAAGTCAGTCGTCAACAAAAACATAGTTTGGTTTCATCTGGATTTCTTCAAGGATTTCTTGAATGTTCTTGAATGTAAACACTAAGTTATATTCAGTCATACCGAACGCTTATTTTTTTTTATTACCAATCCAATTTGAGCATTATATTCACCTGTGAGTATTTAGTGGTAGAAAAGCTCTCAAGATGAATGGTTAATATCTCAATCCGAATCACTTATTACTTCAGCCTTAATCGTATCAATCACAGGAATCAGATCTCTCGCAGGCGAAATATCTCGCTGACTAATATCATGCATCGTAGAATCTCGATCGTTTTCTCCAGCAGAAGAATTACGTTGCTGGAATGTAGAAGATCCAAATCCGTAATCATCACCAATGTTGACCACGTTGCTATAATTATGCAACATATTATTTAGGTCATTTAGAGCTTCAACCAGGGAACATGCTATGTGCTTCTCGTTGTTCAAACGTTCTCTTTCCACGTTCATACGACTCCGGGAAATTGCTAAACTCTCTTTTTGCAGAGTTACCAACTGATTCAGTACGGATCGCAGTCCATTGTTTTGTTTCGGTTGTACGGGAGTTATGGTAGCTGCTAGAGGCGGTGGAGGATCGGGCTTCTTCTGGGGAATTGGCAATAGACTGCCGGCAGACGTTATAATCGGCTTGGGTTGAAGGGAAATTTGGGTACCTTGCGTAGCTTTGACGATCGGCGTTGAAGTTGTTGTGTAGATTTGTTTGCCGGCCGGTATTTGAATCTGTTGGTTTTGTCCGTTGGCAGTATTGACTAGAATTAGTTTCATGGGTTGACCTGTAGATTGTGAAGATTGAACCGAACATACTGGCATCGAAGTCACACTGTTAGATACGGAGACGGTTGGTTTTGTATAAAGCTGGATTGGGGAGTTGAAATTTATGTTTGAAGGTTGCTGCTTAAGAAGAAAGTTCGTTGGAACTAACGATATTTTCCCTGCAGTTGATGATGTTGTAGTCGTGCTTGGAGCGGCTGATACAATCGCGACATTTGGAGCAGATGCCGGCTGTATCACATTTCCATGGGGCACAATCTTTGATATATTGAGTCCTGAATTGCCGGTGTAATTTATAATTTTGATAGTGTTCGGCGTTTGTGTTGAAGATGGTGTTACAACTGGTGTCACTATTGGAGCCGTTGTGGAAGTCGTAGTCGCAGTAGAAGTAGCGGCGGTCGAGGTTTTTGTCTTTTTATTTGCATTGGATTTTGTTGGTTTGCGAGATGTTCTCCTGCGCAAACGCGCTTTACGGCGTTCGCTGAAAGTAAATACAGAAACGTGCTTTCAATAAACGATGAACTCTTGTTTGCAACTTGTTGCATCGTACACGTGCTTCCTTAAGAGAATGAACCCTAAATAATCCAAACTTCTATATTTACGCATTCGCAGTGGGAGCATAACAATGTGTTCACTTGCTTAAGGACACGTGTTCATCGCAATATTTGTTACGAGGTGAATGTATCAACAAAAATAGAAGCATGCGCATTAATGGTTCTTCAAGAGGGTGAGTAAACGTCACTTTCACTTCCTCGAAGCTAGCTTTTGCGGTCAATTTAAGTAATAATAAATTATGAAACTTACTTGTCGATATCAAAATCCGACTCATCGCTATCATTATTGGTGCAACTGTCCTCTTCATCATCTCCATCATTTTCGAAATCTGGATCATTTGGGTCTTCGTCGTTGTCCTGGTCCATTGGTTCGTCTTTTGGAATTAGCAAATTTGGTTCTTTCAATTCCACTTGCTCGGCGTTTTTCAGCAATTCATCCGTTCTGATATCCTTTTCATCGTCGCTCAATGTTTCAATTTTTACCTCTACCTGGTCGGTGGATTTTTTCGTCGATGAAGATCCGGCTTCCGAATCTGTGTTCTGCTGACGAGTCATAATTTTGTCCAGCGCTTCAAAATGTTTCCACGAAGTCACAACACCCGTTTCCATATCTTTTTTGATACGATTGTAAACGCATTTTAGATTTTTAATCCGAGTATTGACTTCTTCTGTGGATCGGTTGTAACCATACTCTTTCATCTTGTTTGCTAGTTTAGCTATGACCGGTTGTTTCTTATGAGTCGTGGCTAAAGCTTGCTGAACCTGGGGATCGCCCCATAGCGTAATCAGCAGTCTTGTTTCCTCAGACTCAAAGTTAGGATTTCTACTGTGTTGTTTCTTTGCGCCACCCACGGATCCAATTAGAACTTTATTGGTCGAAACCCACATGTTGAAGGAGTTGCTCGATGAACCGGTGCGTTTAGGCTTTCCACTCATAATTCGATTACACTTTCCACTTGACTCACCGTCGACCGGACTTCAGCATGTCGCAGAGAACAGATAAACAAGAAATTTAACAACGCGCAACGAAAACCAACCCAGCTTCGAAAAATCGATATCACTGATGTCCTGTGCCACCCTCCTCTCTCTCAAGTTTCAAACGAGCGGCCGGCAGAAAAGAAAAACCGTGCGCTATCTATCCCAACACAATAACCATACTGCGACTGACATCGGTATCAACCCTCGTTCTGAGCATCGAAAATTTAGCATGTCCGTATTCACGCGGTGCGCAAGACGCACATGCCCAGAAAGCCGAGCCAGAACGATTGCTTCCGCTGTTAGACTTCCTCCTAACCTCGCTCGCGTCTTTTCGAGCCCAACCACCCATTCTAGTCTAGGGACCAAAAGGATACACCGCCAGGCGCAGACGCGTGCCAAAGACCGAGCGTCCGTTCCCTGCGTGTAATTTGTATGTACAAAGAGGGTGCACAAAGCGTCGCTCAAAGCAAGTGCGGTGCATTTGTTATGCAATTTAAATAGGTAAGCCTAAATCAATCCGTTCGATGCTTTTTGGGTCTATCTAGCACAAATTTCACTCGACGTTGGGAGAACTAAATAGGTTCTTTTTAGAGGCAAATGCGGGGCTTGTTTTTTTTCGGTTTATTTGGTTCATCATTAGGCATATTGTTGTCTTATGTTTTTCGCGTCTTTGATTCTTTCTAATTTTGATCTAAAAATTTATTTCAAAATTTATTTGCATTATTTGATTTGTTATTTGCGGCGATATTGTGGATGGCGGTTTCGTGGTGGGCGGTTTTGCGGCGGGTGGTTTTGTGGTGGGCGGTTATGTGGCGGCGGTGGCTGGCAGAGAAGGAATATAGAGAACAGTCGTATGGTGGGGATTAGTGGTAGGTGTATTCAGAGTGAGGAATTTGACTTCTTCAAAACCCCCAGTGAGATTGCTCTCTGTTAAGGGGGCTTTTACGAACTGGTTTGCTAATAGGTTCACGATTCAGTTTGTTTCATTTGTAGGTCATACTAAATAATTTGCTAAGTTGGTTTTGAGGTGGGCTTTTACTTGGCGTTTGAAATCTACTTTGTTTGGTATGATTTTTAGGTATGCCGGAAGCGTGTTAAATTTTGATTTGCTGAAGTATTCAGGTGACTTTTTCATTTTTTCGGTGTTTGCTCTTCGTAGTGTCAGATTTTCCCTCGATCGTGTGGGAAATCTGTGGTTCATCTGGTGGATTTGTTGGTTGTGGTGGAAAACTGGATTGTGTAGCATATTGTGGATTTGGATAACACTTTGGAGTTCCCTTAGTGCAGCTATTGGTAACACTGATGGCGAGGATTGGTGGAATAGGTTGTACGTGGAGAAAAGTCTGGGCCGTTTGTACACAGCTTTGAGGCATCGATTCTGCATAGCTTGAAGTGGTTTAACGTCAGTTTTCCTTGCAGCTCCCCAAATGGAGACCATGTATTGCAATTTCGATTGCACAAATGCATGATACAGGCTTATTAGTTGTTTGGTGGGAATAAACCACGAAATTTTCCAAATGATACTGTGTATTGTGCCCAGATCCTTCCTGAGACAATCTATATGCTTGTCCCATCTTATGTGTTCATCAAAATTAAGGCCCAAGTATTTAAAAGTTCTGACTTGCTCAATTACCGTTGTACCAAGTTCAAGCTGACAGTGGTTGGTGGTGCGCCGATTAGCTGAACTAAAGATGACATATTTGGTCTTTTCTAGGTTGAGCGAAAGGAGGTTCGCATCGAAGTATGCTTTCAGTTTTACCAAGTCGCTTGACATTTGAGAGATGATTACTCCGATGTCGTGGTGCTCGTAAGACAACGATGTATCATCCGCGAACAATCTGGGTTTGCCATGTAATCGTAGCTGGTGCAAATCGTTCACATAAAGGATAAACAGAAGTGGTCCAAGATTACTGCCTTGGGGGACTCCAACAGGCAGGTTTCCAAGGTCACTAGTTGACTGATTGATTTGGACGTACTGCTTTCTGTTAGCAAGATAACTAGCAAATAGAGACAATGCGTTACCTCTGATTCCAAATGAATTCAGCTTTCGAAGCAGAATAGCATGGTCAATCGTATCGAAAGCTTTTTTCAGGTCCAAAAATAGCACTCCCATAAGCTTGCGGTTATCCAGGGCATTGTGAATAGCGTCTACTAGCTCAGTTGCTGCTGTCAGAGTACTTGACCCTTCGCGAAAACCGTATTGATGGCTGTATAGTACATTATGGTGCTTCAAGAAGTGCAAGACCCGGTCTGCTATCAGCTGCTCTATTATCTTACTAAAAACCGATAGTATTGATATCGGCCGGTAGTTGCTACAATCCGTTTTTTTCCCGCTTTGTATATTGGTATTACCCGCGCTATTTTGAGAAATTCAGGAAATTCTCCGATTTGAGTACAGTGATTAAAAGTGTCGCTTATCAATGGTGCCAAAATAAGATGGTTTGCTTTGACGAAATGCGCTGGAATTCCATCCGGACCTGGGCTTTTTGAAGCATCAAGTTTGTTTATTTTGATGATGACTTCTTGTTCAGTTGTTGGTCGAAGGTAAACACTGCCACTATTATCGACATAGTGTTGTTCAGGAGCGTGGATGTTTCTGGGAATAGTGGCCGCAAGCTGAGTTCCAATACTAGTAAAATATTGGTTGAAAACATTGGCAACTACTTTTCCTTCCTCCGTAACAGCTCCATTCAACTCTATCTTAATTTTCTCCTTTTCCGCATTGTTTGCTCCTATTAAGTTGTTTAAACTTTTCCACGTTTCTTTCTGGGATGATTTTTGAAAAAGTTTATGATAATAGCTTTTCTTCGCTTCAGTTTTAGCATGTTTAAGTTGTTTTGAAACTTGTAACAAAATATCCTTTAATTCATCGTTTGCAGGGTACTTTTTGCAACGCGTAATGGCCTTTTCTTTGATTCGAATCAAGTTCCATACATCAAGTGACATCCACGGGCAGTAACCTTTGATTTTGACCTCTGCAGAAACTGTTTTAGAATATCTGTCTTTCAGTTGGCTGTACAGTGTGCTGAGCTTCTCTAACTTTTCTGTGGGACTGTTCGCATGTATGTTATGAAATTCAGCTCGGAAGGCTTCGTTGATCTTTTCATGTTGTACAATCACTTTTTCCAACTTTCGATAAACTCTAGGTTTTTTTAAATTGATTGTAGTCAACACCAGACTGTGGTCACTCACATCGATTGGAACGGTTTCATTCAAGGTTTGATCTAAGATCGAATCTGAGCATACAACGTGATCAAGGATGTTGCAACTTGCTGGGCGGGTTACATATGTGTTGGACACTTGGCACCCATAACATCTCAGAATATCTAAATATTGTTCGACTACGGGACAACTAGATTTATTTACTGGGATGTTGACATCGCCTAGCATCAAAAAATGGAATTAGGCTTTAAAGAGGCAAGAACGGCATCAAGTTTTTCAAAATAGAGCTGCGGATTTTGAGAAGGAGGTCGGTAAACTGCATGAACTTCAATTGGCGGGCCACCCGTTTCAAGACGCAAATGTACGTAGTGGAATCCGTCATCATGTAAGTTTTCAATCTCAGTTACTATGAGCGATTCTTTTATAAGAACTGCTAGTCCACCGCTACTTGAATTAGGACGACAGGATAGAAAGCTACGATATCCATTCACGGCTGCTAAATATTTTCTATCTTCTTTCAGCCAAGTCTCCCCAAGTACTAGGACATCAATAGATGCAGGGAATTGCTCCAAAAATATCTTGATAAAATCTAATTTGCTCGGATCATTAAGGCCTCTAACATTCAATTGGAGAAATCTCAGAAAATGACGGTTATTTTTATTTCGGTTGTTTTCACGAAGAGAATCTAGCGAGTCGTGTAATATATTTTTATTTTTATTATCCATTGTTTTTTTTAAGGTACAGGTAACAATAAAAAATACGGTGACTTTCTACATAACTCCTGCTCCAGTGTTGATACGTTTCGGTGAAGACATTTCTGGTATGGTAATGTTGGATGTTTCTAAGTCGGCTGAGTGGTTCAAAGAGCGTTTCTGGGTGGATTTAGCAAGTGTACGTAGGTCATTTCTGTTTCCAATTTGCTCGATTTTTGCCCCTTCGTGACGTTTGACAAGGATTTTTCCATCTCGCCCTGGCCAAACGAATTTTAAGCCGAGCTCGTTCTGCATATTCTTGGTTTCCGTTAACAGTTCTTTCCCAAAAGTCGTTAATTCATCCCGGATTGTCACTTTATTTGTAGACCCTGCAAAGGCACTATCGATCTTCGCTGCATGCAAAACTCCATGCTCACGCTTTTTTTGAAAAAGCAGCTCCTTAGTAGTCGAACAATCAAAGGTTACAAGAAGCGGTGCAGATCTGGATGAAGAATTTTTGCTCACTAATCGTCTCGCCTCGGTGACGTTGCCATCCTTCAGTGGGCACCCAACTGCATCTGCCAATTTTTGAACAGTGTCCTTGACATTTTCTTGGGCGCTCATGGGTAGTCCAAGCACTACCGCATTTTTTCCTAAAGCAGACCTGTTTGCTTTATCGAGCTCCATCTCTAGACGATCCACTTTATTTGATAGATCGCAGTGTTTCTGTTGCCAAATATTGACCGTAGTTTTCAGCTTTTCATTATCTGATTGAATTTCCCTGATTGCCTTCCCTATTGATTTGAAGTTTCCCCTTAGCTCCTCGAACTTGTTTGATAGAAACTCTTGGGACTCCTCTATGTTCCTGTTAGTTTCAACCAAGCTATCGACAACTGCGCGGGTTTTCAGCAATTCGTCTCGAACTTCACTACGGACAGATGATTGATCCTCCTTAATTCCTCGAACGTATTCCGTTAGCTTTCGGATATCCTCACTAACGGAATCAGTACGATTTACTGCTTGGGACACTCGGGTAAACATGTCGATACACTCCGGCGAGCAGAAAAACGGGTTCTTTTTTGTTTTCAAAATACTGTTGCCATAGATTTTCTTGCACCGAAAGTGCACTGCCCTGTGACAGTGCACGCACTCAATCACTTTCGATGGATCTTGCACCAAACTCTCGCAAAGAAAACAGAATAAATTCTTTTCATCCTCCATTCTGTAATATTTTCACTCTATGCGGAAACTTTTGAGCGGCGGTGTAAAATTAAAACACTCGATCGAGTCAGATACCGAGAACGATCTCTGAGAGAAGTGAGCAGTGATAGACGGATGACAGCAATAAGCAATGATGTGGATTGTTTATGATAAAGAAGAGACGGAAAAAGAAATCTATTCCGTTATACTGCACCAAAATCCAGAAACGAAGTCCAGCGGAAGGTCCTGTGTGCGTACTCCTGATTGAAGATAGGCCTTAGTAGATTCCACCAATCGAGATGCGACCAACTTATAGTACACCAGGTAAGTTTTGCCACCCAAACGAAGCTTTTTATCAGGGAGTTTAATTTAACAAAACAAACGATCGGAACGTGAGACGTTATTGTCAAAATCTCTATTGATTCTGGAAGAAGATTGATCTTGCAAGAAAAATTCACTGACATTAAAGCATTAAGAATTAACTTCAATAAACAACCACTAATTTCATTTCTTCATCTAACGGATAATCTCCATTGCAAAATTAATAACTTTGAACAAAAAGTGTTGATAAACTTTTAAAGCCTACAACCATAGATTCATGCGCCAAACCCATAAATCTCCATTGATAAATTGATTAAAAAAATGGATTTTTTAGTTTGAGTTGTTTATAAGATCTTTCATTACAGATTCAAGGAAAATCAGAGTTAGGTACAAGTCTGCCTACAAAGTTAATCCTCAATTTGAATGCTTAACCCTCCAAAGCTGTTCGGGTCAATATGACCCGAAACGCACATTTCAAGCATCTTTATCATCATTCTAATTTTTTGATGAACTGGTAATTTTGACAGACCAACTATGTTCTATGAAAATAATGCCCAAGTTAACGACAAAAAAATAAAATTTGAGTTTTGGAAATCGGTTCATTGGGTAATGAAATATAGCTAAGCAAACCAACATTGGATGTCGTTTTTTTGAAGTAAGATTTTTTCTATCGGAAGGTTTGTGATAGCGATCAAAACTTTAATTGGACCCCACCATATCTATACATTGTCGGATAGATGGATTCTTGACGATTTCAAGCATCAATAAAACACTCAAATACAGAAAAGTTGTCGGAAGTTTGGCAGATTTTTCGGACTTTTTACTTTCTTAACCAGTTTATGATAATTTAGTAATATACAGATCGATTTTATTTTGAAATTTTGAGTAATAAGAATAAATTACCTACACAATGAGTATAATATCATCAAAATCGGTTAACATTTACAGCCAGGAGAACGAAATCAAAGTACAACTGAAATTTCCTTGAAACAGATATTTAGCGAACGGCTTTGGAAGGTTAATCACGATTTTCATTATCACAGTGTAGGGGGGTAGGGGGCCAGCGGTTTTCCATTTTCAAATTGCCGGGTTTTCCCGATTTAAATGTTATGAATTTCCCGTTTTTTAAATCTATATATACATATATAACTGAATTTCTGTCTGTCTGTAAACTTCTGAACCAATTTGCTTGAAACTTGGCAGAGAGGGACTTTGAAGGCCGGAGAAGGTTCCTTAAATAGTTCAAGACCCCTCCCACTCTCTGAAAGGAGGGAGGGGCCCCCTTAAACTAAAGAAACATGTTTGAATAACTCGAGGACCGATCATGTAAATCGAACCAAATTTGGTATGGGAGTGTATTTGGTTACAAGAAATGTTCCTAAAATTACTTGGTAACCCTCCCTCCTTCCAATGAGGAAATAGGAAGCGGGAAGGGGGGTTCCTATACAATTTTTCGCACATCTCAAGAACTAATGAAGCAAATGAAACCAAAATTGGCATGCGAGGGTTTGTGGGTAGGAAGAATATTTGAAAGATAGTTTGATACTCCTCCTTTTCCAATGTGGAGATAGAAAAGGAGGAGGGCCTCCCATACAATTAGCTAATTTCGAGAACTAATCAAGCAAATGGAACCAAATATGACATGGCTGGTTATTTCGGGTACGAGAAATGTATCTATGATTTTTTGAGTCTACATCCTATTCGATTGGAGAGACACAAAGGGGAGGGGGGGACCTTGTCTTCCATACAATTTAATGCATTATTATTTGATAACTAATCATGCAAATTAATCCAAATCTTACATAGGAAGGTAAAAGGCTACGAGTGAGGCCCATCTATACTTCCAGTGGGGGGATAAGAAGGGGAAGGGGGTCTCCCTTTTATTTATCACTCGAGAACTAAACGAACAAAAAAAAACAAATTTAATATGGAAGTATTTTTGAGTACGAAAAATGTTTTTTTTTTGTTTCGAGACCCCTCTCTCTACCCTACGGGAAGAGGGGAAGAAGGAGGGAGGTTTTCATCCCATATTTTTGGATCACTTGAGAACTTATCTATAGGTGTGTTCAACAGAACTCAATCGAAATCAATTGAAATGAATTGACAGCTGATCAGCTGTTTTTCCAATTGACTTCGATCGGTTTCTATCAGGCTGCTGAATGAACAGCCAGACACTAATACTAATGCGCTTAGTTGTTGTCAAAGCTGTACGTTATTCTGCTGTCAAAAAAATTGAATGGAAGAAAAACGCATTTCCTTCACGGAAGATTTCGGAATTGCATCGACGAAAACCGTTTTCGATAATAGATAATATCGCAGACACCAGATACCCAGACTGATCAGTGGCGCTTGAATCCATACAACTACAAGTCGGCCAGAATCATACGCCATCTGTCGGGGCATCGTGAAACTACTGTGCTTCATCAAAAAACTACACTTGATAATTAACAAGCCAAATGAAAACCGTCTTGATTGAATCACCTGTTAGTATTTGAAATTCTATCTCAAATATTTTCATTATCGTTTTTGTCTTCAATGTTGATTGTTTACTTTAATTTACTGTATCATAATAAGAGATGAGCTAGTACCTTGCGTGTTTCATTAAGCTTCTTCTGTTTACAAAACATTGCTTTACAAATTTTGTAAATATCACCTCTACTTTTGTTTTATTCAGTTTTTGTAAACCTCTATAAATGCGGCAATTCGGCTAGGTGAAGGGTTTGGAGAAACTCTAACTGAAACAGATTGTTCAACAAAATTTTGTTAGAATCTCATCCATTCAACTGATTTAACAGTTCTAAACAGTAATATAATTTAAAGCCACATGCAATATACTGTAGTTTTGCAATATTTAATCAGTGGAATGTTTTTACTATGTTATTTGTTGTTTTATCAACAAGTCCTAGATCGTCTTATAACTATTTACAAATAATTGGGTTTACCACAATATTTTTTACTCGGGAAACTTGAACTTACCCTTGACGGAGGTTTCGGGGTTAACGAAATCTTGCAGTTGAAAGTGATCTTCACAAATGAAACCAAAGATGTCATAAATGGTTATTTTTCAACCACAACGCAATAAGGAAGTGATGCAGAAGATCTCAAGTTTTCATTCAATTTTCATTTTTGTCGAAGTCGGTGTTTTTTTATAAACTTTATGGTTGAATTCTAACCACATTTGGTTAATGCGCTCCAATTCAAAAAACGGTTCTTTAGTGGTTTTCGAAATAAATCGTGTTATTTTTTTCTATCAAAAGTTGGTAATCAAAAACGACCGTGTTCATCGCTAGATGTAAAAAATCAAATAGCACAATGCAAATGTGTATGTGATATATCGAGATTTTTCCTTTTGTGTATGTGGCCGTTAGTTTCACGATAACCCGTAGATAACGCTGCGGAACAAGCGCCAAAATCAGCCTTGAGTGGTCAGTCTGGGTTTCTGGTGTCTGCGATAATATTCTTTTGACTTATTTCTCGGTAGTATAAGTTACAAAATTGTTGGAATTTGATATGTTTTCGTTTATTTTGTGTTTTTAATGTTAGCAACAGATGTAACTGGATCAGCGAAGTTGGTCGGAGAAAAAAGCTAACCCCCTACCCCCGCTATGAGATTCTCCCGACGTTAATCATTTGATGTTAAAAAAAAGTAGGTTTTTAAATTCTGTATGTGGTTTTATATTATTTTATTATGTTGTTTGTTTTTTGTTTTTAAGGTTTCTGATGTACCAGAAGTAGCTGCGAGCTGATCCGCTCGGCCGAACAACCTCATTGGATACGATCTCGAAACATATTTCTACCGAGTAGGACCAGTGAGCAGAGATCTGATCGACGAAGAAAATTTTGAACAGAGATTTACCAATTATCAAAATTATTTTAAAAAACGTTTATTTGGAAAGTACAATCTCAATAAGGCCCATTAGAGGAGAAATGTGTCAACTTTAACAGGAAAGAAAATGTCCCAATCGAAAACGCAAATGTATATTAGGTAGAATAAAGAATTGTGTTATTATGAGCTATTTTTATAGGGACAATTTTAAATAAATACATAAATAAATAAGAGTATAAAATGAATCCATTATGAGAAAAAAAAACTAAACATGTAATCATGATATTAAGATAAAATACGGTAAATGGATTTTGTACTTTATTTGATATCTTATCGTATTTTACAATTTTTACTTAAGTGTAAGATCAAATTCTTTTATTTTCTGTGGTGAGTCTTGAATTATTGTCACTTCCAATTTGATTATTGACCCGCGCATATTTTTCCTGCTGTTCCTGGGTGTTTTTTTTTTCTTAAGCGGTTCAATTCCCAATACACAACCTTTAATTTTTCGGTGGCATCGATGTGAAGGGTTAAAACGGCGTAGATTCCGGATTAACCTCGATGGGGCCGACGGACAGATGTATGGTTACTAACCATTGGTTATCATCCAGTCCAAATTTTCATCGCAATGCTTGCAGAACTGCAGCAATTGCATCGACAGGTACCACCAACGCAGCGAAACCAACACAGTACCGACCGATACCACCAGCACCGCACCACCGACTCACTACGGACTCTCCTGATACCACTTTGATTTTCACGGCATTTGTCCTTGTTAACTGCATTTAATCCCGCTGACACCACACCACTAACACTGCACCACCGGCACAGCGCCACCGGTTTACAGCATCACTGACTCAGCTCAACGTGGCACATCACCACTGATTCAGCACCCGACAAAGAACACCGCACCGAATGAAACCACTTTCATTTGTTCAGATGATAATCAACAACAAACCAAATCAGCTGTATTTTGACATTACAAAACTGCATTTGTGTTAGTGCGATAGAAACCGATAGAAACGAATCCTGCTCTCGGGCTTGATCCATTTCGATTGGTTTCGATCGATTCCGATTGGCTTCATTGAACGTCAATTGGATTAGTTTCTATCACAACATTGGCTGAGTGAACAACAATTTACCAATCGAAATCGATTGAAACCGATTTCAATTGCCTGTTGAACGGGCTTTATATATATATATATATATATATATATATATATATATATATATATATATATATATATATATATATATATATATATATATATATATATATATATATATATATATATATATATATATATATATATATATATATATATATATATATATATATATATATATATATATATATATATATATATATATATATATATATATATATATATATATATATATATATATATATATATATATATATATAAGTTAAATTCGCGGGGTACTTCGGTATGTTTTTAAAAAACACAAACTGAACTGTACCGGGGCCGAAACTAGAATGATTTATTACATTTGCTCTTAATACTACCGAGCCCCACTGGGGCGACAAATGACGAGTGCATCAAATGATACTTGATACCCTCGTCCGATGATGGTGCGCTGCTCCAGGTGTGGTTCTGCTGATCGTGCGTCTGCTAGAGCACGATCCTCGATGGGCCGGTTCCTTCGGTAACTGCTCCCTCCGTAAGTCCCAAACGTCTCGGTTGGGGCATTTCTGCGTCCGTTGCGATCTGGAATTTTGCTAGCTTTTCTTTGAATTTCTTTAAGCCGAAACCCACCAGTAAAATCATCACTATGGCGAAAAAGCTTAGTGATGCATTTTGAACAGTTTGCTTGGATTCGAGACTTTCCAAGTGTCTTCTGTTTTTCAGGTGCAGTTCTTTAATTTCCGAATAATTGGTGTGCGGTTCAACGTACACGGGCGATATTTTTTCTGCTTGTATAGGCAGAATCGTCTTCTGCCGAAACTCGATTTCATAGTTCTCATATAGCTCGTTTTTTATTCTTACTGAGCAATTGTGAAATAGAATTGTATGAATTCCCGTGAGAACTTTATCGTAGATTCCACAGGTGCTGTTCAAGGTGACATTGCGGTTGTTGGCTATCACCAATAGTGTGCCTGGTGTAATTTGCCTGACTTCCGTTGTCGCAGCTTTTTCTGTCATATCGCATGCTCCATGTTGAGCTCGGACTATTGAACTTTCGCATTGATTATTGCTGATGTCAATAATTTGGGTTCTCTCACAAATTTGGACTTTGTCGTTTCCACGGCATGGTGAAATGGTGGCTAGCGT
The DNA here is from genome assembly GCF_029784155.1 of Uranotaenia lowii. Lineage (NCBI taxonomy): Eukaryota > Metazoa > Arthropoda > Insecta > Diptera > Culicidae > Uranotaenia > Uranotaenia lowii. The sequence goes on along the minus strand of NC_073692.1, from coordinate 280,448,320 downwards.
TTGCTCCGAGTTCGCAAAAACCGTACGATGATTGATTTTGAATGTCCGGTTGGAGATTGGTAAGGGTTCGATTACGAATTCTTGATACTTGGTAGGAAGAAGTCTGGGAATGTTCACCGAGATGATAAGAGTTGATCCTTTATAGATGACCGTTGTAGTGAGGATATCGTCGATGTTGTCCAGATGGTGTATCTCCACGCCTTGATTGTTTAATTCGTTTACAATTGTTTTGATTTCTTTAGTCGAGAGGATTTGCCTACTTATAATGTTAAGTTTTGCAAGCATAATCGCGTATTCTATAGATTTTAGTGAGTCTAGAAGTATATCGGTTTTGAATATCAAAGCTATTCTTTGATTTTCAGTTATCACGTTATCGCTAGTTTGGAGAAAATTTCTCAAAAGGTTTTGTTGGATTTTTATGTCGTTGTTCACAAGGTTTAGCCTATTTTCAAATTTGGAGTTGATTTTTATTTGTCTGTTATTTTGTTTTATTAATCCTGCTTGCGATTTTCTTAGGCTGTCTAAATCTGAGTTTATAATTCTTAAATCCTCTGCGTCTAAATTTCCTGATACAAATTTAATTACACTTCCAAGGGTTTCAATTGCACGTTTTGATCTAAATGAATTTATATTGATAGTGTTAAATGTAAATCTGATTTCTCTTAATTTTGTTTGTAAAATTTCTGACAATTCACTAGATGAGTTTTTAAGTTGTTGAGACACATTTTCAAGGATAGAAATGGACATTTCAAATTGTGGTAATTCGATAATATGTAAGAGTCTATCATATCCTGCGATTATCCTCCCTTCTCCTCTTTGAAGAATCAACGCTCCTGCGTTGTTCGTTATATCGTGAATTTGAATATATTGACAATTGATTGTTCTTATTACGATCAGAATTACGAGGTAACTCAAGTGAGACATTATGCTGTGGGGTAAAAAGAGTTTGTTTAGTGCAAAATTTAATTTTTCCTAAGTTTTTTCAATTTTGATTTATGAATTACAATATTCCTATGGTCAGTAAAAGTTTTACGTTTGTCTTGTAAGACCTTAACTTTTTTGTATCCTCTACGTTTTTTGTTCCTGATTCCTTGTATTCTGTTGTACAAGCTTTGGTCTGTTTCAAAGTTTGGTTCAGGAGATCTATTTTTGTTGTGTTGGTCTATAGTTTGTTTTTGATATTTTTCTAGTCGTTCTACGACTTCATCGAAAATTTTATTTCTATTTTCCAAAATGAGTTCAAGATTTAGGGGTCGTTCTTCTCCTTCTTTAATGCCATAAAATATTTCTAGGGGTTTAAGTTTTGTTGCAGAATGAATGGTTGTATTATAAAGTGTTGTGGCAATTAGATATTTCTGTTTGTCAGGAATGTCATCATACTTATCTTTGATGCAAAGAAAAATTTCACTCAGGGTGGAATGGAATTTTTCAACGATGCCGTTTACTTGGCTGTTATTGGGTGGTACAAAATAAAGTTCTGTTTCAAGTCTGTTAAGTAGACTTCGAATTTCAATGGATCGAAATGCTGGTTCGTTGTCACAAACAATCAATTTAGGAGTGCCAAAGGTCGAAATAATTTTGATCAGAGCCTTTTTTATGTCCGGTATTGATCTGGATTTTATAGGAGTTAGGACAGCAAAGCGAGAAAGTTTGTCTACTGTAGAGATGAAAAGGTTTGGTTGGGAAATGAAAATATCCATGTGGACTATGTCTAGGGGTTTTTTGGGAATAGGTGTAGAAGCAAAGGAAATTTTGTACGGGATCCGTTCATACTTATTCTCAAGGCATGTTGTGCAGAGATTTATGTATGTGCGAATCTTATTCCGCATTTTTGGGAAATAAAACCTTTTAATTATTACTTTCTGGTTTTCTTCCACACCTCTGTGGGCACGTTGATGTGTATTTTCGATAATGGCATCCTGTTCTTCTGTGCTTCTGAGGTCCTGTAATAAACATTGCGTTAGTATAACTTTAAAGGTTTTGTTTCGAGAGAAATAATTTTTATAAGTAATTTGGAGGGTATTTAACAAGGATTCGGGGCAAAGTATACCTGTTATCCTGGATGGGTGTAAGAAGTCCTTAAACATTCTTATGAAGAATGGTACGCCAAATACCACTTTGGTTAAGGTTCTTCTGAAAATTCCTGGGAAAATTTCTTCAAACTCTTCTGATTCTTGGTCTCCTTGTTTCAGAAGAATTTGGTTTCTATAAATATTCAGAGGTAGTTCTGTCATTTTCAAGAAATCTTCATTATCCGATTCTGCAGAATGGGCAGTGATATCTGAAGAACTTTCGTCATCACTTTGATCATTATTGTGCAGATCTCCTGTTAGATTTCTTTCTAGATTACCTTCCAAATTTATTCTGGACAGACCGTCGGCGACGACGTTTTGTTTACCGGGTCTGAATTTAATTTCAAAGTCATATTCCTTTAATCTTAGAGACCATCTCGCGAGTTTTCCGTGAGGGTCTTTGAGGTTTAAGGCGTATGTTAATGGCTGATGGTCCGTGTAGAGGATAAATTTTCTTCCATAAACGTATGGTCGAAAATACTTACACGCCCAATCTATGGCTAAAAGTTCTTTTTCAATTGTACTATATTTCTCTTCACTTTTCGATAAGGTTCGAGAAGCAAAGGCAATGGGCTTATCTTGTCCAATTGGTCCTTGAGACAAGACCGCTCCTACGGCATATTTTGAGGCATCCGTCGTTAACACAAATTGCTTCGTGAAATCTGGATATATCAAAATTTGGCTGCTTGTAAGGATCTTTTTACATTTCTCAAATGCTGATATGAATTCGGGCGTATGAGTAACACGCTCTCCCTTTCTCAACTGTTGAGTTAAAGGTTTGGCTATCCTGGCAAAGTCACGAATGAATTTGCGATAGTAACCGAGAATTCCTAAGAAAGCTCTCAGGTCCTTTTCGGTGTTGGGCAAAGTCCATTCTTTTATTGCCTTGATTTTGTCCGGGTTAGGTTTTACACCTTCGGGTGTCACGACGTGTCCCAGAAAAGCTACTTCCTTATGTAAAAACTCACTTTTGTCTAGTTGGACCTTCATATTGAATTTCTTCAAAGTATTGAAGATTTTTCCCAGATTCTCCAAGTGTTCTTGAAGGCTGGTTGAATAGACGATTATGTCGTCCATATAGACCAAGCATATTTTTCCGATATGATCACGGAGTATGTTATCCATAACTCTTTGAAAAGTTGATGGAGCGTTTCGGAGGCCAAAGGGCATCCTGACAAATTCGTATAAACCGTGATCAACGCTAAATGCCGTCTTCGGTATGTCTTTCTCATGTACTTCGATCTGATGAAACCCTGAGGCTAGATCGAGCGTTGAGAAATACATGCATTTCCCTAATTTGTCTAATATCTCAGTGATATTAGGAATAGGGTACCGGTCGCTAATAGTTTTTTCATTTAGCTTCCTGTAATCAATCACCAATCGCCATTTCTTCAAGCCAGAAGCATCGACCTTTTTGGGGACGATCCAAATGGGTGAGGACCATGGGGAGACTGATGGCCTTATGATGCCTTGGTCCAGCATCTTTGAAATCTGTCGTTGTACTTCTTCCTTGTGGCAGAAGGGATAACGATAGGATTTCGTGTATACCGGTAGGTCATCGGTTGTGTTAATGCGATGTTTGATCGCGTTAGTAAAGCTGAGCTTTTGACCATCTTGATGAAAAATATCATCGTATTGAATCAGAAGTTCAGTCAGTTTCTTTTTTTCCTCAGAGTTCAAATGACTCAATCTCAATTGTGGAAGCAATGAGCTTTTATTCGTTTTTCCACGTTTGAGAGGAAGTTTAGAAGCTGTCGCTTCGACGTGATTTATTTCGCCTATTGAAATATTTCGCTTTAATTTAACTGTTTCGTCCAATGTGTTACTCAACAACACATTAGCAAGGTTGTCATTTGCAGAATATAATCCTGCTAACAAAAATACGCCAGGGTGAATCTCGCGATCGTCTTCAATGCAAAAATCTCCATTTTCCAAAGTCTCAATCGGAATAATGTTTATTTCGTTTGCATTGAGAGTAAACGATTTTTGAGGATACTTTTTATACATTTTGATCCTCTCACCCGAAATTTTTAGTTCGTTTGAAGCAGTTAAAATCTCAGCTCCCATTTGTCTGAGTGCTTCATAGCCTATCAACCCATCAAAAAAAGGATGGAAGTCGAAGACAAAAAAAAGGAGTTTATTATTTTGAACTTGTGGAAAGGGGTTGAATTCCACGAATTTGTCAACTGTATGCAGGCCACTAATGTTACGCACTTTTGCTGCATTAGTCGTCCTACATTTTTCAATATTTACATGATTCTTGCTAATATAATTTTTGTTGGCACCAGTGTCCACCAAAAATTTTAATTGTCCTTTAGAGGTTTGAATCATGACATAAGGGATAAAATTGTTTAGGTCTTTTTCGTTGGACCTAGATCCACCTGAAAATTTAAGTCATCTTCATTATCGGTTTCTGTTTTGGATTCCGATAATGTAGGGGTCTCTAATTGATTTTTAATTTTATTTGGATTCTGTGCTGGAGAATCCTCCTCCGGATAGTAATTGTAATTTGGATCGAAGTAGGGATGATAAGGATTATAATAAGGGTAGTAAGGATCGGGATAATAGTTTTCAAAATAAGATTGATCTTCGGGGTATTGCTCGTGTGTTCGAATTTCTTGCCTGTTGAAAAGTTTGTTTCTGTTCATATAATTAACATTTTTCGTTTGGATTGACTGATCTACGTCCATCGGAGTCGGTGGGGGAAATCTGCTATAGGGTTTTGGTGCAAATGCGTTCCTGTTGGGCATAGGAAGTCTTGGAATTGGAAATTTCGGTATGAATGCGGGTCTGGATGGAAATTGGGATGGACCTGCTTGGGGTTGGTTAAATGGATTAGGCATTCCAAATGCCTGGGTCTGACGAAGTGGGGGTTGACCTAACTGAGATTGATTGAAGGGATTAAATGTTTGAGGACGGAACGAAAAATGTGGTTTGGGTGGCCTTTGAGGGGCCTCATTTTTGAAAAGGTTCGTTTTTTTGAGAAAGTTACCTTCCTGCATAGCTGCATCAAAGGCTTCTTTCAGGTTTTTGGGCTGTCTTGCCCTTACGATTCCTCCAATTGGCTCTCTCAAGCCTGCCAAAAACACTTGCAGTGCATTTTCTTTGTGCGTGGCAATTCTGTCTGCCCGCACTGCACTGTTGTCTGTACTAATTGTTACGTTGTTAATAAGAAGTGATAATTTGTTACATACGTTTGCATAGAAATCTTCGATATTTGATTGCTGAACAAGAGAAAACAATTCTCTTGTCAGCGTTACCTGGTCCCTTTTGTCACTGTAGTACGCTATGAGGTTTGATTGAATTTCGGACCAGATAAGCTGCGTACCATACAGCTCTAAGACCTGATCTGCGGGTCCTATTATTTTTGATCTTAAGGCCTGAAGCCAAATGTCATAGAATGGCGTGCCAGCCATAGGTTCAATGAAAGGTATGCAGTCGTTAGCTGCTTTAAGGAACGAATGCAATTTGCCGGGTTCTCCCCGAAAGGGTTGTAAATCCCGGATGACCTGAGGGGTCTGCATCGATTTTAATATTTTTTCTGCTTTTTCGAAGACCGCTTGGGTCTCCTCAAGCATTCTTTGGGTTTCATTCTCATTAGACATTTTATTTTATTTTTTTCTTCAATTTCACTTGTAAATTGTGTTAAATTTTTTAAATATTAAATTTTTTTATTTTTATTTCACTGTATTTTTTTCGTTATATTGTTTTCACTTTTTGGCTTATAGAACTAACTTAGCTTATTACTTACGTACGATAATCCTTCGCCCGTAAGGATTCTAGCCGTCCCGTGGCCGTGATTGTTGATTCCGATGCGCAGAACACTTTTCACTGTCACTTATCACAAACACTTTCACTGTCCTCAATAAACCGTTGAGGATGGAACTGTCCGAATAATTTACCAATGAACTTAATGTCCTTTTAGCTTTTAAAGCTGCAAATTTCCGATAAACCGTCGGAAATGTCTTAATTGACGAACTTTAAAGAAACACTTTGCGCATCCTACCGACTGCGCCAGTTAAATTCGCGGGGTACTTCGGTATGTTTTTAAAAAACACAAACTGAACTGTACCGGGGCCGAAACTAGAATGATTTATTACATTTGCTCTTAATACTACCGAGCCCCACTGGGGCGACAAATGACGAGTGCATCAAATGATACTTGATACCCTCGTCCGATGATGGTGCGCTGCTCCAGGTGTGGTTCTGCTGATCGTGCGTCTGCTAGAGCACGATCCTCGATGGGCCGGTTCCTTCGGTAACTTATATATATATATATATATATATATATATATATATATATATATATATATATATATATATATATATATATATATATATATATATATATATATATATATATATATATATATATATATATAAATATATATATATATATATATATATATATATATATAAATATATATATATATATATATATATATATATATATATATATATATATATATATATATATATATATATATATATATATATATATATATATATATATATAAATATATATATATATATATATATATATATATATATATATATATATATATATATATATATATATATAGATATATATATATATATATATATATATATATATATATATATATATATATATATATATATATATATATATATATATATATATATATATATATATATATATATATATATTTATATATATATATATATATATATATATATATATATATATATATATATATATATATATATATATATATATATATATATATATATTTATATATATATATATATATATATATATATATATATATATATATATATATATATATATATATATATATATATATATATATATATATATATATATATATATACTAGCTGACCCGGTGTGCGTTGCAACACCATCCAAAAATAAATGAAATTTTAAGAAATGTTTAAATTTTGTTTTTGTAGGTATCGTAAAAGCTCGATTTAGGCCAAAAACTTGTATGGAATCCCCGCTTTCCCCTTCCCATTAGCAAATGCTAGAAGGGATCCCATTTTTTCGTATTTAAAAACTCTCATATTAAATTTGGTTATATTGGGTAATACATTTTAAGTAAAACATCAACACTTATCCCCTCTGCTTCTCCCCTCTCCATACTGTAAGAAAGAAGGGTCTGTAAAATTCCATAGAAACATATCTTGTACTTAAATACCTTCCCATGTCATATTTGATTTTTTTTATGCTTGATAACTTCTATACCAAAAAAAATGTATTGGACCCCCTACCCATTTTCTATGTACTCACTGGAAAAAAGATGGTGTTTCAAGTAACCATAGAACCATTTCTCGTATCCAAATGATTTCCCATGCCATATTTGGTTCCATTTGTTTGGTAAGTTCTTGGTTTATGCAAAACAATTTGATGTGAGCTCCTCGCTTCCATAACTTTATCTCCAATTGTAGAAGAAAGGAGTCTCGAATAATCATATAACCATTTATCGTAGCCAAATGCCCTCCCATGTCAAATTTGTTTCTATTTGCTCGATTAGTTATCAAGTTATGCGAAAAATTGTAACGGAGCCATCTTCTCTTCTTCCTATCATCCACCGGAAGGAGGCAGTAGTACCAAAGATTCATAGAAACATCCCTCGCAACTACTCAAATACCCTACCAAGCAAAATTTGATTCCATTTTCTGGATAAGTTCCTGAGTGATGTAAACAATTGTATGAGTGCACCCTCCCACCTTAAAATTTTCCCCAAAGGAAGAACGGAGGATTCTCAAAATAGAATAAAAACCATTTCCCGTATTCAAATATCTCCCCATGCCAAATTCAGATCCATATGATTTGAAAGTTTTCCAATTGTGCTGGAAAATGTAAAGGAGCCCCCCCCCTTTCTATCTTTTCACAAAAAGGAGAGAAGAGTATCAAATATACATAGAAACCTTTCTCGTGCCCGAATACTCGTCCAAGCCAAATTTGGTTCTATTTGCTTGAATAGTTCTCAAGTGACGCAATAAAAATATATAGAAACCCCCCTCCCTCCCTACCTATATCTCCACTGAAAAAAGGGAGGGGTCTCAAATAATCATTGAGATATTTGTCACATCCAAATACCTACCCATGCAAATTTGGTTCCAATATCTTGATTAGTTTTCGAGTTATATGAAAAATTGTAAGGTAGCCCCCCTTCCCCCTTCCTATCATCCGACTGAGAGGAGGGAGGGGTACCTTATATTCATAGAAATATTCCTCGTTTCTTAATACCACTCCATGCCAAATATGATACCATTTGCTTGATTGGTTCTCGAGTTATGCAAAAAATTGTCTTTTGTTTGGGGGGCCCCTCCCTCCCTTCGTGAGAGAGGGAGGGGTCTCAAACCATAATAGGAACCTTCCCCTGCCTCCATTACCCCCATCTGCCAAGTTTCACGCAAATCGGTTCAGTAGTTTCCGAGTCTATAGGGAACAGACAGACAGATAGACAGACAGACAGAAATTCATTTTATATATATATATATATATATATATATATATATATATATATATATATATATATATATATATATATATATATATATATATATATATATATATATATATATATATATATATATATATATATATATATATATATATATATATATATATATATATATATTTATATATATATATATATATATATATATATATATATATATATATATATACTATATATATATATATATATATATATATATATATATATATATATATATATATATATATATATATATATATATATATATATATATATATATATATATATATATATATATATATATATATATATATATATATATATATATATATATATATATATATATATATATATTATGTGTATAGCACCAAACCGAATAGCGACAGTAGGATTAGCGACGCTTTTTTACTAGCGAGATTCCTGTCATTCGCAGGTTTGTTGTTCTTTTGTCAGTCCAGTAGGCGATTTCAATGTAGTACTCAAACATTGTTTACGTTATTTACTGTAAATTTTCCCTAGGCCATCAATCGCATGTAACATGTCTCCTAGGAAACTCGCGATGCGTCGCAACTATTTTTAACGTCGCGACGTATACGACGTGTCGCTAGTACGCAAAGCATATTCTGCATGCAAATATAAAAATGAATGTTTGTCTGTCTGTCTGTTCCCTTTAGACTCGGAAACTACTGAACCGATAATCGTCAAAATGGGCATCTGAGGGTTTTTGGGCCGGAGATGGTTTCTATAATAGTTACAACCCCATCCGACTTAAGGGAGGGTGGGCTCCGGGCTCCCATACAAAATTTGTAGTTTTTCGAAACAAATTAAAGTCATGACATCCATTTTTTCGAGATTTTTTTTTTCCTCTGGGCGGTTTGTTATTCGTCTCCATGGTCGAGGCGTCGCGAACATACGTCGCGAGAGGATAGTAACCGTGACATAGCATACTGATCAGTGGGAATATGTTGGCGCGTATTTCTCAACCAAGCATATTTTCAATGCAAGGGGTGGCGATATGAAGCCTTGATGCGATTTTTTTTCTACTTGATTCCTAGCTCATTTGTACGGCACATGGTTATGAATGACGCCTAGATGTGACCTAGATTGCCATTTTGCCGATCGTATACATTTTTTTGCCAAAATCTAAAATTGAAAAATCAGGGCATCCATTTTTAGAGATTTTCTTTTCTTTGAGGGGTTTGTTTTTCGTCTCTATGGTCAAGAAAACGTTCGTCGCAAGCATAGTACATGGAAAATAACAGGTAGGCCATTGCGCTTAACCTCACTTGAAAGCTCCGTGTATGTACACAGCATGCTTGCATACCAACAAAAATAGTTATGAAATTTTGGCAGTTTTATATAGAATGGTTATCAAAATTATTGATTTCTCCGTCGATAGCCATTCGATTCCTTTGAAAAGGGCCTGACATTAAAGATTGATTCTTCAGGCTCATCGGAAACTATATTTTGCTTTGGATTTTCGGATCTGAACTATAAATAATGAGCATTCAAAAGAAATTTTCATCACCGTCCCTTTTTTTTGAGAGCAAACAATTAAATAATTTCTTCTGTCTATGTTCAAAATTTGATAATGATGTAAAATACTTCATATTTCTGTGATAAAAAAAATCATTTTGTTTGAATTTTTGTTCAAACTGCACAAGAAAAAGACTACACAAGGCAAAATAATCACCAAATTTTAGTTTTAAATCGACCAAAAGCCCGTTGCATATTACTTTTAGCGATTTTGAAAAGCCAAATGTTGTTCGTTGCATTAAAATGCATCAATGCATATTTTTCTTATAATTTTAATGATTGTCAATTTTAAGAAAAAAATGATTTTCTGAAAACTTCCATACATTTGCCAGTTTTTTCCATAACTATTTTTGGGGCCTCTTACCAATACGTTGAAAAAGAGCGGAATAGCCTACCTTGTATATTTCAAAGTACTATGCGTCGCAAGTGGATATTTGTTGTCCATATAGCATTTGTTGTCTAAAAAATATAAATTTAGTTCTGATGCTAATGAAATAATGGTATGACACTTTGCGGACAAGTGAAAAAGAAATACTGAAAGTAAAGAATTTAAATACAATTTTTTAACCCATTTTGCCTACAAGGTTATTTTTTAACCCTCATCCGCATTAGATTTCATTACCCTAATCAGCACTAGGAGTGTCATTTTGACACTCCAAGCTAAAATCGTCATAACTCTCTTTATATCTAACCGATTACAATAAAACTTATATCACTAGAAACCTTGTAATGTCAGTAAAATATGTTTAGAACATTATATATCGCTAAACCTTCTAGTTTTCACGTTATTCAGCATGAAAGAAAAAAAATCCGAAAAACATGCCTCAGGAAAACTGCTGTAGTTCATATATTACACGTCCAAACAAATATTTGTCTTACCCAGGTAACCACCAAGCATTTAAAACAGCACGTAAGTAGCATTATATACGCATATACGGCAGATGGATTAAAGCTACTAAGCATTAGATAAGCATTTATGTAGCCCTGAATGCTACTCAAATGCAGGTTTTGGCAAAATATACGGCTACTTTAGTGCTGAACCCTACAAATGTTCCCAACTTGGCATTCAAAAAGCATTTGAAATGCTGATTTAATGCTTCGCCGTTTCTTTTAAACAAAAAAAAATCATGTGATCTCCACTCACAGATATTTTTATCTCGTGTTCTTCTTTACCGACCCACTCCTCTCTTTCTTTGCTGCATATCACCCTCTCTTTGTTCACTCGACCTTTTACCATTCACCGACCACCACCCTTGTGTGGTGAAAACTCTTGGAGTTGATGTTCCTCCTCCTGGAACGGGATTCGAACCTGGATCCTAGCGACATCTATATCAATGGACGATTCCTTTATCCACTGAGCTATAAGAGAAGACCTGATGGAACATGATATTTTTGTTCCATATAAACAACACGTCACCTGCATTTGAGTAGCATTCAGGGCTACATACATGCTTATCTAATGCTTAGTAGCTTGAATCCATCTGCCGTATATGCGTATATAGTGCTACTTACGTGCTGTTTTAAATGCTTGGTGGTTACCTGGGTTGTGTCCATCTTTAAACAGTGTGAGCATTTTTTTAGTGACACCAAGATGGAGTAAATGCAAAGAATCCCTTACAATGACGTCTTCTACCTTATCAAAAGGCAATCTTAAAAGGAGTGTGTCCACATAAACCTTTTCATTTTTCCATTCTCGCGAGTCTTATAGATCTGATAATGTCCATCTTAGATTTTACTACGGAATCCGACATCTGTTCGCTTAGGTGCACTCTTTATTGGATAAGTGTTTACATTCAAATCTTTTTGACGTTCTCCAACGGTGGTGCATTTTAAACATCCATGAAAAGCATTGAAGTTCACGGTTCCTGAAAAATTATGGACAGTTAGTTTCACATATAACATAAAATAATTATAGTATATAACCTTTTATAAACACTCTAGCTGGAAATAACAGATGAAAGCTCTTATTTTGACACTTAATTTGAAGCCATTGATAATAATTCCTGTATTTAAAATAGGTAGTGCTTCATCAACGAATGGTTCCAAATATTCTTCCACACGTTTCGGTTTGATTTTACCGTGGAATACTCCAATAATCATTGGTTTAATATTCGGTTCTTCATGCACGTTAAATAAAATAGGCCAAACTTGATCTGTACCATATTTAAATAGCGGTAGACCATCAACATTGAAATTGACAGAAATCTCACGAGAATTTCTCAAGCCGTTAAAAGCATCGCGAAGACATTGTTCTGTAAAAAATATGTTATCGTTATATCAAGTCTCTTTACAATAATATTCCTCCTTGTATTTGAATAATTTTGGCAGTTTCTCGAGGGGTTTCCAGTAAACGCCGTGGCTCCGTAGGTAGCATGCGATCATATTGTGATAAACGCGATAGAAGAGGTTTCAGCGCGGAATGAGATATTTTGAACTCTAATCTCCATTGACGAAGAAACGTTGAAAGGTTTAACTCAACTTCAATTATTCTATCGTGGCCATCTGATTCATCGTCAGTGCTATAATATTCTTCTTCTGAAGGTTCTGCGTCTTCACCAGTATCTAAGGCATCGTCATCGTAATTCAATAGAGGTATTGAGGACCTATCCAAAGGTGTTACATCTGGAGCATCTTGCGTTGAAGATGATGTTGGAAGTGGATGAGTACTTGTTGACGGTGTATTCAACAAAGGAAAAACTTCTGTAGTCAGTTGGTCAATATGTACCACTAAAAAAAACGCGCAAATTAAAACTTTAAAAGTGATGCTTACCCGCGTTATATCATCAAAAATACCCGCATTTTAAACTTTTCCGGTGGCAGTGAAGTTTGTCCGTGTGTTATCCACTTAAAAACTATTTAACTGAGGAAGTTTTAAACAGTTAAAAATCCGCAATTCGTCGCTAGCTCTCTAAACTTCCATTGTTTAAAAAAGTGCATCCAAGCTGAAGTCTTCCAACGGCTGTATTTGTGCTATCTCTGGAACTCATCTTCATCATGTCGAACCTACAAAGAACCCCACCGAGTGTGAGCATCTCCAAACTCGGGTCCCCTCAAGTGAGACGCCCTGTGAGCTCCCCCGATGTCAAAACAAATAAACGTTTTCGAACCGAAGATGAGATGATCGAAAAATCTTCCTCACTCACCCTTGAGAACGCCGTGTCGATGCTCATGAATCAGTTTAGTGTAACCAAAAACATGATTGACGATTTGCGCAATGACATCAACCACAAAATAGAAACCGTGAAATCAGAACTTGATGGAAAGCTGGAGGCCGTTTCAAAGGATATTCTTTCGTTAAAAACTGAATGCTCTTCAAAATTTCGGGACAACGAATCGACTTTCCGTATGTTGGACGAAAAAGTGTGCAGCATACAACACTCTATTGGCACTTTGGAAAAAAGAAACGAAATCATCATCAGCGGTATTCCTTTCATGACCGGCGAAAATCTGGAAGATTACTTCGGGCGGATCTGTTGTAAGCTTGGGGTAAGCTCCATTCCTTCCGTGGACATTCGTCGAATCAAACCTCGATCCTTGAAAGACGGCGACGAAAGTCTTGTGATTGTAGAGTTTGCCTTGAAAAACGCTAGAGACGAACTTTATGCTGCTTACCTGCGGAGTCGTGACCTGAGACTGGACCATCTAGGGCTAACGTCGGATCGTCGGGTGTACATCAATGAAAACCTGACTATCTCAGCAAGGAAATTGAAGGCGACTGCGTTACAACTAAAAAAGGCTGGAAAATTGACATCTGTGTTCACTAAACAAGGAGTAGTATACGTGAGGCAATCAATGGATGGACCTGCTGTAGCAGTGCTAACTGAAGGAGATCTAGCTAAGTTTTGAAAATGTCCAATGTTTTAAAAATGTATCACTCTTAAAGTTTAATTGTTGATTTTATATCATTGTAATACGTGTGAATTCTTGAAGAATGTATTTAAAAGTATTTCGATTTCTGATTATTCCCCATCCCTCTAAAAATTGCTTCCCGTTTTACATCTGATATGCTTCCACAACGTAACCACACCTCGACAAACATCCCCGGTGCTATTCTAAGCGCTGCACTTTTGCCCGGAAAGTTAAATGTGTGTCATGGCAATGTGCAAAGCCTTTGTGCAAGGAAAACTGATAAGCTCAATGAGTTGCGACAAACTTTAATCGAATCTAAGGTAGAAGTGGCCTGTTTCACTGAGTCTTGGCTATCCGACAAGAACAGTAATCGTCAAATAGCTATTGATGGTTTTAATGTCGTACGCAATGATCGGGTGTACCAACGTGGCGGCGGTATTGTCGTCTATCATCGTAAGCATCTCAAATGTAATCGCGTTTTCCACACCATTATCTCTGCAAATACGGATGACAAAACTGAATGTCTGGCGCTAGATTTTAACATAAACGGTCAACGAATTCTCATGATGATAGTTTATAACCCTCCAACCAATGATTGCTCCTCTTTTTTATCACAAAAGTTGTCGGAGTTTGCAATAAAATACGAAAATGTACTGCTCATTGGTGACTTTAACACTGATATGCTACGCGAGAGTAGAAAACGTGATCAACTCAACAATGTTTTAGCCAGTTTTTGTTTGATGTCAGTTGGACATGAACCTACGTTTTACACTGGTCAACGGTGCTCGCAGTTGGATTTACTTATAACCAGCAGAAATTTGGAGACTTTGAAATTTGGTCAAGTAGCTTTTCCTGTGCTCTCACAGCACGACCTGATATATGCCTCTTTGAATTGTGATGTTATTACTACACCTGGTAGTTCCATGTATCGTGATTACGTTAATTTCAACCCGCACTCGCTTGAACGAACTCTTTCGTCAATACCATGGGAAGAATTTTATACAACTGAGCACTCTGATAACTTGCTCGAGTTTTTTAACTACTACATG
Organism: Uranotaenia lowii; assembly: GCF_029784155.1. Lineage (NCBI taxonomy): Eukaryota > Metazoa > Arthropoda > Insecta > Diptera > Culicidae > Uranotaenia > Uranotaenia lowii. The sequence continues at coordinate 280,433,308 of NC_073692.1, read as the reverse complement.
AAGCAAGCTCATGATGTTTGTATTCCACTCCGAAGGTGTAAAAAACGGAAAAAGTCGAATCGATGGTTTAATTCTGATGTTCGGAAATCTTTGTTGGAACGTGATCTTGCTTACAAAGATTGGCTGAGGGCACCATTGGAATTTAAGGATGCAAAGCGACAACTATACAAAACTCTGCGGAATCGAGCAAACACGACTATAGCTCGGGCCAAAAAACAGTATATGGCGAATTTCTTGGGGAGTCACGTTAATCCTACTGAACTCTGGAAAAAGGTGCGAAGTCTAGGTCTCGGCAAAGATAAGTCCTCGAGCCAATGCAATTTCGATCCTGACGAAGTCAATAGCATGTTCTTGTCCCATCAAATAGTCAACGAACGAAACAGACTGTATGTTCCGCCGACAGAAAGCTCTCATTTCTTTAGCTTTCGACCAGTGGAATGTTGGGAGGTCGTGAATGCTATTTGGGATGTTAAATCAAACTCAACTGGTGTAGACGGTTTACCAATTAAATTTATCAAGATTGTTCTACCGGTAATTCTTCCACATCTGACTTATATGTTTAATAAATTCATCGAAGTATCGACATTTCCCAGCGGCTGGAAACACGCCAAAATCATACCTTTGCGCAAAAAACCTCAAATAGATGCAATTAACAATCTACGACCGATAAGTATTTTATGTAGCCTTTCAAAAGCGTTTGAGAAGATTCTTCAGCGACAAATGAGTGCTTATATCGAACAGCATCAATTTTTCTCAGCATACCAAGCTGGTTTTCGGAAGGGCCATAGCTGTAAAAGTGCTGTTCTCCGTGTTCAAGATGATCTTCTCGCCATTTTTGATAGAAAAGGCATTGGCATCTTGCTGCTGCTTGACTTCACGAAAGCCTTTGACACTGTTGCACACTACAAAATTTGCGAAAAACTCACGAGACACTACAACTTTGGTTCAGGAGCGGTTGGTTTAATATCATCATATTTGCATGGCAGGAAACAAACCGTTTTTTGCAATGGAACAAGCTCGAACAGTTTGACAGTGACTTCAGGTGTACCTCAAGGATCTGTACTTGGACCTATACTCTTCTGCTGCTTCATCAACGACCTTCCTAGCGTGTTAAAGTTCTGCTCAATTCAAATGTATGCAGATGACGTCCAATTATACATTACCAACATCGGAGGATCTGTTAATTCTCTAGTCCAGTTGATGAACCAAGATTTGGGAAGAATAGCATCGTGGTGTCGGATAAACGGACTCCTTATCAATCAAAGTAAAAGTAAAGCTATGCTGATGCCGAAACAACGTATTGACAACAACACAGTGATGGAAAATCTGCAAATGGAAGGAATAACAATTTCGTGGGTCGATCGGGCCAACAATCTAGGCTATGTATTCCAGAATGACATGCAATGGAATGGTATGATCGCTCAGCAATGTGGGAAAATCTATGGTTGCTTGCGAACGCTTTATTCTACAACACACCTTGCACCAACAACCACCAAACTGAAACTATTCAAGGCTCTGATTCTTCCACATGTCTTGTTTGCCGATGTACTCCTCCTCAGACCAAGTGCTGCTGCCATGAATCGCCTGCGAGTTGCATTAAACTCTTGCGTACGATATATCTATGGTTTGACCCGCTACGACTCAGTTAGTCATCTACACAATAATCTAATAGGATGCTCTCTTCAGCAGCTCTATGCTTTTCGATCCTGTGTGTTTCTTCATAAAATCATGTTCACTCGTTATCCACCGACATTGTTTGAGAAGGTTTCCCAGCTTCAAGGTCGCCGGATGCGAAATCTAGTGGTTCCTACAAATCGCACAACAGTCTACGGCAACTCCTTTTTCGTCAGGGGAGTGGTAAATTGGAACAGATTACCTGCTGATATGAAGCGTCTTAGATCAGAAGCAATTTTTAAGAGGGAATGCTTACTTTTTTGGAATAATCATTAGAATTTGTGTAAAGGACATAGTAATTAAGAAGAAATAGTGATAAAAACTCATCGAAACACCGAATGTAGTATTTTTAAAAGGTGTAAAACCTTACGCTACTGGAATGAATAAACAAACAAACAAACAAACAAAGTGTTTGGTGTGCCCGAAGGATTGGCAAGATCACTGTTCGATGAATCATCTATTTCACTATAGCGCTTCAAATTTCGATTGTATGAACCACTTTTGATGATATTTTACCACTTTTTTGAACGATCCATTTTTCATAAATGCACAATATTAATCACTCTTCAAGTATTCAATACAAACATCTGTACACAAAGAAAACATGCCATCTATAAATATAAGGAATGGGCAGGTACGTTGGTATATAAGTTGTTTTGTTTGATTATACCTAGACATTATGATACGATTATGAATGAACAACCAACTGAACACCTAGGTAGAATTCAGCAAACTGTTTAAGTTTTACATCATAATGAAAACATTTGGGTAAAATAAAGACACATATTATTATTCGCCCAACAACCCGTTTTACAAAACCCTCTACATTAGCATAAGCAGTAAATCAGCATTATATCAGCATTTCCACTGCTTCTTGCAGTCTGTTAGCATTTAGTATGCGTAGCTGTTTTTAATCAGCATCCAAAATGCGATTTTAAATATTTTTTTTCATTGCATTATTCAAGCATTGAAATCTCTATTTTATGGCTATTGTGCATTCAAAAAGCTTTTTACTGACTAAAAGCTTTTAAATAGAATATCACATGCTAATTTAAAACAACTATGCATTTCAAATGCTTATATACTACAACAAGCAGCGGAAATGCAGATATAATGCTGATTTACTGCTTATGCTAATGCTTGGTGGTTACCTGGGTATACATATGAAAGCTAAAGTTAATGTCTACATCATGGAACAAAGAAATATTTTTTTAAATTTTTTTTATGAAATGGTCACAAAAAGTTAAAAAAAAGTGGTCTTAAAAACCTACTTTCCATTCGATTGCTAGTAAATACTGTTTGAGCGATGGTAGAGTGTATTAAAAAATATGACTACAAACTTTATTGAAATTCTAACATTTTGCTGTCTTTAGATTTTCGATGCAACAAAAATTGAATTTACTGGAATTTTTCAAAGTTGACTACTTTGCGCGATTTTTTCACAAGTTGAAATTTCATCTGTTTTTGTGGTCCAACGTCAGGTTGTACTCGGATTTTCAGTGCTTTTTTCTATGCTTGGACCACTTAAAAGTATATTCATTGGAAAGCAAATTTATTTTACATTCTAGTGAGGTACAACATTTTACGCTGTGAGACTTCTCAAAAATATGAAAATTATAAACGTAAAATCGTTCCTGAATTTCTAGAACCACAAGCAGCGCGTCCAGCAAAACGCGTTTGTTTGCTCTCCGAGTAGGTCCGGTGGGTGGTGATTCGGGCAGAGAGCCAAGCCGACAGACGAAATAATGATGCGTGTCGTGACTGGCAAACGAGAACTACTATCAATAGAATATTTATAACCCACCGTACCTACTCGGAGAGCAAACAAACACGTTTTGCTGGACGCGCTGCTTGTGGTTCTATAAATTCAGGAACGATTTTACGTTTATAATTTTAATATTTTTATAAAATCTCACAGCGTAAATTGTTGCACCTCACTAGGAGGTAGATTAAATTCCCTTTTCAATGAATATAGTTTTGATTGCTTCAAACGGCGAGAAAGCACTGAAAATCCGGGTACAACCTGACGGAGGACCACAAAAACATATGAAATTTCAATTAGTGAAAAAATCGTGCAAAGTAGCCAACTTTGAAAATTTCCAGTAAATTCAATTTTTGTTGCATCGAAAATCTAAAGACAGCAAAATGTTAGAATTTCAATAAAGTTTGTAGTCATATTTTTTAAAACACTCTACCATCGCTCAAACAGTATTTACAAGCAATCGAATAAAAAGTAAGTTTTTCAGACCACTTTTTTGAACTTTTTGTGACCATTTCATTAAAAAAAATTTAAAAAAATATTTCTTTGTTCCATGATGTAGACATTAACTTCAGCTTTCATATGTATAAGGCAAATATTTTTTGGGCGTGTTATATATGAACTACAGCAGTTTTCCTGAGGCATGTTTTTTCGGATTTTTTTTCTTTCATGCTGAATAACGAGAAAACTAGAAGCTTTAGCTATATATAATGTTCTAACCATATTTTACTGACACTACAAGGTTTCTATTGATATAAGTTGTATATGAAGTTCATAATAATTCAAACGACTTAAATGTATTTTACTTTTGGAGTGTCAAAATGACACTCTAAGTCGGAAAAGGGAGTTTTTTTGTCCAGGCTTCCAGGGTACGTCCATAAATAAAGTAAAGATGCAAAATTAAAGAACTTTTGAATTCATTTAGGGTCCCCGAAGAATTTTTTGTTTTTTGAAGCTTCTGAAAAAAGTTACAAGCATTCAAACTTGAAATAGTGTCAAAATGACACTCTAATGCGGATGAGGGTTAATCATATTGGTAACACTAACAGAAATATGAATAAGATGTTTTCTACAGAGGTAGATCGGAAACATTTTGTTGAACATGTAAAAATATTTTTAACTGAAAAAGAAGTTCAAAAAAACCGATCCGACACATGAACTTATCAAGAGCCTTTTCTTTAAATTAGATAGGATGGGACTGACGTGTTCATAAGTGAAAGGTATCAGTGAAATAAACTGATTTTTATTGACCAAAAGTGAGGGAATTTATTTTCCGAAAGAATTTTCATTCAAGGAACGCTAGAGCATGTTCAAACGTTCAACTTTTCTCTGTTACAAAAAAATAAAAAATTATGTTTTCTTCTAAAAATTTTTACTTCGGCCCAAATACACAACTGAAACGAATTTAGAAATGAAAATGGGAGCTTTTTATTTTGAATTATTCTGAAAAAAAAACATCGTACTTTTCGCTTACATACCAATTCAAGTACGTACTTAACATGAAAAGTGTTTTTATGTTACATGGCTGCATAGGGGCTCACTAATTACGTAAGCACGATTTTTGAAATTTTCGAAACTCCCTCCCCCCCTGGTAAGACAAAGTAAGATTTTTCAAAACCCCCCCTCCCCCCTAGTAAGATCTTACGTTTTTTATTCTTTGAGAAATTGACACATTTTTTTTCAAAAATAGCTTGAAAATGTTAAAAATGTGACATACATGCTTCAAAGCAAAGCACTTTTTAAGTAAAATTAAAAAACTGTATTTGATAAGCACAATCTATACAAAACAACAGATAAAATGTCATGAACGATTAAAGAAAACATCAAAGTAACAGTAATTTTCAATAAATTCCCACAATCGAATAAACAATATAAAATCTAAATTCCGATTTAAAAAAGAGAGATTAGGTTAGCAAAAGGTACCATAAAATTTTCTATGTTTTTTACCTGATAATCATTAAAATCTTAAAAAAATAACATTCTATACTTCTAGGATTGGGTCAAAAATGTTTAACGACAATCACGTCGTCAACTAACCTTAAAGCTCAAACTCATTCAGCAGTAAGCGATAAAGTTTAAGGATTTTTTTGGTACTTCGTTTGTAAAATATAGAGTTGGTAGTGTCTATCACAGAAAAGACTATTTAGAAATTCATTATTTAAAGCGCCTTATATAGATTTTTAAAGATTTTTCTGGATGAAGCCATTTCGAAATATGATGGATTCAAATCGTGATATCACAGCGCACCATTTTCCTTTTTGTTTCTATAAATTTCTCAATTGAAAAGATTGTTATGTTGGAAAGCAAAAAGCGACGATCTTTTTTAATAATGTGATTTAGTGTTTTTGATAGCATGTTGGTTTGCATTGGTTCTCTATAAGTTTTATAGAACCTGCAATTTTTTTTATTAATTCAAAGACATTAAAAGATAAATAACATAACATCATAATTAACAAACAAATAGGTAGTAAGTAAAAAAAAAACCTGAGTAATTTAGTTTCGCTTGGCTGTGGCTGTGATGAATTTTTAATATAACATTTCTTACGTAAGATTTTTGGAAACCCCCCCTACCCCCCTAGTAAGAGATCGTAAGCAAATGTGAAACCCCCCCACCCCCCCTATGTGCTTACGTAATAGTGAACAACCCCATAAAAGAGACCTTAGATTTTTGATTTGATTTTTTTGATTTTGAAGCAAAATTTTATGAGAAATTTTTAGTATACTTTTAAAGTGTTCAAAACAATATTCCCTTCTGTCAACTTACACGGTGGGGAAAACGCAAATGTCGAACTTTTAGGAGATTCATCTTCAAAATGATTCAATATGTTGGAAAGACCAGAAGGGGTATTCCGAATGTTGAAACTGAAGCGGATATTTAAAATTCTTAAATATCTTTGTATGCAAATGAAGGTCATTTGCTTTGAACAGCATTCGTTAAAAGTGGAATAACAAACATAAATTTATACTGCTGGAATACTGCAGATATATTAGATAATGAAACTTGATAAAACAAACAAACAGATATACGTATTAAATCCATTTAGCCATTACTCAGACGCATCTGAAAATAAGCTTTGCATTTACACTTGCCCCAATAAACGGGACAAATGTTATCTTACACCCAAAATAATTTAGAAATTTATTCTACGGTATTTTTCACGTAAACGAAGATTTTTTTGCATCTCATCGATTTTACGTGATTTTATAATACCTTCATTTCATCCTCATAGACGATACATGAAATTCACGTAAAGTCTAAGTGGATAATCTGGAATCCGTTTTGAGCTTTTTAAACGAACTTGAAGCATGCGATTCATATTAGAAAAACAGAACAGTCATACATCAGCTTTGTCCCCACAAAATTTGAGCGGAATTGGAGTTAAAGAACACAGTGTTCTCGTTGGTTTTTTAAGGTTTAGTGTGCCCAAAATCGATGTCCAAGAGAAGGAAAACAACTGTAAAAAGAAGACATCAACCAATGCAGTGAGTAGAAAGATTTTTTTTCGATTTGCTCTAAATTATTCATTTGTCTTTTTTTTGTTCTCTAGAACTGAACGACGACAGTGGCCCTGGTGTCGAAGATAAAAAGACGGGATTGTGATGCGTTTCTCTATACTGCAGCGGCTGGAGGATCGAGGCATTCGGAGAAAGGCCGGAGGTTGCAAAACTGGTGATCCTCAAATGCATCTACCGGTAAGTCAAGATTGCAGGAGGCAAAATCATAACAATTTTAGTTTTTACTATTACCTTACAGGTACAGCAACGCAGTTGGTACGATAAGAAGCAGCAGCAAAAATAGATGCAATGGCAATTTTACTATAAGTTGAAAATATTTCGCAAAATATATCGATTTTATAGAATCGTTGATTTTTTTATTAAAATGCTTTTCGAAAATAATAATAGTATGAATGAATAAAAGAAACAATGAAACTGATCAAAATAACACCTCGATACTAAATTAATTTCACGTATCTTTCATTATCAAACCAAATTGAAACCATCTTAAATTCACGTAAATTTCAGATGACATTCATGAAGCACCGATTCTTATTAGGGGAGCGTTTACATGTTTTGTTCGTAGAAACTACGTGAAAATCAATTGGATAAAAATTATATAGTTTTTCACGTAGCCGCTACGTGCAGATTATTTTGGGTGTAGAAATTTGTTTTTGCCAAAATTTTTGAATATTTGACTTTAAAAGAAAAAATAAAAAACGCGGAGAAATTATTTAGTGATGCAAGTGATATTTTTTGCTTTAATAAATTATTAAAAAAAAGGAAATATGTACTGTATAAAATCGATAATTTTCATACCATGATATGTAAGTGTTGTTTGGGAAAACTTCAAGCTATAATGTCTCATGTCCACGAGTTTGGCATATGGGGAAACATTTTTTTATCATAACTTTGTCGCAAAAAAAATAGATATTCAAACTGCTTCGAATGGCGAGGATGGTGAAAAAAGCTGTTTGAAAATGTGTATTAAAAATCCTTTTCATCGTTATTTTTTTTTCAAATTTCGATAGCTTATTTTTTTAACTCCAAAAAATACATCATCTAAAGCTAATTAGGGGCTGGAAGTGCTCATAATACAGAATTTTAAGAATATACTCAAAAAACTGTCCCGATTCACGCTATTGATCGGTTTTCAAAATTCTTTTTCAATAAAGTACAATGTGCAATAAATTCCAATATGCGAATCTTTTTCTTTCAATTAGAAATTTATGTAAACTCGAGCCAGGTAAATCAGCCTAACTTCTTCAAACAGTGGGGGACAAAATTGGAAAAGATGGGGGAGCTCCCATGTAAGTTTAGGATAAAGAGCTTTACAAAGAAGGGACCATATTTTAAAAGAGGGTTTTTTGCGTCCGAATATTTGGCATAACTCAAAAATAGATGTTACAAATGTTTTTATGGAAGTTCGTAACTTCCCACTTTGGGAAAAAGGTGGAAAATCCATAAATATTGACATTATTTGAGTCATTATAAAGCTTTAAAAACAGAGTACAAATTTCAGATCTTGAAAAACAAGTTTAGAGGTCAAGTTCAGTAAATAATATATACCATCTTTAAATTGCAATTCGGAACTCCAGCTGCAGCTTTCATTTCAAAGTTGTTGGTTCTAAACCATGATGAGGTTTGACTTAAAAAAAAAATGCTTACAAAAATCTAAATTTGAATAAATTTTTACAAATGACATTTATTTTTGCAAGGTGTAGCAATGCACACCGGGTCAGCTAGTCTATATATATAAAAATGAATTTCTGTCTGTCTGTCTGTCTGTCTGTTCCCTATAGACTCGGAAACTACTGAACCGATTTACGTGAAACTTGGCAGGTGAGGGTATTGGAGGCCGGTGAAAGTTCCTATTATGGTTTGAGACCCCTCCCTCTAACAGGAAGAGAGGAGGGGGTCTCTTATATAAAAGTAATAAGTCTTCATAACTCGAGAGCTGATCAAGCAAATCAAACCAAACTTGGCATGGGTGGACACTTGGGTACGAGGAATGTTTCTAAAAATATTTGGTACCCCTCCCTCCTTCCAGTGGTGAGACAGGAAGGGCGGAGGGGACCTACCTTACAATTTTTTTAATAGCTTTAAATTTATTAAGCTAATTGGCATGGGAGGGTATTGGAATACGAGAAATGGTTCTATGAATATTTTAGACTCCTCCCTCCTTCCAGTGGATACAAGAAAGAAGTAGGGGGCTTTGAGACCTTTCTTATTGCATAACTGACAAACTGTTCGAGCAAATGAAACCAAATTTGGCTTGGAAGAATATTTGGGTACGATAAAAAGTTCTATGAACATTTTGTACCCCTCCCTCCATCCAGTGAGGAGATAGAAAGTGGGAAGGGGACTCCATTACAATTTTAAGCATTACTGGAACTAATCAAGCAAATGGACCAAATTTAGCGTGGGAAGGTATATGATTACGAAAAATGTTTCTATGATATTTTGAGAACCCTCCGTTCTTCCAATTTCAAAATCTTTAGGGAGGAGGGTGTTCCCATACAGTTCTTCTTCTTCACTCGGGAATTTACCCAGAAAATAGAACGAAATTTGGCTTGGGAGGGTATTTGAGCACAAGGACTGTTTCTGTAAATATTTGGTACTATTGCCTCTTTCCAGTGGGGTGATAGGAAGGAGAGAGGGAGGTTCCTTTAAAAATTTTCGCATAACTCCAGAACTAATCGAGCAAATGAAAACAACTTTGGCATGGGAAAGCATTTGAATACTTTAAATGGTTATTTACTTATTTGAGACTTCTTTCTCCTTCAGTTGAGGCAGGGCCGTAGGAAGAACCGGCTCATGGGGGGGGGTTTGATGACAATTTTTTTCCTAGAACATTTTTGCTTGAACAATGAATGTACAAGTGAAAAAAATGTATATGTACTGAGTACAAATTATTCAGATTAAAGTTATTTTTCATTAAAAGTTAATTATTTTTGAAAATTAGTCCTAAAAGTTGGCAATTTTTTTTCATGTAGCTTTAAAATATATGTCAGTTGCCTGCAGAAAAATTTTTCAATGACTGGTGTGCCATAAATATAAGTAATAATAATGATAAAAGTCGCGAGTGGTACAATGATGTAGACACGACTATAGTTGAAACAAAAAAAAAAAGGATTTTGAACGCTTCATTTAGAAAAAACTTTTTTTTACTTATTCAATTTAGCAAGCAAATTGTTTCGAACCATAAGCATAACGAATATAAGCATGGGTGAAAATGTATCAAATATTCTGAAATAAAAGTAAAAAATTAGGGTAACGGTTCAAAAAAGGTTTATTTTCTACTCTTGTAAACTCGATTCAAAATTAAAATATTAAGAACCCTTGATTTTAAAGAATCTGCTATATAAGTAAGCAATTGAGTTTTGGATTTATTACCGCAATGGTTTGTTCTTCGAAATTGTATAAATAATGATAAATAAATTTTCCAGCTGAATTTTAACCTGAGGATAAAAGACAAGTTTAAAATTTTAATTTTTTATCATTTTTTTAAATCCTGTGATTAAAGTTTTCAAAACAAAAATAAAGATTTTTCAAAAAAAAAAAAAATCTTTGAAATACATCTAGATCTTATCTTATAAATGTGATTTTCATCAGGTTTGTGTTTCTAAACTGACTTTGATTGAATTCAAAATTTTAATTTAATTTAATTTTAAGTTTAATAATTTCCTTCAATTTAAATCCGTAATAAAATTCTTACATTGATATTTAAAAATGGATGATTAAACTTCAATTTGAGCTTAATTGAATACCAATTTTGAATTTTTGTGCCAAGTCTGAGTTCTACATTATGAACCTAAATTCAAAACCTGAATCTAAATTCCAGATAAGAAATCCTATGAATTTAAAACCAAAAAAGTGAAATTTGTACGTAACCCTTAACCAGAAATTTCTCATTTGATTCTGTATTTGTGGTTTTCAATATGATTTTTTTTTCAATCATTAATTCGCAATTGAACTTGTAAATATAAATAAAATTGTGAATGATGAAATTGTTTCACATTTTTCAATTTTGGACTCATGAATTTTTCTTATGTTTCAACTCCGCGTATAAATTGAGGATTAAAATTTCTGATCCAAATCTTAAAAATAGTTTGAATTTTAAATATTGAAACTGATCAAAACTTATAATCAAGAACAATATACTGGATATTTACTTGATATTTTCCCGCAAGTTTCCGGGCTGGGCAAATTCAGGCAATTTTATCTCAAAACCTGGCGAAATAATGGCATATTGTTTTAAAATTTACCCCAAAATCCAGCCAATATGCAGAAAAATTTCGGAATTATTTCATTATAATCATGATGAAAAACACGTGGAGAACTGTTTTTATTTCACCGAAACACATCAGCCGATTCAGAATCATACTATGGCTGTTTAAAAAAAAATTAAGTTTATTTTGACAAAATTAGTTTACAAAAATTATTCGGACGTTTTATAAAATTCTTATAACTCATTTGAAATTTTCGTTTAATTTTGCAAATAGTGAAAAAATCTGGTCAAAATCTGGACAATCCGGTAAGCTTAGTCTAACTTTGGTGGGATTCAATATTTGGGACTCAATTACTATCAATGAGTGAGAAATTTTTTGAAAAACTGTTGTAGAATTGTGGTCCTGGAATGAGATTTCGAGGTTTTGGAGTTGAGATTGTAACACTATTGTTACTCTTGAATAATTTTAGTTGTTCATCAAAATTTGATTAGAAATGTCAAATTTTATGCTTGGAAAAAAAATCACTTGGCTTTTTTGGACCTTCATGGGGGGGGGGGGTTTAACCCCCAAAACCCCCCCCCCCGTTCCTACGGCCATGAGTTGAGGATACAGTTAGGGAAGACGGGAGCTCACATACGATTGTTTTACATAAACCAAGAACTTATCTAACAAATGGAACCAAATATAACATGAGAACAATCATACAATCGAGTAATTGGAACAGAATTTGGTATGGGAGTGGATTTGAATACACGGAATGTTTGATCTTGATCCTCTACTTCAAGGTAGGTGATAGGCAGGAAGAGGGTCTTCGATACTAATTTTATAACAACGAAACCAAATTTGACATGAGAGGAAATTCGAGCACAAGAAATGTTTTTTCCGGTGGGTTAGCACCCTTCCCTCCATTCAGTGGAACGCTAAAAAGTGGAAAGAGGGTCACTCCTACAATTTTTTTTTTATATTTCAAGAACTAATTGATTGCTACTGGACCTATTCAATCATCGATCGTTCAATTCATCGCTAAAATACAAATCACCTCGCACGATGCTTGCTTTCAAAACAGTGCAGCACCATCATCAAATTGGAATCTCACCAATGCGCAATGCATATGGCGAATCATGTTGGTCTTCGATCAGGAGTGAATGGATCAGGGAGTGAGTGAGTGATACATGAAACCGATCATTAGCGTATTTTGTTTGATTTGGAACATAGCAAATTAAAAAAATTATTTGTTGTTATAACGTTTTTTAACATCAGTATGATCAAAATCAAATTTTAGTTGCGTTTGTGAGGGAAAGATGTTCACTTTCGCCGTGTTTTTCAATTTTTACAAGTTCTCTTATTAAACTGTCGCGTCACGTTAAAATTACTGAGAATTTATGGTGTCCCGCACAACTGTTTGATTTTTCTCGTCCTGCAAAAAATAATGTTGAATTTCATATAATTCAGGCAGATACTGAGTGAGCTACATTCAGAATGGATCAGTTTGTATCTCACTCATCTCCGATAAGCAATGTTTGCTAAACCAATGATTCCGAATGATGCGACTCGGTTAGCATAGCTGATTGGAGCGCTGATCGAGATTGCATACCAGCCAGGCTAAGCAGTTGCGAGAGGCGCTATCCCATTATACAATCAGAATGTTTCCAACAGGAAACGCATCCTGAGTGTTTGTTTTGATTGATTTTCGGAAGACTGGTTTGAGACTCTTTCTCTTGCCAGAGGGGAGACATAAAGAGAGCTGAGAGGGTCAACCATTTTTTGAATAACTTGAGAACTTATCGAGAATGAAGCCATATATGACATGGGATCGTATTTGTATAACTACACGAAATGTTTTACTGATGTTATGAGACCCCCCTTCCTTCCATCAGGGATATAGGAATGGGGCAGTGAGTCACTACAATTTGTATAATAATTCGAAAACAAACAGGTTAAAAATGTGGCCCGTGACGTTATTTTGTTACAAAAAATGTTTCTATGATAGTTTGAGGCCATCTCCACTTTCAAAAGGGACAGCGAATATTCCATATATAAAAATTATTCTGGTATTAGTTAGAAACTTATGAAACAAATAACTGTTCTCTATGGTATAGCTGTTCTCTATGGTTAAATAAGTTTTCCTTAAGGTGGTCATTATGCCCTTATCTTCCCTAATACGCCTGAACATGTAAGAATTTGCCAGAGTGAAACAAAACCTAATTAACTAATTGTTTAACGCAAAACAAGTGCTTTTCAATATCAAACAAGTTTTATTGAAAATCTTTAAACAAGAGAGTAAAATTTTGAACCTTCGCACTGGTCGGCAGTGATGTCAACCTTCCAGATTTTTTCTGGATCTTCCAGAGTTTTTGGACTTTTGCCAGACATTTTTTTAGGTTTCCAGACTTCCAGACTTTTGAGTTTCGACATGAATGTTCTGACAAAACAGTAAAAATTAAAAATTTTCGTTGCAAAATGGCAGGAAATGACTCGAATGGATTCGAATTAGTAATTGAAGAGTGAGGAATGCCACGAAGATGGTAGTAAAACAGGAAGTAAAGCAAAAAACGTAGTACCGCCTACATCACCACAATAGTCTCAGGCATTGATAGTGTATAGAATGTATGATTATGATGAAGTACTAAGTGCATGTAATATTGCGATCTGGCGACCAAAAAAAAAAAGGTTGTCAAGTTCTCCATCCAGACTTTTCCACACTTTTCCAGACATTTCTGAAAACAGTTGACATCATTGCTGGTCGGTAGATTGATGAGAGAAATTACGTTTGAAAGATTTTTTTTCTTTTTTTATTCAGTCTTCATCCTCCAGGCATCGGTATGCGTTCTGATTCTACGCAAAAGTGTCACACGAAGCAAGGAATATTTAAATAAGGTAGTGTCGAGAGCCACATTGGATTTTTTTTGTGACGTCACAAAAACGAATGTATCGAAAATTTATATGCGAATGACAGAAATTTCAAAGGAAAACATGTTTTAGAACGGAAATGAATTCCAATTTCATTTTGATTGTGTTGTAAGACCTCTATTCCACTATGTTATGAATTTTTCTTGTCCTTTGAAGACTGCATTATGTTTTTTTTTCTCATTTTAATATTGAACGCAATGTCGTTTTGAAACTAAAACGTTCAAAAACGAAGAAAAAATCTACTTTAAAAAGGTCTAGCTGGTAGTTATAGAGTGTTTAATAGATTGTCATGATTTTTATCTAATTGGTTTACCATATTCAGTTCTTATGTAGAACAATTAACATGAATTGAAGATTTTTAACTCGATTTACTAAAATGCCAATAAATAATTGTGGTTTTGTATAAAAGTTTGTTTTTTGATAACTTTTTTGTAATAAGGATCTAAAACTGCACTGACTTGATCATTTTCATGGAAGACTTTGAACTAATTTTAAAGTTTTGCAAATTTGAGTAAGAAAAATACACCATTTTTTCGAACTTCGATGGTCTATTTTATACAAAAATTACTCGAAAATCCAACTTTTTTCGTACCGATCTTGAAGAGCAAGAATCCTTCTTAAATAACAGGTATTAAAAGTGGAACATTTTCAGCAAATTCTTCAAATTATCTACGAAAAATGCAAATTTCCTAGTAAATTAACAGATTTTTCGTGATTGTGACGTAGCAGTATGTACTAATACTAAAGCAGGGCTGCCTCGACACTACCTTCTTTAAATATTCCTTGCACACGAAGCAGTTTTGGCTCTTATTTTCTATTTGTTGTAGGAAATGTAATTTTTTTGGCAGAAAACATCGTAAAATGATTAACTTGAATTGTTCACTACGAAAAGAACTGTTGGTAAATTTTTAGTTTGAGAGAAAAATTGGAAATATAGCTGAAATTTCCATCGCATTTTTCTCGTTTGCACATTTTTTCACATGCGGGACAATTTTGCTTGCAACGGCAGTATAATGGGTAAAAATTAAGTGAAGTTCAAAAGATTCATTGGGAGGCTTGTTCGCTTTTTTTATTTCTTACCAGTAGCGTGTATGTTTTGTCGTAAAAGCACGCAGCCAGATTGTATCAAAACAAACAGCCTTGCACTCACACATTGGAATTTTTTGTTCATATTCGACGATTGAAATCAAAATAAACTCTCGTTCTCTCATTGTTTGGTCTTCCTGCGGAGAGCCATAAAATTTTTTTGATCGCCACGGAGGAACGTGACGTGCACGGTGAATCGTCTGCTTGCAATCGATTTTTCAATCGCGAAACGTCAAACGGGCAAGTTGCAGCAGCAGCACCTCCACGGAAATTCAATTTCGGTCGGTCGATTACTTGAAAAAAATCCGTATTATAATTCGCGATGTTGTGATTTACGCCTTCGCGGTAAAGTTCGGCGCTAAACCTGTGTGTTGCGCAAGTGATTAACCCTTGCAGGAGAAGTTTTTTTCCAGGAAACAAGCCATCGAGAAAGTGCGACTTCAATGTAATTTATCAATAAGAAGAAGCAATTTATTAACCGTATGGGCAAAACAGTGTCATCGATATCATTAACAAAGGGTGTTTAAAGGTACAGCTGAAGGTTCCAGCTAAAGGGGAATTACCAGTGATTGGATGTTTGTATCTCTTACGTCACGCGAAATATAAGTTTTTATAAAAATCTACATATTTAATAACAACCAGCCACTCGAAAAAAAAGTAAAATCTAATCGGGGTTTATAAAATCGAAAGCAAAAATACAGTGCAGTGAAGGAATTTTCTACACGTTTCTTTCGCCATTAACCTGTGGTTAAGCCGAAAATATCCAAGCCGCATCATCTTCATCGATCCAACCGAGCATCACCGCATTAGTATCTCCAGCAAACCGTGGGAATTTTATTCCAGCAGGGCGCGCGGGGGCGTTTTGCCTTCTTTTCTCCGAAACGGCGAAGGACAACAAAGATAAACAGGAAAATAACAGGTATGAGCCAGAGATGTGCATTGTCGATGATCTTCTTGAAACAGCATTCTAAAACTAGCATCTAAAAACTTAGGGAAAGGCCAAAATTGAATGTAAGTTCTCGATAGAAACGCAGAATGTTTGTAATAATGCATGTGATTCCAAGCCTAATAATTTTTTAAATTAAAGTTATTCAAAGCTGCAAATAAAAATCTCCGAAAAAGATTTTTTTCTGGAGGGATTTGAAGTGGGGGGAACTTTTCTATGGCCGGATAACATTGATTTTTCAAAAACGCGTTATCTTAAGAATGAATTATTAACTAATGAACTTTTCAACTAATAAGGAATAAAGCTACCACCAGTAAAAGCGCAAAATGTAAAGAAGATCACACACAAAATTGGCATATTGATCCCCCTTTTGTGCATTTATCTTTGAACAAAATAACATAATGGTCATTCAATTGAAATTTGCGGTTTCACGCTTTTTTGCCCGAATTTGCTTATAAATTCCCGGTTCTCATAAAATAAAGCTGTATTGTGAAAAGATTTTTTTTTTTGAAACCATATAAGATAAGTTTCATGAGGTTTTACTGCTTGTCAGTGATTTCATTTCTCTTTTTAAAATAATTTTTTGAAAGGTTTTCACAAATTTCCGTGTTAATTTATATGAACGATAACACAAACCAAGAAATTTGAATCTATTACCTAGATATATCTTACAAAAAAAAATATTGGAGTAAAGTATTTTCGATAAACGACTTCTTAGGTGAAGAAAATGAATAAATTTCCGAGAAACTTAACATTTGTTTAATTTATTAAAAAAAAAAACATTTGATCCTGAGACCTTTATACAGGGTGCGGCAATTGAAGTGCTACATTGAAATAAACATATAAATTGATCAAAACAACAACTTTTTATTTCAAATTTATTCAATTTCTCTTGAAAACAAATTACTTTTTCAAAATTTACTGGTAAAGTTCGACTTGATCGCTCTTGAATTTAACCACTCGCGTCTTGTGGTATCTTATCCCAGGCTGCCACGAGATGTCGCTTCAGGACCTCCACACCTTCATGTTTCTTAGAGCAGACTTCGGCCTCCAACATACTCCAAACAGCGAAGTCCATAGCGTTCAGGTCTGGCGAACTCGCCGCCCACTCGGAGCTCGAAATGAACCCTGAAAAATGTTGCGCAATCCAAAGTTTGTTTTTTTTTTTACTTTTTGAGCCAGCGCCTAGTCCTGTTGGAAAACCCAATCCCTGGAACCAAATGTCGACGTGCCCACGGTTCGACGATATTCTGTAAAACTAGTTCCCGATATGCATTTTGCTTGATCTTCACTCCATCAGGGACAAAAACCAGCGGAGTCCGGCCATCACGGGTGATTCCGGCCCAAACCATCACCGATGCTGGTTTCTGTCGCCGCGTGGCCGTCAGCAAGTCGGCATGGCTTCGTGATCTGTCTGGCAACCAAACTCTGTCGTTCTGCTTATTCACGAACTGCTGTACGGTGAAGAGTTTCTCGTCGACAAACACGATATTCTTCAACCTTCCTTCCGTGGCCCTCTCCGAGCCCAGCGCCTTCGCTCTTTTTACCAGTTCTTGTTTCTGCTTCACCGTAAGGTTTTGAACCTTTTGGATCTTGTAGGGCTTGGTCTGAAATTTATCTTTCAGGATCCGACGGAGACTATAAACTATAAACATATTTGGGCCCAATGGTCCGAAAATCAATCAAAACAAACACTCAGGATGCGTTTCCTGTTGGAAACATTCCGATTGTATAATGGGATAGCGCCTCTCGCTACTGCTTCGCCTGGCTGGTATGCAATCTCGATCAGCGCTCCTATCAGCTATGCAAACCGAGTCGCATCATTCAGAATCATCGGTTCAGCAAACATCGCATATGGGGATTTTTTTTTATTATCTGACAGGTTTGCGCCCGGGGTCTTCAGATTTTCCCCAAAATTGAAAATTTGGTTCATTTTTACGACTTAAAAACACATGTATTTTTTCAGATTTCTAACATTTTTATTTTTTGAGTTAGCTTCGGTTAGATTTTTTTGTAAATAAAAAATAACCATTTTTCAAAGCTACATAACTCTGTTGTTTCTCAGCAGAAATTATAAAATAGCACATCAAAATGCATTGAAATTTTATCAGCTTTCCAAATAGAATAGTTGAAAAAAATTAAATAATGACCTTCAACATGAAAAGTTGTAAATAAACTTTAAATGGCGTCTAAAAGTACCGTCTGCACCACCGAATATTTTGCAAAAAATACCATTGTATAGCTCGATTTATGATGCAACTTTCATCTGAAGACACCAAAGTGGGCCATTAACACCTTGAAGAGTTATGAAAGAAATAATGACAATAAATCTCTTTTTTTGCATCGGAAACAAACAATGGTCGAACAACTGCACTCACATATGGAGATAGCAAGCACTTCTAACAACATGGAAACAAAAGAACTTATCAAAGCTGGTAAAAAACACTATTTTTTCGTCCTTTTCAGACAGCCCCTACTCGCATAACAGTCCCATATGAATTTTCGTCATTTTAGGTCAAAATAAGGCTTTAACATAAAAGACTAAAAAAGAGGTTTTGTTCTAGAAATTTCGAAAAAAAATATCAATTCTTGGCTGTCCTATATGAAATGTTTCTTTCGGCGAAGTAGTCTTTGGTTTGCTTTGAATCATTTAAACATTTTTTTAACTCACTTGATGTCGAATGATGCACACTAGTTTTCGTCTGACTTTCTTAGGAATGACTTCCTGAGCGAAAAACTATCGGATGCAATCAAGAATCGTAAAAAGATTCAACTTACAATGTGGAATTCATGATATTTTTTTTGCAAACGTATGTTTCTTTTTCTGACAATTGCATTTAGAAGTTCAAAAATGATAAAATTTAAGTCTTAGAAAGTAGCTTGATGAGAAAAATATATTTTGTATGGGACTGTTATGCTAGTAGATTCGAAAAAGGTTTCAAATATGGTCGTTTAACAGTCCCATAATGAATAAAAATGGTGCTCTCGACCTTACCAATAACCCAATTTCGAAAATTTCAGGTCTAACGATTTATAATGACAACCTAGAAACGATTTTCGTTTATGCTGAAAGTGGTGGTCACAATTTAAAAATATATTCCAAAACAGAAAAAGCTGATTGTCTTGCTTGCTTATTTTTGTATATGGGACTGTTATAAAAGAAGGGGCGGTAGATTGTTGCAGCTTAACTGATTTCATGTTATATCCAAAAATCTAATAACGTATTCGTTTATACCCAGTTTTGCACCAGGTCACAACAAGCTTTTACAACATTTTACTGTCATTTTTAGAAGTTTATGCGCTAAGTTTTGCATCCGTAATTCCTCAGATTTCATTGAAAATGGACGGTGGAACACTGAAGATTCGTGTGTGAGCGATCGAGGTAGCAAAACACTGACGACGAATTATATTCGTTCTAGTATGGTAAACCTCAAAACTGGGCGAATGTAGAAAACGAATACGGTAAAAGTATCATATTTTCTTCATTTTACAGCCTGGGCTGGCCATACTGAGCTCTTTGATTATTTCTACAACATTTGTGCCACTTTCTCATACTTTTTTGATCAATGGGAAAGGATTTTGGCTCCCGATATAAAAACTATGTAAAGCACGTCTATATTTCATTTCTTTAATCACATTTTTGTGATCCCAAACACAGGGACTGAACCTTCTACTATTGGCATTGATTATGCTTCACAATGATCTTTGATCGAAAAATTAATAAGTAATATAGTATATGACCAGGTTGTAAAAGCAACATTCCCATCATTAGTTATATCACATAAACAATACGATACTCAGAATTTTGGTTAAAATTTAATGTCAGTTTAGCTGCAAACACTCTACAAAGCACGAAAAAGTAGTGTTTTTTACCTGCTTTGGTAAGTTCTTTTGTTTCCATGTTGTTAGAAGTGCTTGCTATCTCCATATGTGAGTGCAGTTGTTCGACCATTGTTTGTTTCCGATGCAAAAAAAGAGATTTATTGTCATTATTTCTTTCATAACTCTTCAAGGTGTTAATGGCCCACTTTGGTGTCTTCAGATGAAAGTTGCATCATAAATCGAGCTATAAAATGGTATTTTTTGCAAAATATTCGGTGGTGCAGACGGTACTTTTAGACGCCATTTAAAGTTTATTTACAACTTTTCATGTTGAAGGTCATTATTTAATTTTTTTCAACTATTCTATTTGGAAAGCTGATAAAATTTCAATGCATTTTGATGTGCTATTTTATAATTTCTGTTAAGAAACAACAGAGTTATGTAGCTTTGAAAAATGGTTATTTTTTATTTACAAAAAAATCTAACCGAAGCTAACTCAAAAAATAAAAATGTTAGAAATCTGAAAAAATACATGTGTTTTTAAGTCGCAAAAATGAACCAAATTTTCAATTTTGGGAAAAATCTGAAGACCCCCGGCGCAAATTGTAAGATAATAAAAAAAAATCCCCATATCGGAGATGATTGAGATACAAACTGATCCATTCTGAATGTAGCTCACTCAGTATCTGCCTGAATTATATGAAATTCAAAATTATTTTTTGCAGGACGAGAAAAATCCAACAGTTGTGCGGGACACCATAAATTCTCAGTAGTTTTAACGTGACGTACGACATTTTAATAAGAGAACTTGTAAAAATTGAAAAACACGGCGAAAGTGAACATCTTTCCCTCACAAACACAACTGCAATTTGATTTTGATCATACTGATGTTAAAAAACGTTATAACAACAAATAAATTTATTAATTTGCTTTATATCAAATCAAACAAAATACGCTAATGATCGGCTTCATGTATCATTCACTCACTGCCTGATCCATTCACTCCTGATCGAAGACCAACAAGATTCGCCATATGCATTGCGCATTGGTGATATTCCAATTTGATGATGGTGCTGCACTGTTTTGACAGCAAGCATCGTGCGAGGTGATCTGTATTTTAGCGATGAATTGAACGATCGATGATCGGGTAGGTCCAGTAGCAATCAATAACGAAACCCGACCGCTGTACGTTCAGGTGCGAAGTGCAATCAGAAACATTCATTGAAAATGAGTGATATTCAGAACACTGTTTGGGCCTTCTACTTACTAACGCGTGAACGCGCACAACTGTGCTCACCTGTATGTAGCATCTTGGTCTGTCAAGAGTGAACCGCAGCACTATGTTTAAGTTTGAAACATTCGTTTCTCTCAAAATGTCGCGAATTAAAAAAGAAGTTAAAATTCGTGTGTTGAACACTTGGATGCGAGAGAAGGGCATCTCGATGAATGAAGTGGCGAAACGTTTCGGCATTCATCCGGCGAGCGTAAAATCTATCATCCACAAGTTCGGGGAACACTATACGTTCGATGATTTGCCAGGAAGAAAACCAGGACCATCTGACCCAAATCTCATCAACCGGAATCGTTCGATGTCCATACGGGATTTGGCGAAAAAAGCTGGGACATTGATCGGAATGGTATAGCGGATCAAGAAGCGGAACAACCTGAAGACATACAAGAAGCAGAAAGTGTCCAAACAAACGGCTGAACAAAAATCACGAGCCAGAACCAGAGCCCGGAAGCTGTATCATCGGATTTTGCAGAAGCCAGATGCGTGCATTCTCTTGGACGATGAAACTTATGTAAAAGAGGATTCCGGTACTCTTCCGGGACCACAATTCTACACTGCAGCTATTGGGGAGGATATGAGTGAGCACGAGAAGTCGATTGAGGTGGAAAAATTTGGCCAGAAAGTGCTTATGTGGCAGGCAATTTGCTCCTGCGGATTGAAGTCGGGGTTTTTTTTACAAAAGGAACTATAAATGCCGTTTACCAACAGGAGTATTTGCAGAAAAGTTTGCTGCCACTATATAAGAAACATACGATTCCAATATTGTTCTGGCCGGATTTGGCGTCAGCCCACTACGCTAAATCCAATCTGGGAAGGTTTGAGGATAACGATGTAGATTTCGTTGAGAAATATATTAACCCACCAAAGTTCCCCCAGCTTTGCCCCACAGAACGATATTGGGCTATCGTCAAGAGAGTTTTCAAGAAGGATGGTAAGGCCAACAGGCCCACGGAGGTTTTCAAGAAAAAATGGAATGCTGCGACCAAGAAGTGTGATCAATCAGCTGTACAAAACCTAATGAAACGCGTCAAGTCGAAAAACCGAGAATATTACCAATAATGACTTTTTTACTTGTATTTCTTTATAAACTGTAAGAATAAGCTTTTTAAAACACTTCCGAAACGTTTCTTTGTTTGAATAATTAATAAAATCAATGCAATGAAAAAAATGTGTTTATAACTTATTTTCGATACACTCCTTACGACGTGGATTTCTCTTAAGGCGCTTCTTGACGATCTTCGCCGTGGCAGGTGTCACCACAGTAGGTCGGCGTTCCCCACAATACCGTTTTTTGGCACTTCCGGTCTCCAGGTATCTTTTAACTGTACGGTATACAAAACTTCTGCACACACTTATATCGGACAGCTCACGAACTATGTCCTTCTGCCGCTTGCCAGTTAGGACCAAATCAACCACAGCACTACGTTCTGTCCGAGATCAATTTTTCCGGATAACACCTAGGGTAAATGTACCTAAGACAACGGCTTAAGGAAGCTGTTTTCATTAATTCAATAGATTTGCCATCCATGTTGATTTGAAACTGATATTTATTCATTGAACTATATTTCGAATACTGTTTTATGAAACTATGTAGGAAATAGATCAATCTATTACGTACTTTTGAGTCAATTTATGATTTATTTTTCTCATTCAAGTTCCTCCATTGTCGTACCAGGTCCCTAATTCCGTCGTACAAGGAGACCGGAATTGTCTCAATTTATTCCACCCTCTTCAGAAATACATTTAAAATTTTGCGGTTGCGGTTCATGCAATTAGCATCAGCTTACATCGAACAGATCAACCGCGCAGGATAACAGCAGAAGTTCTCTCGAGTAACCAGTCGCAATAAGCTATGAAACTAGGATAGATTTATTCTAAACAGGTCTACCATTGCTTGGCTAATGCATCTGCAGGCAGCAAAGTATTATACCTTCTATTCAATTCTACCGAAATAGTCTCAAACTATTCCTCCCTCATAAGGGATAGATTTGAAATTTTGCGGTTGCGGTTCATACATATGCGATTATTTACTTCGCACGGATCAACCGTGCAGGATAACTGCAAAGTTCGAGAGAGATCCAAGTCGCAATAAAATGGACTTGCCAAGAAATCCCAAGGTAGTGTTTTTTTAGCTAGGTACCATTGCTTGGCTAAGGCAATTCCAGGCAGCACAATATTTGACCTTACAAATTGGATCCACCCTGCAAATGTATTTTGTACCAACACACTCTCCAACGGACTGGGCTGCCATGATCCAGGATTTGTCTGTAAAATAAGATTTTATAACATTCAAACAGACATTTTTCACAAATTACATGGCACAAATTTACACAGTAACTGCATATATTTAAAGAATATCAACATTTTTAATAGTACTATATGTTTTTCTACGCAATGAGACTGAATAGTAAAACATTTGAGGAGAGGCAGAATCACACTTGCGTTTTGTCAACATGTGTATTCTTATGCAAGTGGGAACCCTGGTGAAGGATATCGACACAAAGCAACGCCACGTTGATGCGTGTAATGCGCATTAGGCTGATGTCAAGCTGAAGCAACTAGCGACGCAACACAACGCAACGTTCCAATAAGAAAGCGTTGCATCGCATTGGTATGTCATGTTGGCGCGACCTGTCGCTTTGAAATTCCCTACAAATCATCACTTCTCTACATCTGATAATGCTTTGAATCGTCTCCTTTCTTTCGGGAGCCATCAAAAACTCATCAAATCACGACCCGGATTGCAAGAATGCCGAAATTTGAACCGACAAAATTCCTTGTTTTTTTTGCCGGAACTAAGAATTCATGAAAATTTTCTCACCGATTAAGATATTTTTTAGTTTATTATTACAAGTTCGGACAGATCTTCGTACTATTGTGCTTAAAACTCGGAATCACTGCTTCAAATCGAGAAAAAACAATATTCCCATTGGATTTCCTACTAGTCGCGCTACAAAACACACTGGCATCAGATTTGTCGCGCTTTACAAAGCGACCAGTATGACAGGTATGCGATTTTTCCATGGAGATCAAATGAGAGCTGGTTTGTCGCGTGATTGCGTTGCGTTGCGTTGCGTCGCTAGTTGCTTCAGCATGACATCAGCCTTAGACTGGTTCAGCTCATCTATTCGAGTTTTTTTGCGAGCGATAAAAGTTTTTGC
Organism: Uranotaenia lowii; assembly: GCF_029784155.1. NCBI lineage: Eukaryota > Metazoa > Arthropoda > Insecta > Diptera > Culicidae > Uranotaenia > Uranotaenia lowii. Next base: position 280,408,932 of record NC_073692.1, on the reverse strand, counting down.
AAAATTTTTTTTTTTTTCGGAAATTGACGCTTAGTTATTCTAACATTTTGTTGTTTGGGTTAAAAGTTTTGGGAAATGACGTAGAGTAATCCAACTGAAATTAAACTTTTCAACTTTTTTTATTCAAATTGTAATATGTCAAAAACGACAAAACATTTGTTGTTGAAAATTCACTGAGAATTTATAAAAATGCAGCAAACATGAATCAAGCATTAAAACTTATATGGTAGAAATCAGAATATATGCGGGTTTGATTTTGTTGAATTTTGAACGACTATATGTACAAAAAATCATATCTACCGATTTTTTATCCAAACTTGTATTGAGATCCAAACCAGAGACTCATGAGCTCTTATTTCAAAGTTTAAATGATCCATTCATTCAAATTCTCTTGTCATTTCGACCATCAACGGGAATGTTTTGCATCGTTTTTCCATACATCGTAAAGATTCAGTAAAAATCGAGGTTTTCGGTCCAGGAATTGAAATTGTTTCCTCGAGTTGATCCCCATTTAGAGAATTTCTGAAAACTGGAGAAGTTTTAGTTTTAGTTTTCAAGGATCTCTCAGTGACCATTCTGTAGAGCAAAGCGTTTGGTCGTATGTGAGATATTGCAGTTTGAATGCAAGAAGTTTAAAAAGTCTCATTTTCAAATAATTGATGTATCTCATGTTTCAAACACTTGGGAAAGGTTTAGTGTCATCAGATAATAGAACCAAAAATAATCAAATCTTAAAATATGAAATAATTTTGAAGAAACAATGTCATTGGAGTTGAACGTTAGAAATGTGAGAGTTGGAGATATTCTTGCGGGCACCCAAACGTCTATTTAATTATGCACGATACTGTTAGTAAATAATTTATAAAACACCAACCACTAAGCTAAAAAATCCATCAGTTCTTTGTTCATTTGAAACCATGCATTATAAGCAATGCTGAATACATTCAAGTAATTTATTAATATAAATAGACTTTTTGCACTTATCTCCCAGCGCATCAAGTTCGTAGCTTCAAAATAAACAAAATTATTGTATTGTGTTGTAATTACTTGGAAATCCATTATGTTCATTCTCTATGAGTCCGACTGTGTTCAGCAAAAAATAGTTAAAATGAACCGGTCTAATTCCAATTCTTGCAAAACGGTTTCCTATTCCTGTCGCAAAATTACGACGAATTATGGGGCCCGAGCGATTCGATTTCAATCGAATATTGACAAATTTATATAGTTCAGATTAGTTTGAAATCATTTTTCTAATTTTATTTCAACATTTTTCTGTCGAATTTTATGATTTTGATCGTTATATGCATTGGCAGGAAGCGATAAAACAAAGAAACACGTTGGGGGGATCACTAAGTTCGTTTTACAATATGGCGGAGTGCGTCAATAATTGAATTCACTTCGCGATTTCAATATCAAATAAATTAAGAAATAGTTTTAAAAGTGACAAATTTGTGATAGAAAATAAATTCACAAGCTTAAGTTTATCATGTGAAGTAGCCAATTAAAGTGGAAAGTGATTTTTCGGCTCTAAAACATGCATTCTTGAATTGCGACGAATCAGAGGGATACGACGGAGGAGGGTACACCTACCCTATTTACAAAAGTAACACTTACATCCAATGATAGCTAATAATTAATGTAAACAAAGCGACGAGGGGTCGTTCAATACTGTTTCGTGTGCAACGATATAATTATAAACCTGGATGCAACGGAGTAGAACGAGAAAACAAAATTTAAAAAAAAAATTCATAATTATATCCAGAACTTAATTTAGCTGACAATCTGTGGAAGATGGAAAACTGTAATCCATTACGCTTGACACAATTAACGGCCAAATAGAATATAGAATGCTTACAAAAGCGACCGTTTCCTTAGATGAAAAAATTTAAATAATCTACGTTACCCAAATCTAATTTTTTAAACTTTTATTTACCTTTGCTACCGGTAGAGAAAAGATGACCGATCAACACTTAACCCTCATCCGCATTAGAGTGTCATTTTGACACCATTGCAAGTTTGAAGGCTTGTAACTTTTTTCAGAAGCTTAAAAAAACAAAAATTTCTTCGGGTACCCTAAATGAATTCAAAAGTTCTTCAATATTGCATCTTTACTTTATTTATGGACGAACCCTGGAAGCCTGGACAAAAAAACTCCCTTTTCCGACTTAGAGTGTCATTTTGACACTCCAAAAGTAAAATCTATTTAATTCGTTTGAATTATTATGAACTTCATATAAAACTTATATCAATAGAAACCTTGTAATGTCAGAAAAATATGTTTAGAACATTATATATAGCTAAAGCTTCTAGTTTTCTCGTTATTCAAACATGCCTCAGAAAAACTGCTGTAGTTCATATACTACACGTCCAAAAAAATATTTGCCTTATGCATATGAAAGCTGAAGTTAATGTCTACATCATGAAGCCAAGAAATATTTTTTTAAATTTTCTTTAATGAAATGGTCACAAAAAGTTCAAAAAAGTGGTCTAAAAAACCTACTTTTCATTAGATTGCTAGTAAAAACTGTTTGAGCGGTGGTAGAGCTTTTGTAAAAATATCATTACAAATTTTATTCTAATTCTGACATTTTGTTGTCTTTAGATTTTTGATGCAACAAAAATTGAACTTACTGGAATTTTTCAAAGTTGACTACTTTGCGCGATTTTTTCACAAGTCTAAATTTCATCTGTTTTTGTGGTCTACCGTCAGGTTGTACCCGGATTTTCATTGCTTTTACTATACTTGGACCAATAAAAACTATATTCATTGGAAAGCAAATTTAATCTACATTCTAGTGAGGTACAACAATATACGCTGTGAGATTTTACAAAAATATGAAAATTATAAACGTAAAATCATTCCTGAATTTCTAGAACCACAAGCAGCGCGTCCAGCAAAACGTGTTTGTTTGCTCTCCGAGTAGGTACGGTGGGTGGTGATTTGGGCAGAGAGCGAAGCCGACAGACGAAATACTGATGCGTGTCGTGACTAGTAAATGCAAACTACTGCCAATAGAATATTTACAACCGAGAAATGCACGACACGCATCAGTATTACGTCTGTCAGCTTCGCTCTCTGCCCAAATCACCACCCACCGTACCTACTCGGAGAGCAAACAAACACGTTTTGCTGGACGCGCTGCTTGTGGTTCTAGAAATTCAGGAATGATTTTACGTTTATAATTTTCATATTTTTGTAAAATCTCACAGCGTATATTGTTGTACCTCACTAGAATGTAGATTAAATTTGCTTTCCAATGAATATAGTTTTTATTGGTCCAAGTATAGTAAAAGCAATGAAAATCCGGGTACAAGCTGGCGGTGGACCGCAAAAACAGATGAAATTTTAACTTGTGAAAAAATCGCGCAAAGTAGTCAAATTTGAAAAATTCCAGTAAATTCAATTTTTGTTGCATCAAAAATCTGAAGACAACAAAATGTCAGAATTAGAATAAAATTTGTAATGATATTTTTACAAAAGCTCTACCACCGCTCAAACAGTTTTTACTAGCAATCTAATGAAAAGTAGGTTTTTTAGACCACTTTTTTGAACTTTTTGTGACCATTCCATTAAACAAAATTTAAAAAAATATTTCTTGGCTTCATGATGTAGACATTAACTTCAGCTTTCATATGCATAAGGCAAATATTTTTTTGGACGTGTAGTATATGAACCACAGCAGTTTTCCTGAGGCATGTTTTTTCGGATTTTTTTCTTTCATGCTGAATAACGAGAAAACTAGAAGCTTTAGCTATATATAATGTTCTAAACATATTTTACTGACATTACAAGGTTTCTATTGATATAAGTTTCATTGTAATCGGTTTGATTTAAAAAGAGTTAGGACGATTTTAGCTTGGAGTGTCAAATTGACACTCCTAGTGCTGATTAGGGTAATGAAATCTAATGCGGATGAGGGTTAAAGGAAAAAGATCGATAAAAATTCAACCAGGTATAACATACCAACAACTGAATCGAATTTAAGAAATTTGGTCTTGTTAAATCACTTGGAGTGTTTAGTTTCAGTTTTGACAATATTTTCCAGTTCTCTTATTGGTCAATATTACTCAATTCCCATTAGCCATTTGTATGCACTGCTGGTTGCAGAGAGAACATGACGATGATTTTCTCACTTGAAGCTCGGTCGGGAGCAAAACCATTTCAAAATTTACAAACATGGCGAACTTTCTGTCATATCCGATTTAAACTGATTTAAAAAAACTTAAGTAAACTTCCAATATCAGTTGCTGTTGATTTCACCAGAATAAACTTTTACATGAAAGTGTACATTAAACACTGTAGCTCGTAGATTCACAACAACAAATAAGTTTAACAAATGGCACAGAAGAATGTTGGAAAATCGATTCAGACGGTTTAGAAGCTAATGGAGCGACCAATAATTCCAAAGCCGAGGAAGAGTTTCGCATTGAACTTGACTGACAACGGCGCTCTGAACCATAATTAACATTTACCGTGGGAAAATGTCGGAGTCGTGAGAAAGTTCACCATGCAGGCGCAAAGAAGGTGAAAACCCAGCTGGTTTCTTATTTATTCTCCAATGGCCCACAGACTTCTTGATGGGACTGTTGTCGCGTCTGACGACTCCATAGAGAAACGACGTGGACTTTCCAGCTTATAGCAGCTAAACCTCTCAAATCGTGAAGAGTAACAATTAGCGTCGTTCTTGGTCTGGTCAAGTCTTCTAACCATAAGCTTTGTTGCTCCATCGCAAACGGTCGATCAAAAGCAGAACGTTAATCTCTCGCTATCATATTTGTTCCGCAAAGTAAGTTTGACTGCGCCTTTCTGGTTGGGTTGGGATTTTTGTGGTCATAAATCAAATCATCATCCCTCACATGAACTGTCTGGCGTTGCAGTTCATGCATTATTGCTTATTGCTAAGTTGAGGTCACGATACAGATATTGCTAAGCAAATAAGTTTGTTTGCCGATATTTAAAGATATTATTATTGTTTCTTTGCAGGAACGATTGCGCGACTTGCTGTATAACCTAATTGCAGCCAGCTTCAGCAAACATGGCGCTGTCCAAAGGATTCCGAGTGCTGGAAAAATCGAAGCCACCCTCACCACACAGTGTCCTGCTGGAACATCGGAATAAATCCGAAACGTTACTCTTCGAATCACAAGCTGTGGCTGTGTTGTGTAAGTGTTGTTCTAAAAATATTACAATTATAGCCATCTATTTCCAAACCATTGTATTTCTGGGTCTTATCCAAAATTGACCAAATCAATAACCTACCCAAATAAATCGGTTCCGGTTCGACATCCCTAGATAGAATGGGTTGTGCTCATTTCTTTGATGTTTTGCTTTCGTTTTCAACCAAAAGCAACGATGCAAAGAATGGATGTTATGAGTTAAGTTCATACATCCTCGAGCTCTAGTGAGCGAAAATAAAATGAAGACGTATAAACCGAACGCACCACGCTCGAGTACATTCGCAAGTTAGCCAGCGAAAGTGTTTTCTTTTTTCCACCCTCTAATCGAGCAAGCATCTGATCTTGATTTGCTGCTGCAAATAAAGCTCCAAACCGGATGAACTGTGATTGATATTTTAGTTAGATGCATACTTGTTCGCTGGAGTGTAGCACGGGTTCGTCGACAGGCTTCTCGAAATCAGTGTTAACATATGGAAGAACACAAACCATATAATTTCGTTACTTCAATTGAACGATTTGAGTAACAGGAGGTAACATTAGGAAGCATCTTGAAGGAGCGCTGTAAATTTTCAATTATTTTTTAAATATAAACTCAGATTGTTAACCAAAATTTTCATTGCGAGTTCTGGACTTTTAAGTATAATTTTTATTACCAAATTCCAAATCTGTAATCTCGAGGTAAAGAGCCTGGTGGTTCTAATTTTTCAATTAAAAACCTGTGTTACCAATTTCGACTTACTATCCAAATCTCAGTTAAGACCTTATAACTAAACATACCGGAGGCGGTCAAATGACTTTTTGAACTTTAAATGATGATTGCGTAATACAATTTAGTTAGGCGCAATTATTATAATTTTTCTAAGTTTTGTGTTTTTTTTTTCTCGAGGGATTTTAAGCATCGTTATGGCTTATTCATCCCGAAGTTGGTCGTTTCACGTGTTTTTTTTTCTAATGTATTTTTGTATTTTTTTTTTGTTGTTTTTTTTTTTGAATTTTTTGGGATTGGGGAAAAAGGGGTGTATGGAATTATAATTGATGGAAGAGATTTGTTTTTTTCAGGAAGTATATAAGTTTTTTCTCTTCTTCGGGGCAGCAGGAGAGGATTTGACGGAGGGATGTAGATAAGGCGCAGCAGATTCTATGAGGGTGGTATTGGGAACAGGAAGTGAGGATGTGTTTTATTGTTATCGGTACTCTGCATGAGGGACAAATTGGTGGATTGTCCTTAGTTATAAGGTGAAGGTGTGTAAGCCGGGTATGCCCAATACGGACTCTTGTCAGGACTCTTCTTTCTGTGGTGCAGGGTCGGTCGGGCCATTTCTCAGTTGTATTTTTCACTTCCCGAAGTTTGGCTTGTGAATTTGATGACCACATGATATCCCAAGCATTTTTAATAGCGCTTTTGATGTAGAGTATCGTATCAGATTGGGGAATGGAGTTGGTAGAGGGTGGAAGACTAGTGCCTATTAGAGGCCAGACAATCTGCGGCTTCATTTCCTGGAATACCCGAGTGACCAGGTATCCAACAGATGGTGATGTTCTTGCTGGGGGCTATTTGGGAGATGGAGTATATCCATAGGTGTTGCAAGTTACCAGCGGCTAAGGCGGTCAAGACACTTGCCGAGTCCGAGAAGATGACAGAATTTCGGTTCGAATTCTCAACGGCATTCAACAAAGCAAATGCTTCGGAACTAAAGACTGTGCATTTAGAGGGGAGCCCCAAACTCCTGTCGGATATACCGTCGTGAACGCCGCATCCGACCTTACCACAATTTCTTTTTGAGCCGTCAGTGTAGATATGAGAAAGGGCATAGTATTTAGTTTGGACTAGTTTAAGGAAATTTGGTAGGACGATGGCGGAAGGATCGCCAGCTTTTATATGTTTTTTAAGGGACATGTCAATTTTGGGTTTTGGGTCGTTCCAGTTTCTGATTTTAGGGCCGGGTTTTGGGCAAACTGATGGGAGGGGGTCTATAAGTAATTGGCTTAAGAGAGAGTTGGTTCTGCTGACCATAGGAATTTCGGGGGAGCTGCCATTGGAAAGAGCACGTATGGCTTTGATAGCGAGGTGTTTGGCAACGAGGAACTGGAACGGAAGTTGTCCGCTTTCTGCCATTGAGATATATAGGGCTCGTTCGGAATGCTGAGCTTATTATTCTTGTGCATTCGTTATAGAGTGGCTCCAGCTTCTTCAGCAGTTCTTCCAATGCTATACTCACAAAGCCTAGACCATAAAGTATGGAAGGGATAATCCAGCCATGAAGAAAACGAAAAAGGGAGTCGCGATGAGCAAAGCTGGTTTTGTTGGTGAGAATACGAAGCATGTTAATTTTGTTGGTTGTGCTCTTCCGGATATGGTTGAGGTGACATTTAAAGTTAAGCTTGTCATCAATCCGAATGCCCAGCAGACGGATTGAGTGTACGAGAAGAATGGATACGTTTTGCATGGTTAGTGAAGGAAGTTTTTTTAATTTTCTTCGGTTGGGGCCAAGGTGTAGGAGATTTGATTTGGTTGGGGAGAAACGGAAGCCAACTGTGGGTGCCCATTTTTCGACTAGGGTAACGGCGTGTTGTAGCCTTCTTCGGGCTATTTTGGCAAAAGCAGAAGTAGATATTAAAAAATGTCATCTGCATAGATCAACATTTTAATGTTGTTGGGAATGTTTTGGGAAAGGGAATTGATTGCGATGAGGAAGAGTGTGGGTGCAATGACGGAGCCTTGTGGAACTCCACCGGAGGCGGTTTTGATTTGAGAGCTAACGCCATTAATGGTGACTTGGATGATCGGGCTTGTGATATAGCTTAGTTGGCAAGTCCGTTGTCTTCTGAACCGATGTCCGCGAGTTCGAGCCCAAGAGTAAACATCGAACACGGTTGTACCGGATAAGTTTTTCAATAACTGTCCGCCAACTGCAACGTTGATATAAAGTCGCGAATGCCATAAATATGGTAAAACGACTATAATCGAAACAAAAAAAAAAGTGACTTGGATGTTTCGATTTGAGAGGAAATCACAGATGTAATGCAACATCCTTCCCCCTATGTTCCATGAGGTCATTTGGTTTATGATGGCAGTTCGATCAACGTTGTCAAAAGCTTTAGATATGTCAAGTGAGAGGATTTCCACGTGATGATGTTGTTGCAGAGTGCTATCAAGAATTAATTCAAGGGTTTCAAAATAGTCGTCCGTTGAACGTCCAGCTCTGAAGGCATATTGCCTGAAGTCGAGGAGCTGATGTCTTTCGAGAAAGGTGTGGAGACGGCGGTTGACTAATCGTTCCATGATCTTGCCGGAACAGTCAAGAAGCGTAATAGGACGATAGCTATCAATTTGGTGGGGATTTAGATTGGGTTTGGGGATTGGAACTACAAGTCCTAACTTCCAAGCGTCAGGTAGTTTTTCATTCATCCATATTTTGTTGACGATTTCAAGAAAGGTAAGTTTACCATTCAATGATAGATTCTTTAGGCCAGGATAGCCAATGTCATTTGGACCGGCTGAGAGTCCTTTGACTTTACGGAGAACAAATTCAAGTTCTTCTATGGTGAAAATGCTATTATATTCTAGACTATTGTGGTTGATGGAAGATAAGATGGTTGGGGGAGAAGAGTTTGAAGGGATAGAGATAGTTGAGAAATAGTTACAAAAGGAGTCGGCAACTGCTTTAGGATGGCTGATGTACATATTATTGAGGGAAAGTTGGTAAGTGCAATTGCGTGTTCCACCATTGAGGGTTTTTATTTTGCACCACAGGACTTTTGATGGGGTATTAGGGTGAATTTCCTTTGTAAATTCTTGCCAACATTTAGTTTTGGCATCTCTTATAGTTCGCCTGCACACCGATCTAGCAACCTTGAATTCATCAAGTGCAATTAGTTTACGGGGGTCATCAGAGGGAATTCGCTTAAGAGCTCGCAGCTTCTTACGGCGGAGTTTGATGGCATACTCTCACCTCAGGACACCACCAAGGAACAGCGCTTTTACCAGGTATACCACTGGTCCGTGGAATGAATTTAGAGGAAGCTTCGAAAAGTATTTTAGTAAAAGAGGAGATAGTAGTAGGTTTTTGGGTTAATATGAGATGGTCTATGTGAAGTTGATAGTTAAGCCAGTCGGCTTCATTATATTTCCACCTGGGTCTTGTTGCGGTTTTTGGGGTTGCATGCTGCAATTTTATAGCTATTGGGAAGTGGTCACTGCCATGCGAATCATCTAATACATCCCATGTGAATTTGGGTCCCAATTCCCAAGAAACCATGGTTATGTCTAGGGCTGACATTTCGCCACTAGAGGGATCGATTCGAGTGCATTGGGTGCTATTTAGTATTGTGAGGTTGTAGTTTACAGCGATGCTTTCTAAAAAGTCACCTTTGTTGGTGGTGTGGGAGCAACCCCAGGTGGTGGAATGAGCGTTTGGATCAGACATAATTATCATAGGAGATGGTAGTTGAGTTAAGAGGTTTTCTAGTTTGTCTGTGAATTCGTGATAGGGGGTTTGAGGAGAGATATATAGAGAGACAACGGTTATTTCAAAAGGGAGTTGTAATCTAACGGCGACTGCAAGGAGGTCTGTGTTGATATTAATTGGGTCGTAGGGAATATTGTTCATTTTTGCAAGACCGGCGCCTTGCCGAGAGTTTGGATTGGAGACGGTGGTTAATTTTTAACCACGAATCAAATTGGTTGGCAAACTAGAGTTATGGAGAGTGTCTTGGATGACTAAAACAATTTGTGAGAGTTGGTTCAAAATTAGTTGAATTTCAGGGAGTCTGCAGGTTAGGCCTCGGGTGTTCCATTGGATAGCGAAATATGTGGACTTTTTGGAGGTGGGAGTTTTCTTACCCGCGGATGTTTTGATTAGAGAGTTTATATGGTTCTGTGAAAACGGAAAGTGGGTGGAAAGAGCCATTTTTGAATAGTGAGAGAGAGAAAGTTCAAAGGGTAAGAAAACTTAAAAGACTAGCGTTGGATTGACTTACCACTAGTAGAAGAGGCCAGGGAGGGGTTAGGTTTTTTCTTGTTAATCGTGCATGTTGATTCTGAGGGGCTGTCAATGGAACTGTTTTGTCGGGATCGCTTGGGGGTAGAGGTAATGTTGTTTTTGCTGGAGGTCATCATAGGACTTTCCAGGTCGGAACCAGAGTCTTCAGATTCTTGAGTTGTAGAGTCGCCAATTAAAGTTGATTCGTTGTCACTTGCACGATGTTTTGCCAGTTCGCTTTGTAGTTGGGAAACCAGGATTTCGAGTTCCCGGATTCGATTATCTTTTTCGATGGTGCTGGATTGGATCAGTTGCTTTGCTTCCTGATGTTGTTTCATCTGCTTCCGGAACTCTTTGGTGGCCTCAGACTGAGAGAGTCCGAGGTCAACTTTCAATCTGACGATGGCCTGCTCCTGCTTGTAGATGGGGCACAAACGGTTTATTGCTGAATGATTTCCACCGCAATTTATGCATTGAGGAGGGTTTGGACATTCGTCTTGTTCGCAATTCGTACCGCAATCAATGCATATGGGGTCGTTCTTGCATCTGTTTTTTGAGTGTCATTAGTGTCCACATTTGTAGCACATCAGTGGACGAGGGTAGTACGGACGGGTAGCCACACGAAGAAAGCCGAAGTAAATGAATGGAGGAGGGACGGATCCATTAACTGTAAGCACCATCGAGTTGGTGGGAATGGTTTTTCCAGCTGATTTTTTCACGAACCGGTAAACTTTAACTACGCCTTGATCTTGTAGGTATTTTTGGAGATCTTGATCGCTTAGACCATCGACATCGCCACAAGAGACAACACACTGGCAAGTGTTTAAAGTTGGGTGTAGCTCGATTGTGATTGGTGTACCGTCGATGAGTCTATCGATTTTTGTTATCAGCTTGGCCTGAGACGGATTTCGAACCTTGAGAAGGTAGTTTTCCCCACCATCAGTAGGATTTCCTCCTTCAATTTTTCCGGCAGCTTTCTCGATTGATAAAGATATGATGAAAAGATTTTTTGGTAATTTTGCGGGGCTGTTTGGTTTCAGACGGAGAAAAATAACATCACCGAACTCTCCTCGGGGATTCATCCAGTTTGGTAATGTTCTCAGGTTCCTGTTCCCTGGCGGGTTGGACCTCCCGCCCCACACGGGGGGATTATCCCCCATAATGGTTTACAAAGTTCAAATTCCGGCAAAAACTGGATTCACACTCGCGAAAACTTAAGTCGTAAGCGGTATTAGATTACGAAGCACAAGTGAAAAGGAGACCGAAAAATATCACACGATTTGGATGTCCGTGTTAGTGAACAACTCGTGATACGACAGAATAGTGGAGAAACGGATCAAATCGGAAACACGTCTGAACACGGCAACGTTTCAGTGAGAACTGTTTTGTGGTTTTCGAATAACGCATGTGGTATACCAATTTAAACCGCGAGCGGTCAAATGAGGGCAAACACTTTTTTCGTTAAAAAAATCATGTTTCTCAACCGATATCTACAAAATTTATAATTTTGGAAAGCTCATAATGTGACTGAAATATGATTCTCAGACAATTTTCAGCTTTAACCATTATTTTAAAGTAATTCAAAGTCAATTTTTTTTGTAAAAAAAAAATGCTTCGGGATAAAGGCTATAATTTAGATATGAAGTGCTCGATTTTTTTTTCACTTAGTGTCTAAGTAAGCTGAAGTTAGAAGCTATACGTTGCACATTTGGTTTTTTTTATAATTTGGCCTCTAAAACTTAAAAAAGTGGTGTAAAGCCCGTATTTTTCAATCAATCAACCAAAGCTGTTCCAGTCACATTAGAAAATTTCTATAAAAGAAAGGTGACAAACAGAGTTAAAGTTTGTTAAAGCAGGTAGTTATCTGTGATTTGAATAAAAATCTTGCATAAAGTTCAAGTTCTTCATATGTCTATATTATCTTGCTGGCATTATGTTCAAACAAAATAAGTTCCATGAAATATGTAAATAGAATAGAACAGATATTTAAAAAAGCAGTTTTGCATCAATAATTTTGGTCTTGATCAACCGATTTTTCTTCTAATTGAAGTGTCTTAAAACTTTAATTATGACAATATTTCATCTGAAGAACGCATTTCAATAAGAGTTATCATTAAACAGATATTATGCGTCAAAATCAATTAACGATCATTCCTGTATTTTTCCTAATTGATCCTCCAGAAGAATCCCGTTTTTGAAACTCAATATCTTTTTTTACCATAACCCTTATCGAAATAGGCCCTTAGGATGAATTATTTGTGTTATAATTAAAGCTTCGTGAGTAACTATAATGAAAACAAATCGGCCGATAGAGACTTAAGAAATTGATGCAAAACTGGGTTTTCATGTCCCTCTAAACAAAATTCCTCATAATTCCATACAAATTTCAGGCTCATTGCGCATTTCGTGGTCCGATCTCCCAATTTAGCATTGGACTTTGTACTAGGATCAGTTTTAGCTAGAAATTGTACAGTACCGTTCATAATTGTATAGAAATTTGAAGCACGCACACTGTCACTTCGACTTTGAACTTCCATAACTGTTTACTCTGATGGTAGTTTCTGATCAAATTGTCTGCGTTAGATAGATCAACTATCACACTATCAAATATAATTGAAATCAATATTCACCACACTTATTTTCTTCATATAATGAGAAGGCGACACCATCAGCATCCTCTAGCGGACAAAATGGAAGCACTAATTCGAGAAATTCGTCTAACTTGTGAATAGCGTGTATTCCGACTCGACTTGATCAGGGATGCCAGTTATGATATTGCGGTTACTGGGAAAATTTCTAATCGAGCGACGGTAGCCTTCCGTGCGGTAGGCTAGCCGGAGCAGTAAACACAGTTAAAAAATTCACTCTTACTCACTAATTTCAAAAGTTAAGTTAAGAAGTAAATTCTTGAATCAATCTTCAAATCATTATTTTGCAAGAGAGGACAAAACATGAAGTCATCGGAATGAAATATTATTATTCTTAGTATTCATTGAGATTGAATTAATTACGAGCGTTAAAATCCCAGACAAAACAAAAAATATTGAACACTATTGAAAACACATTTTTCCATAGCCTGAGAATAAACGAATTTGGCATGACGAAGATTTTTGATGCGATAAATGCGTCTTTGATACTTTATATGCTGGTCGAATTCAATTATGTTGTCGTTAAAATGTAACAAATCGTATATGAGAAGTTAAAAAAAGGAGTTGTGTACGGATAATGATCTATTATAGGAAATAATACCATTCGCATCGCAAAAAATTGGACTGCGCACTCATAACTGCGAAACTTGTGCGATCTGTCAAATCAGTATAAAATATGTCGGTTTTCTACACGCTAACCGCTTTTCAGTTAAACTTTATACGGATAACTCCGACTGCAAAACATAGCACGAAATCCAACATTTAATGAATGATCGCTACCGTGTCGTCGAACTCTAAACTTATTTAAACAACTACAGCGTTTTCTTTTTTTTCGTGAATTTGTCCGCTGATTGACCCCATCGTTAACTGTTTTTTTTATTATTCATTTTTCCGTGATTTCGACCGCTGATTGACCAAGCTCAAGGCAAACACAATTTTTTGTTTTATAAACAATAGATAATCCGATAATAATATTTGGTATACATGTTTGTTTGACAACTTTTTATTAAATCATCTTTAAATGTTTTCCGCTTGTTCATCCGATTTAATTTCAGTCGATAAATAATCCTTATGTAGAACAATGCTCATTTTTTTCTTGAATACTGTAATTTTTTTTACAGTGGTACCCTACGGGAGCCCAAATCAGCTATCGCAGAAATAGAAAAAAAGAGTGGATCAGCAATAAATGAAATTGTTTGTTTCTATTCTTGCACGCAAAATAATTTTCACTTAAAAAATAAGTGACATCTTTAGTAAATTCTCGCCATACGTAATTTTATTTGAATTTTAAGTGATGGGTCAAGTGAAATTCACTTAAGTGACCGGTCAAGTGAATTACTGCGGTTACTGCGGATAGTGCGACTTCTAAATCTTCCCGGCTGCAAACCAGAAAATCTGCCCAGTTTAACCCACAAGCTGCAAAATGATAACACCTTTAAATAACTTTTTCTTACATCACGTTTAACACAAACTACCACCAAAATCGCCTAGAGAAGAATTGATGGGAAACTCCAAATCCAGCATAAGCTTTAAACGCTGCTCTTCAGAATTTGCCATTTTGAACTCTGAAAATAAACACAATTACAACCCGACATTCAATTGAAATTCAAGTGATGGGGAAGTGAATATTTTTTCTCACTTCAAATTCAAGTGACGACTGAAGTGAATGTGGATGAATTCACTTGAAATTTAAGTGACTGCCAAGTGAAATGTTTATGTCGCACTTGATTGAAAGAAAATCACTGGATCCTTGTTTTTAAGTGAAAAATCATGTGTATTTTAAGAGTGAATTTGGGTTCAGTGTGCACCATAAAAATTTCAGTAAATCAACAAACAAACAAAAAGGAATTTAAGATAATATCTCCATTCCATACTTGTAAATATTTCTGAACAAAATATGGTGCGGAGAAATTACTTTCAATCACCTTCCTTATTTAATTGTTTCAAAAGATACATAGATTTGGATGCGCATAAAGTCTTTTTTAAGAAAAGGATTTTAAATTCAATTGGTCAGAATAGAAAAAAACTGCTTAACTGTTTATACAAATTTTGCTAACTAATAATAGTTAAAGAAAAAAATATTTACGTAGAAATATCGTTATTTTCTCTTAACTAGATGACGGGTGTCGGTTTTCAATTTGGCAAAAAATGGGTTTTTTAAACGATTCGTATTTAAGCCGTATGAGCCGTTTAAAATAAAGAATTTACAAAAAAAAAGATGGTACTGTAATTGTCTCACGCTGGATGCTTCTTGTTGATATTTGAACATTTTCAAACAAATTGGTTTATCATTATCAAACTATAAAGTTTGTTAGAACATTTATCAAATCTAGATCTCAGGTCAAAGGATATTATACCGAGCTTTTATCCAGCAATATCATGACAATAATCTCCTTTAAATGTTCATAATTAATTAATTGATAAAAAAAATCAATGCTAACAAATCGTTTCCGAAATGCCAGTGCTCCAAAAAAGGCTAACAACTAATATCCATGTTTTCTGATAATGGACTTGAAATTATGCCTAAGAAACTTGTGACATATCTTCTGAAAAACATGAAAGAAGAGAAGGCTGGTGGTGCGAATTTTGAATTCATTTCTTAAATAAACGGAATTTTTTTTATGTGTTCCTACACGCAGAAAAGGAATGGGGAGTGGTTTCAACAAAACGTTTTGTTATTTTATTTTGTATTTTAAAAGCAGATTTATGGATAGCTTTCACAATAATTTGGAATATAGATAAACGAAAAATTTTGTTATTTTTACACGCTCATTATTTATTGCATCAAATTTAAATATGGTTTATTTTGAAACCAATATTTGGTTTATGCGATAAACGTGTAACTGAAAAACGATAAATCGAAAAAAGAAAAAAAATTAAAAGTTTTTGCATCCGAACCACAACACAACAGCGGGAACAACCGTCAGGAAAGCCCAGCCGAGGTTACGGAACACAACAAGCTCATCAGGGTTCTAGGCTAGCAGCTTCAAAGGTAGGTTTCAAAGTTTTATCTTGCTCGCAAACTGCTCATAACTGGCTCATTTCTCCGAGAATTAATTTTTTATATACTTTTCATTTATATTCCAGATGATGCGTGTGCCTACACCTACTGTTGCTCCCGGTTGGCGTTCTTTGCGTAGGTATTGGTCGTCGGGGAACCACGAAGAGCAGACCGACCACGGCCTTCCCTGTGACAGCCGGAGGATTGGCGTTCATAATTACGCAGCTACCGTCATATGGCTGCTGACTGTTGTGAGGGCTCCTACGTCGGCCCGTAATGTGCTTGGTCTGGCTCCGAATCAGGCCGTAAGTACTAGTTCCCTGAAGCAACCGGCTCTACCGATTGTGCAACATTTACTAATTGTGAAAAATTTAAATAAAAATCTTTTTTAAATGCGATATATCTTTAAAATAATTGGAATCCGAAATGCAATCTAAACAAACAATTCCCTTGTTTCAATTTAAATTTAAAAAAAAAGATTGATTTCAAATATCACACTTTAACTTTTTTTAAAGCGGATTTTTGTTGTGATATTTACGCCAAAATTTTATTATTTTGAAATAAATCATGGATCACTTTTAAAAAGGGTGTATTATATTTTCAATTAAACGATAAGTTTAAAGCGAATCGATACTTTTTGTCAGTGCTACCAGAAATATTTTTGTGCTTTTTCCCAACCAAAAATTTTATTATTTTCGTCCGAAATCTTATTGTTTCTAAAATATATTTTTCTGCGTGTAAACTAAACATGAAAGTGATGAAAATATGTTCGGATGGCATCCCTGATCAGCATTTGACAGCTCCAGATTAACATTTTGAAAGGGCACAAATTGATTTTTTTAATAATGAAACAAATGTGTACAACAGAATTGTTCTTTCTTTCATATTTAAACCAATTGTACTGAAATAAATAAAAAAAACTCTTTCGATTCTCAATTAATAATCGGAATGCGATATATTTCTAAATGTTTTTCTATCATTTATTTGTGCACGTGAACGCAAAACAAAAATCTAAAAAAATAAAAAATCAAAGCTGAAAAAGTTTCACAGAAACGATTATCAAGGAGAAAACAAAATTTAAGCACTTTTTTTAATTAACACGAAAATTGTGTGCACATTAAGCATCAAGTCATTTGTTATTCCCAAGAAGGAAAAATTCTGTTCCCGCCATGGAATGTGACGAAATTAAATGAAAATTCATCTCAGGTTCCGAATGGCATTTATATTGGTTTTGAAATGAAACATTTATTATTTTTTACTATTACAAAACAAATGATAATCCAAAACACAAAAAAAACTATTTAAATATAACTAGGAAAAATTTATAATAATTTGAATTTTTGAATTTCTATTTTTTATTTATTTATCTATATTTAATTTTCGTCTCTTAGCTAAGCTTTTAAAATTTGTATTAAGCTTCCGCTTATTTTGATTTGCCGTTTTGTATGACATATTCTAGCTAACGGATCGTTGTTAAAAACTCGAAATGAAGACAAAGATGAAATAAATTTTATGGAATTCGATTTAATGAAACTAAAAGGCGCAAATGTTTGATTGAGAATACGTAGTTTGTTTGTTTACTCGTAAAGTGCTGGCGGAAATTTGCAATGCAAAAGTCTAAAATCTGTGCTGGCAGATTTCATCGCGAATGTCGTAAATCAATTTATTTTTAGTTATTTATGAAGTCATAATAAATTAGTCATTTATAACGAATGCTTAACCTAAAAGTTTTAGAGTCTAATAACATTCTCATTTCATTCTTTCTTTTTTAAACTTTGCGTCAAATCGATAGTAATATTACAATCACGATGTTTAAGAGTATCAGCAGCGGTCAGGTGTCAAAGCTATAATAACACTCATTTTTGACACTTGCTCTTTGGTATGTATTGAAAAAGCAAGCCTATGGCTCCTGGCCTGAATACCGACAAGGTCCTGATTTGACAGGTGCTAAAGTGTTTAGGAAAAATTTCAAAAGAAAATAGCAACATAAAACAACAACACCTATCGGAGCGTTACCAGTGGCAAAAATGGAAACCAGTTAAGCACTTACCGGTGCGCAAATGAGCTGCTAAAACCAAAAAAAGGACCTTGTATGTGTCCTCGGTTAACACCTTCGATAGCACTTACCGCTGCCGATGCTTTAAGGGTTTGGATAACGTTTTAAGAATTGTAAGAATATGCACTGTTAATAATTCATATTTATTCAAAAAGTACTCATTTTACTTCCGCCTTTTCGATATGCTACGACACACTTTTTGCGAATGTCAATTGAAAAATCAGGACACCTGGCATCTCTGATCAAAGCTCCGAAAAAATTCACAGTGTAATACTTCCATTTCTGTCGCCAGATAGCGCTATTCGTGTCTCCCGATTTCTCGTTAAGTGGTGTATATCGGTTCTAGTATATCTGACACTATTATACAATTTGAGCTTTCTGGAGTTTTTGTGGCCTGAGATACAGTAATTCTACGAAAATCGGACTTTTTGAACTTTTACCATTCAAACTGTAATATCTCAGAAACTACGCTGCTATTTCTATTGAAATTTTGCAGAGTTATTTTTGAAATATTAAGCTAGCATGTCTGAAGTTTTTGGGAAGTTCTATCAATGGGATAGAACTTGGACGAATGATTCCGTAGGAAAATCCTATTTTATGTTTAACAACCAGTAAATCTATTTCAACCAAAAAATCAAAACAATATCGCGAGATTCTGATTTCAAAACACAAAAAGATCATTCCATTTTTTCTTTTCTTCATTGCTTTTGCCAGATAGTTTTTGAGTGATTTGTGGATGGAAACGATATTATTCTCATGAATCGTCCAAAATTCATAGAAATCGCATTTTTAGGTTCATGCCTGAAATATTGCACCTCACGTAACTTTTGATCCCATCGATAGAACTTTTCAAAAACTTCAGACATGCTTACTTAATATTTCAACAATCAATCTGCAAAATTTCAATGAAAAATGTAGCGCAGTTTCTGAGATATTGCAGTTTAAATGGGAAAAGTCCAAAAAGTCCGATTTTCGTAGAATCTCAGGCAGCACAAGTTTCTGAAAACTAAAATTTTGTGATATAATAGTGTGATAGTTGATCTATCTATACAATTATGAACGGTACTGTAGCTGACCATAAAATTTCGTGACGTCACAACGCTTTGCAAAATCGTGTTTTAAAAATGCAAATGAAACCAATTTTGGATAGGGAAAATATTTCTAGGACGGTTTCAGACCCCTCTCTTCTCCCAGTGGGAGGATAGTAAGGGAAATAGGGAATAACATGAGAACTAATCGAGTTGATAAAACCAAATTAAGCACGGGATTATAGTAGGTTACAAGAAATCTTTGTATTGTGCAGAGCCAATTATGCTATGTGGGAATCATCCTTTGCACGAGAGCCGAATCCAACACTTTAAGCCATCGCAACTTAGCCGGCCGAATGCTGGCACACTAATGACGATAGGGACGCGGCGTTGGCCGTTAGCCCGAAGGCATTTAGTGTGCGTGACGCATCACCAAGTAGATGCTGTCTATTTGCTACAAGTCGATTATCCATATAGTCGTGCATCACACAGTCACAAGCTCTCTCAAGTCGATCCGTATCTTTGTGTGCGAGGCGCTCGTCATCGTGCGTAATCTATATACAATCAGTATACATAAACGAGCACCACACATCCCCCCTCCACTCAGTTAAAGGAAAGAAAGAAATTTGTCTCCAGACGATGTTCACCAAAGCTCTTTCGTGCACGCTAAGCAAATTGACACATCAATTCTGCGAAAGCTACGCATTTTGACTTGTTGCCTTTGTCGTAACGAGAAATTATAGAAAACTAGGAGATAAGCTAAATTTATTGGTTCTTTCTTACTCTACGAAATTTTCGGTACAAATAACCATAATCGGAGAAAAACTGGAGAAGCCTTTATTTTGCTCCACACTTGCTCCTACATAGAATTCCGTAGGTGCCCGTTCAGCTCATTATTCAAAATAATTTTGATTAGCGGTCTCATGAATTTACAAATACGAAATTAACCTCAACCCCGAGGATACAGATCTCACTATTGGAAATTTCCAAAAAAACTGATGCGTCCGTTCTTAATTGCGACTCAATAAGAGGTATATCGACGCATGCAAAACAAAAATAACGACGCATGTCCTGTACCTTTTTTTCAACAACTTTTTAACAATATTATGCTTAAATAGTGTAATAATTGCTCTGCAGACTTCTTTGAGACTGAAACATTTGTGCGAATTCAGTGAAAAAAAATAACCATTTTGTTCACTCGGTTTTCTTTTGGTTAACTTTTATTCTGATAACGGCGGCCTCAAAGAATAGTGTGCGAAATTAAATTTTAAATTCAACGGACAAGGTTGACGGATCAGGCGCCTCTTTGCGGAAACCCGCTTCTGCGTTAACATAAATTCATTGTTTTTTTCTTGCATGCACTCGTTATGGTTTGTCATGCCTCCATGTACGAAAACACAAAAGCTCAAAATATTACAGGAGACGAGCATGTACAAAACAAGAATTTGGGTGTGTAAATAGTTTCTTTTCAATAGGGGTTTTCCAATAACAAAATTCCGTCACATAATTTATTTAGCAGACCATAAATTAATTCTGAAAACAGTTGCTTTTCATCATCAATTTTGTTGGAATATAATTCACTAAAGGTTCTCGCAGCAGCTCTAGTTGGAGCAGGAGCAGGAGCAGCTCAAAGCTAAAAAACAATGAGTTTATTAGGGCAAAGTTTTACATAGGATTTTTTGTTTCTTACATTTGTCTCCTTTAGTACAAGAGGAGTATCCGTGTTTTGATGCCAAGTTATACAAATAAAGAGCGTAGATTTCTGGCCTAGAGTTCGAGAAAATGCGCATTATTACAAATAATTCTGATACCAATAAAAGAGAATCTAACCTATATCGGCCCTTTTGAAAGGGATGCTCGACTGTGCGTGCACTGAACGAAATCGGGCTATAAAGAATATCGGAAATTCCAATGCTTTTGCACTACTAGAAAATCCAATACTTTTTACCAGTACTAGAAAGAATTTATTCTATTGAAATGGTTGAAGGATTGATTTCATTGGAAATTCCGATAAATGCAGTAGTGTGGCAAGTTGATATGATTTATTATTTTTGCAGATGAAATGAAACGGTATCGTGGGATCCAATGAAACTTACAAATTATGTTTATTTTGATAAAAAATTGTTTTGCTTTATTTTACTTACTTTCCTTAAATTTAGTTCATTTAATTTATTTATATACCGCATCCTCCATATCATGCACTTTTGGATGTTCTCCGGTGCTTGAAATACAGCTGGTGTTTCTTCCTGTGTTGTATTGCTCATTGCCATGTGGTGGTATCCATAAAATAAGGTTAATGGACTTTTTTTTCTGGAATGAATTTTAACACTATTACTTTTCCTTCAAAATAATTAAACTATATAAACTTACCGACGAAATATGTACATCCTGCCGTATTGCGACGTCAAAAGAAAGTCCTCTCATCATCAAGCTGGATGTTTTGATTGAGCCACACGAAGCTGCGAATAAAGTTTTCCCCTCACATAGATCGTCTTCTTCTTGAGCTGGAGAAAAAATTTTATCGAGCGAAATTAAATGAAATAAATCCTGCTATTTCCGCATTTATTCATTCTGGAATAAAAATAATCACATTATTTCATTGCATTGCAGATCAAAATAAACTACTTACCAGTATTTTGGATTGAGCTTTGAAAATGAACAATGATTAATTTACGAACGAATAATCTTCTTTTTCAGAATCAATATTATTTAAATGGTTTAAATTTGATAAAAGTTATTGGATCTTCTTATGCATTTTACTACGGGTGACTGCCTTTTAGAATTTATTGGATCTTTTAGTAGTTTCAGACGGATTTTTATCAACCAAAACCAAGTGCTAGAATTTATTGGATTTTTTTTTACTTTTCATTAGAAATGCTATTATCTTTTATCAAGACCCTTATTTATAGAAGTTATTGGATTGACCCGATATATTATATAGCCCGATTTTGTTCAGTGTGGTATCAGCCTTAGATCGGGTTTTTACCGATGTGCGCTAAATATTACAAAAAGTTAGATTTAGTCAAAGGTTCACAACAATTTAAAAAGGTACTCACGAATGGCACAAACAACTTTAACAACTAAAACTATCGTTAATTTATAAAATATACGCAGAGCGTCACTTGTCTTTCTTGGTTCGTCGCAAATTTTCACTTCTAACCGTTTTCTGGTTTGACAGTTCGTAGCGTGGCCGTTAGGTCTGTTCAGATGCAGCGACGTCAGGGATGCCAGAACATTCTCCACCCCGTGAATCCGGAACGGCCTCCGTATCACCTTGCTCGGATTCACCGTTACCTATCTCCATAACGGCCAGCTTCGCCACCGGTCTCTCGAGTCGTCCAGATGTCGTTTGTACTGCAACACGTCTGATCCTTCCATCCTTGTTCGGGGTTAGCTCCACGATCCTTCCTCGGATCCAGGTACGCCGACTGCCTTCCGCAATATACACCAGGTCTCCAAGTTTAACCGACACCACATCTTCGAACCACTTGGACCGCTTGTTCATATTAGGAAAGTATTCCTTCAGCCATCTGTCCCATGTAGCATCAGCTAAATACTGCGAACGAAGGTAACTGCTTTGCAGTGCTTGGCTGAGACTGATTGGATCACGCATAGGGTCCTGATCTCCAGTGGAGTTACCCAAAAAGTGGTTGGGTGTCAACGCTTCGTAGTCGGCCGAACTTTGAGGCATGTACGTCAGTGGACGAGAGTTTATAAAAGCTTCTGTTTCCGCCAACACCGTCAGCAGAATCTCGTCGTTGAGTTTCCTTCCGTCGTCGAGAGCTCTCATCGATTCTTTCACGCTTCGCACCATCCGCTCCCATACTCCACCCATGTGGGGAGCGGAGGGCGGATTGAATAACCAGCTTGTTCGGGCGTTGGTGAATGTGTCGGAACAGTCGCTGTTGATTCTCTTGATCTGTCGTTTAAGCTCGCGATCGGCACCGACAAAGTTCGTCCCGTTGTCGGAAAATATTTGGCGTGGGGGACCTCTTCTTCGCACAAATCTCCTGATCGCCATTATGCAGGAATCCGTCGTTAAGCTGTACGCCAGCTCCAGGTGAACGGCACGGACTACCAAGCATGTGAAGACCGCTACATATCGCTTTTCCTTCCGCCTGCCAACGGTTACCTCCAACGGCCCGAGATAATCCACACCGGTATACGCAAAGGGTCTGGTATACGGTGTCAATCTTTGCTCTGGCAATGGCGCCATTCTTGGTGGATGTGGTTTACATTTTTTAATCTTACATACCTGGCAGCTTCTCGATACTTCGTTAACAGCGGACCTCAGATTCGCGATCTGAAAACGCTGACGGACTTCGTTGACAATTGTCTCTCTGTTTGCGTGTCCAAAAATTCGGTGATAATGCTCCAAAAGCCTTTGGGTAACTACATGCTCTCGGGGCAATATTACTGGAAATCGGGAATCGAAGGACGCGTACTGCGCATTCACGGTTCTTCCTTCCACTCTAATAACACCAAATTCGTCAGCAAACGGGGAGAGTTGATACAGGCAACTAGTTTTCTCAATCTTGATTAAATCCTCTAGGGCTCTTTCACGATTTGATATCAGCACCTTCACCTCATCAGGGTAGTGCTCACTTTGAGCCAATCGCCAAAGGATGTTCTCGGCTGATTGGTATTCGGATTGCTTCAACGGTGTTTCGATATTCGGGATGGTTCGCATTACGTATCGCTTCACATTCTCTACGGAAGGTACCGTCTCGATGGGCAATGCTTTCTTTCGTCGACGACAATTCGAAATAAATCGCATAACCGTAGCCAGTATGCGTACCAATATGGTCCATTTAGAGATTCTAGCAACGTCAATTAGCTGAATGGGAATATCAATGTGGTGGAAAAGATAGTGGGTTCTCAACTCTTCGTTGGTGCTTTCATTCGGTGATTTCTGTTGTGGCCATCTATCAACAGGTTCGCGCAGGAATGATGGGCCATTAAACCAACGACCATCCGGTTTTGGATCCGTATCTTTATTCCACTTGGTCAAACAGTCAGCGATGTTCTCTTTTGAAGGGACCCAGTGCCACTGATCCGAATCTGTTAAGGTCAAAATCTCTCCGATGCGAACGGCTACATATTGCTTAAATTTTCGGTGGTCAGATCTAATCCAGGACAAGACGGTGGTAGAGTCCGTCCAAAGAAATTTCTCCTTAATTTCCACCGTGTGGCTAGAACAAATGTTTATCATCATCCTAGCACCCAACACAGCGGCTTGAAGCTCTCTTCTGGGAATCGATTGCACCTTGAGGGAGGCCACCTTAGCCTTCGCCATCACCAAGCAGCATTTCACTTTTCCATCCTCGATGACACGGAAATACGCCGCGCATCCGTAGCCCAATTCACTGGCATCGGTGAACACATGTAGCTGCAATGTTTCGTACCCTCCAGCATGATCTCCACCACAGTAGCACCTGGGGATCTGAAGGTTGTTGATTTCTTGGAGAAGCTTTGTCCATCGGACCCATTTCTCGAAAGATTCATCCGGAATGTCGTCATCCCATTGTATGCCGCATCTCCAAAGATCTTGGAACAGCATCTTCCCGTGGATTGTATACGGGGACAGAAGACCCAATGGGTCGAAAAGACTCATAATACATCGAAGAGCCATTCTCTTAGTCGGTCGTCGTTCGCCGCAAACATACGGCGCCAGCTCACCGCGTAGGCTGGTAGGAAATTGGAAACAATCCTGCCGTGGGTTCCACTCCAGTCCAAGGACCCTCTCGATGTTATCGCCTCCCATATTACTGATAAGTGAGAGCGTTTTCTGTTCCGAATTCTCTCCGACTGCTTGTAGCACCGATTCATCGTTGCTAACCCAATTTCTCATGGTGAATCCGGCCCGAGCAAGGGCTCCTTTCACCTGAATCGCTCGATCAGCTGCTTCCTCGGAAGTGGGGGCACTATCGAAATAATCGTCCATATACGTTTTCTCCTTGATAGCTGTCGTAGCTTTCGGGAAATCCTCCCGACACTCGTCTGCTATTTTGTGCAACACGTAGATCGCCGAACAGGGCGAGCACGTCGCTCCGAACGTCGCGACGTCCATAATATAAACGTCGGGCGGTTGTGTTGCGTCGAATCGAAACAGGAATCGTTGGTAGTTTTTGTCTGCTGCTCTTATTCGGATTTGGTGGAACATTTCTTTTACGTCGCCACCAAAACCGATGCGCCACTCTCGGAACTTGCATATAACTGAATGCAGGGGGACCAGTAAATCCGGGCCTTTTAATAGTTGATTGTTGAGGGAAACTCCACCCACTGAGGCAGCCGCGTCCCACACCAGCCGTCTTTTGTTCGGTTTCTTCGGGTGCGACACCACATTCAAGGGGAGGTACCAGACGCGTTCAGCACTAGTTTCTGCCAACTCTTCTTCGGTTGCCTTATGGGCATAACCTTTTGTCAAATAATCTCGTATTTGTTGGTGCACGTTAGCCTGGAGTTCGGGGTCTTTTGACAGCTTGCTCTCTAGGCATTTCAGACGTCTCTCAGCCATGTACCGGTTGTCTGGGAAGCACACTACATCTGCTTTCCACAGCAATCCAATTTCGTATGCACCGTCACGGAACACCGTGGTTTCCTCTAGGATCGTTTTACATCGCTTGTCTTCGGCAGATTCAAGAATCGGCGCAAACGGGTTCTGGGGTTCCTCCAGAACGAAATGTTGTCGGATGAGGTCGTTAAGTTCTTGATCTGCGTCGCAGCGATGGAAGTTAACTCGGACCGAGTTCTTGTCATTTCTATCTCCTGCCTCGTTAGGCCCATAGATGGCCCATCCGAGCAATGATCTCACGGCAACAGGTTCGCCAGGTTGACCTTGCCGACTTTCGATTGGGGTTAAAATGTCAATGTTATCTAACCCAATAAGCACTTCAGGCTGGGCATCGTTAAATGAACTGATTGGAATATCTTTCAGATGTTCATAACGATTAGCTAATTCGTCGTAGCAGAGGGTTTGCTTCGGTAGCTCAAGTTTCGAAACCGTGTGATCGGTAAAAGAATGTTGTTTCGGATCTCCCAACTTCGAGATCTTGCATTTAATGAGCTTGGATGAATCTTCGTTCCGGGTTACACCGGAAGTCCACTGTAGTTCCAGCGGATGCCTTTTTCCCTCTATTCCTAGGCGGCGTGCTAATGACGATTCCATCATGGTCAGTGATGACCCTTCATCGTAGAATCCAAAAGTATCGACAGTGCGATTTCCGTTGTGCAGGGTAAGTGGAACTATTCGAAAGAAAAACGCTTTTCTGAATTCGTTGTGGGAATTACAAACAGATTTAACGACTGTTGCTTCTCCCTTTTTGGCTTGCGCCGGAACATGGAGCAACGGATGGTGCTGAACTCTACAGCCTTCGATGTTACATCGGATTCTTGATTTACACTTCCAATTACCGTGCTCATTCAGGCACATTTCGCACAAATTCCACTGGCGTACTGCACGCTTTCTTGAATCGAGATTTAGCTCTTGGAACTTCGAGCAGTTCCGAACCCGGTGATCTATGCCACCACAGATTGGACATGGTTTACGTTGTCTATATTCTTCCTGGTTTCCATTACTGTTAATGTGAGCATGGAAATGTCCCTCTTTCTTCTGCGACGGTTTTGCATACTTCGCTGTCTCAGGTTTCGGCGGTACAAGCGTGGTAACCTCACAGGCGTCCTCGGCCAATTCCTCCATATACTGGCCAAATTCCTTCAGCGTTGGCTCGGGGAAGGAGCGTTTATATCTCACCCAAGCAAGCTGATGATGAGCAGGGAGCTTCTCAACCAATTCGCTGAGCAAATCGGGATTCGATAAATGAGCTCGGAGACCTGCAGCCTCTAGCTGGTCACAAAGGTGCTGTACAGCTGTGGCAAACTTAATAAGGCTATCTAGACGCTCAGATTTTAGCGATTCGAGTTTGCGCACTTTAGCCAGCATGTTCCTTACAAGGATTTCGGGCCGTCCATAAAAACGTTTCAGTGTTTCCATTATCTTCGGCACGCTGTCAGGAAATGTCAATTTTGTTCTCACTGCTTCTCGAGCCGCCCCTCGCAGGCTTTCTCTAAGACGGACAAGATTCTCAACGTCTGAGAAACCGCAGGCAGCATTGGACGTTTCGTAACTATGGAAAAATATTGGCCACTCCTCAGGCTCTCCGGCAAACACAGGTAGTTTTCTGGGCCAGACTTGGCGAGCCAACACTTGTTCTGCAGACGGACCAATATTCAGGTTGGCAAACGCTACCGGTTGTGGGAAAGGATTTATGGGTTGCTTTGGAGGTGGTACTTCAGGAATCAGGTTCATAATTGGCACACGGATTCGTGCCGAGTGACTTCTAGGTTCGGAATGAACTGAATTCGGATTACCCGGTTCGACTATCCGAGGAAACACCTCTTCCGGATCGTTATTATTTTCCTCCAGCTGATTGCGCAACCATTCCTCAGCCTTTTGACTTCCACTTGGCGCTGATTCGGAAACATTTTCCGATCCCGACTCTTCGACTAATTTCTCTTCCAGCTGGTGCTTCTTCTTTAAGAAGGATTCCTCAGAAGCAAGCTCCTCTAACCGGATAGCCCGTTCCTTTTCTCGCAAGGCTCTCTCCTCTTCCAGGAAACGCATTTCCTCTCTCATCCGACGACTTTTAATTTCTTTTTCTGCAACCAATCTGGCCAACTCAAGTTCGGTCCGGATGCGGGCGCTGGATGTAGTAGATCTCACAGACTTGCCGGCACTTCTCACGGACGAATCTTTGTTGGATTCCGCACATTTCTTCCTAGCTCCGTTCTCAACTTCAGCCCTTCCTATTCTCGTTGAACTGGAGTGAGGAGCCTTCGATCGCACAATGGGTGTGCTGAAATCGGCGGTGTTTACGGACTCTGACGGGTCTGCAGAAGGTGATGTGCATTTAGTGCATCTCCATGGGCGATCCTTTACGCCGGGAGATTGATTCGCACAACTCAGATGCCACCAGCCTAAACAATTATCGCACGACACCATTCTCCGTTCCACCGAATTGGGTCTGTTGCATCCACCACAGTCGAATCCATCTTGGCAATCAATTTCCTCTTCCGAATTGACCATCTCGAAATCTTTAGGGTTTTCGAAAATCTTTGAGGATGTTGGAATATAATTCACTAAAGGTTCTCGCAGCAGCTCTAGTTGGAGCAGGAGCAGGAGCAGCTCAAAGCTAAAAAACAATGAGTTTATTAGGGCAAAGTTTTACATAGGATTTTTTGTTTCTTACATTTGTCTCCTTTAGTACAAGAGGAGTATCCGCGTTTTGATGCCAAGTTATACAAATAAAGAGCGTAGATTTCTGGCCTAGAGTTCGAGAAAATGCGCATTATTACAAATAATTCTGATACCAATAAAAGAGAATCTAACCTATATCGGCCCTTTTGAAAGGGATGCTCGACTGTGCGTGGTATCAGCCTTAGATCGGGTTTTTACCGATGTGCGCTAAATATTACAAAAAGTTAGATTTAGTCAAAGGTTCACAACAATTTAAAAAGGTACTCACGAATGGCACAAACAACTTTAACAACTAAAACTATCGTTAATTTATAAAATATACGCAGAGCGTCACTTGTCTTTCTTGGTTCGTCGCAAATTTTCACTTCTAACCGTTTTCTGGTTTGACAGTTCGTAGCGTGGCCGTTAGGTCTGTTCAGATGCAGCGACGTCAGGGATGCCAGAACAAATTTAATAAATGTTATTTTCTACGATCGAAACGACACGTGTTTTCCATCGAGATTTATATGCAAGTTTATTCTATGTGATAACGGATTTCGTCACTTTTTTATGGCTCTCTTGATAGTTTGAGCTTCAAAGCGTGGTGAGATTCGTTGCTTCCGGTTCGAATAAGAGCGATGTAACATTATTCACTGAGACACAGATCAGATAGTGTAGTTAACGCTTTGGTCTTTCTTCTTGCCTCGAAGCTTTGTAACGAAGAGCCTAACTTGAGGCGTTTAACTGCTCGAAAGTCTTGATACTTCCTGCCTGCTTTCAATGCAATAAAAGTCAACTGGTGGAAAGAAAAACAAAACGCGAAACTTTTGCTGTTCAGCAATTGTAGTCTATTTCTTAAACTACTCTTAATTCTACTATGGAGGATTTTATTGACTCAAAGGTTTGCTTAAAAAGTCCCATCAACAGTACAAACAAGTAACCTTAAGTAACCGTTCTCGCCAGCTCCACAGAGACCTTCTCTTTGATCCTTGCTTACGCCTACGCTCTTTGTGAAATATTGGAAATATTCTATAGGAACAGCTATTTTCTTTTAACAGATTTTTTTTTTACCATTCACGATTTTCAAACATTCCAACCAATCTTTGGATTGCTCGAAACGTACAGTCGCTCAGTTATTCATAGGTTTAGTTTTTTTTCGATCTTAATATTCATTCCGTAGAAACATCATCTCAACAAAACCTTCCAAAAATAGTGGCTGCTATAGTAGTTAAGTAAAAGTTGATGACTTCATTGTTTCCGATTTCAAAAGCTGCCTTCCTAATTTAATGCGACTGAGGTTGATGTCATGCTGGGGCGACAAGCGTGGCGTTGCGTTCCAATAGGAAAACCAAGCAAAACATTGATATGACATGCTGGCGCTTTGAATTTCATTACAAACCACCGCTGTTCTACATCTACTAATGCTTGGGATCGTCTCTTTTCTTTCGGAAGCCATTAAGAGCTCATCAGATCAATATCTGGATAGTGAGAATGCCGAAATTTCAACTGTCAAACTTCCTTGCTATTTTTTTTTGCGAGAACTTAGAATTCATGAGAATTTTCTTACCGATCAGGATATTATGTATAAATTCGAACGGATCTTCGAATTATTGTGCTTAAAACCTAAAATCACTTCATCAAACCGAGAAAAACCATATTTCTATTGGATTTTCAACTTGTCGTGCTACAAAACACCCTTGCATCAGTTTTGCCGTGCTTTCCAAAGCGCTCAGTATGCCAGATCTGCGCTTTTTCATGGAGCCGTTATATCTTTTTTTCTGGGGATTTTCTACCAATAGGATGATTCATCCCTACCAACACGCTGCTTGCCGCCTCAGTATGAAAGCAACCTAATTCCACTAACACTTAGGTTTAATCTAATTACTTGCCTTACTTGCCGTTTGTTGTTTGTATTGGAAAGTTCGTCAGTGGTTGTTTATGTGTAAACAGATTTTCTAAGGAAAAATGTCATCTAGCAAAATTGAGAGAGAGAGAGAGAGAGAGAGTGCTTTCGCTTCGAGTATACACATACAACTATATGTCTCATGTACAGCGTTGCCACATTTAAATCTGTATTTTCGAGCCAAAAAATCTTTTTAATCTGTATAAAATCTCAGAAATCTGTATTGAAACCTGTATCATAAGTTTTCATTCCGGATACCTACTTACGCTGAACTACGGTGTTATACGCGAACCGTTTTTTATTTATCATATTTGTTTTATCAATTTTCTTCACTTGCTCTACGCTTACGCCCACAACACCGAAGGAAAGCATAGGATTTTCCTCTTTCCGTTTGGTACCTTTGCAGGATTCTTTATTTTGAATTTCTCTTAACATATCCCTTTTTATTAAACAAATTTTTCCTTGAAAAGCTCTTGCCCAAACTCTATCTCTGCTGAATAAGTTTGTACAGCTTGTTGCTTCTTGAATTGACTCCTGATTTACTATTTCATCAATAATCTGCCAGCTATGTTGATAATATGGCACGATTTTTTATTCCTACTTCGATGCGCTTTTTGTATTTCTTCGAAAGTTTACTCATCGTTGATTTTCTACAATGAACTTGTATTACGTGCTTAATACTTTCAAAAACGGATTCCCAACACGCTTTTCCATTAGCAAGTGGGATCTTAACATTTCACTCTGTTTTCCAAAATGATTTTCCTAACGTTTCTTCTTCTCTTTTTTTTTGAATTGCAACTTCTGAGATCTCTTATTTTAGCTTTTCATTATGTTTGTAAACTTGACTCTCACCTAAATATTTCAGTTTCAGTTTTCATCATAGCGGACTCCCAGCACGCTCCCAGCAAGCTGACTCCCAAAGAACTTGCCTTCTCTTTTGAGCTTTTCAATTTTGTCTATGCCAGAGCTTTTGACAAGCGGACTCTCAACGCGCTTGTTTACTCAAACTACTTTCATAGGCGGACTCCGCTTGTTCATTTAACCTTTATCGGCGGACTCATTGCGCGCCATTTTTTCAGTTTAACAAGCGGACTCTCAACGCGCTTGTTTTTGCAACCTTCATTTGCGGACTCCCAGCGCGCCATTTTGTACTATTTTTTTCCCCTAAGTTTGACAAGCGGACTCTCAACGCGCTTGTTGCCTCAAACTTTTTCCTCGGCGGACTCTCAGCGCGCCATTTTTCTAAGTTTGACAAGCGGACTCTCAACGCACTCAATCAAACTTTACCACAGCGGACTCCCAGCGCGCTGTTTTGTTGGCATGCAACCTTCGTTTTTATTCACCGCTTCAAGAACATTTTTATACTTACAAACATTCACCTTCGATCAACGTGTTTCCGGTACTTCCTACGATTGCCTTCACCTCAACCGTCCCTCGCGAAAGGATGATTCCCATTTTGATATGAATTGAAGAAAAAAAAATGTCCTGTGTAGGTCGCCAATGTGCAGAGCCAATTATACTATGTGGGAATCATCCTTTGCACGAGAGCCGAATCCAACACTTTAAGCCATCGCAACTTAGCCGGCCGAATGCTGGCACACTAATGACGATAGGGACGCGGCGTTGGCCGTTAGCCCGAAGGCATTTAGTGTGCGTGACGCATCACCAAGTAGATGCTGTCTATTTGCTACAAGTCGATTATCCATATAGTCGTGCATCACACAGTCACAAGCAGGGATGCCAACTGTTTTTCAGAAAAGTCTGGAAGATTTTGAAAAAAATGTCTGGAAAGTCTGGATGACTATCTTTGTAGGTGATGACCTTTTTTTTTTTTTTGGTCGTCAAATCGCAATATTGTAGTAGTCTAAGGATCTATACTCATTCCTTGAAAATAATCAATGTCTGAGTTTATGTGAACGAAAGCTTGAACAACCGAAAGCTTAGACCCATTCAGCTGTCAAAATAACTTCTGTATTCTGCTTCACAGTAAATTCAGTGTTGCAGTTATGAGCAATTGGATTTTAATAGCATTTTTTTTTACTAAAACGTTGAGCTTATAGAAATTTCTGGACAAATCTGGATAATTTATGAAAAGTCTGGACCAGACAACATGAGGTCTGTATTTCTGGATGACACATGAAAATCTGGAAGATTCCAGAAAAATCTGGAAGGTTGGCAACGCTGGTCACAAGCTCTCTCAAGTCGATCCGTATCTTTGTGTGCGAGGCGCTCGTCATCGTGCGTAATCTATATACAATCAGTATACATAAACGAGCACCACACATGTATGATGGTTTGAGACCTCTCTAATCCAGTGGGAAGAAAGAAAGCAGGAGAGGGCTCCCATAAAATTTTTGGCACAACTCGAGATAACTCAGATAAATCTTTCTATGATGGTTTGAATTCCCTTCTTCCTTCCAGTGGAAAGATTGAACGGGGGGAGAGGGAATTCACTTACATTCTCTAGCATAATTAAGCAGATGCGACCTAATTTGGCTCGAAAGAGGAAATGGGAGCGAATAATAGGGGAACATGCCCTATTATGCGCCACCTAAGCGAATCGCTGATTTTCTATGTATTCCACGTACAAATTGTGTTAAAAATGGGTGCAATCGTTGAAGAAAATTGTTTTCTACAAATGCCTATGATTTTTTATTACTCAAATTGCTATAGTTGCTTCAAAAACTTGATTTTTAAAAACCGTATTCAAAGCCACAGAACAAAACTGTGTTGCAAATACGCGCCGCCGTGTATTCAATACGCGCCTAGCAGCCGAACACACCCGAAAGCAGCCGAAGACCGAAAACACACCAATACTTATAGACACTTTGAATGAAAATAAAATCAAAATGGACTAATCAAAATTTAAATAAAAAATAAAAGTTGATTTTTTGGGCTGAATTAACGCTCAAAATAAGGTTTTAGACTTTTTGTTCATTTTCAATGAAAATTGGCCTTTTTGAAAAATTAATGCTATTTTCAGCCTACTACGATTGGCGCGTTATAACGAGCGCATGGGCCGTGATAAAACATACCCATAAAAAGCATACCATAGCGAGTTCGGTATAATTTTTTAGCATTAAATCGTAGTTTAGATTCTCCTCTATCGATGTGTCAGAAAATATTGTCTTATTCGTTTTTCTCTGCTTGGTGACACCTTATTGAAAGTGTTTTAAAATTTAGATCGAAATGAAGAAAAACCTAAATTGTGAAATTATCACGACACAGGAGCATTTTAAGGAAAAATTCATACTTGCCATGACCAATCACAGCATTTAGAACAAATTGGTAATATTTTGCAGGCTTAAAATGCTTCAGATTCTTCAAAACAAAGGTGGCGCGTATTAGCCACATGGGGCGTTATATGAACTTTTCCCCTATAGCTATGATGGTTTCAGAGGCTAACTAAAAAAGGGCTCCCATATTATTGAAGGGTATGTCTTTTACTTTCCTTTCCTTCTCTCCTTCATTTACAGCAGTGATTTTCAGAGAACAGAAAATATTAATCGAAAGGAATCATATTATGAGTAATCAAAGCGTATAAGAGGACAGTTGAAAAAAATTGTATTCATTGTAGATCCCTCGTAACATTTAAGGGGAGAAGAGGGATATCATACATTAAATTAATAAATTTGGTATTATACTAAAGAATTTAAAAATCCTTTAATCAAAATTTGAACAATTTTTTTTTTGTATGAGAAGGTCCACTGCGACCAACTTTTTGTGATCTATTGTGGAAAACCCAATTTATTATTTGTCTTATCATGCAATACTGTCACCATTGATAGAGATGGCAGTTGTAGTCGAAAACGAGACATTATTCCAGTTTGGGATAGTATTTCTTATGAATCCCACCACCTCATTGGCTTTCATCTTCCAAATATCATCGGGCGTTAATATTCGCTTACCAAGAACTTTCAGTCGATGTGTCATAAGATATCCACAGTCGCACATTAAGTGTTCAGCAGTTTCTACTTCTTTTCTTTTTTTAAATTCACTTGTAAGAGCACAAGTAGATACTCCACAGAAAGGTTCAAGTCAATGCGCTTTTTAGATCCTTTCCTAGCGAGTGCATCCTTCTATACCACAGTGGCCTGTAACCCAGTACAGGTTCACTTGATTTTGGATTGATAATTGATTCAAAATTCAAAGCATTAATACAACTCCACACTGGCTTTGAATTGCACATTGGGGCTTTCAGAGCCCGTATTGCTGCTTGACTGTCTGAAAATATGCGAATATTAGCGTTTCTATACATTTTCTTCAAACATATTTCCACACAACAATATATCGCATAGACTTCTGTCAGAAAAACTGTGGGCCAACCTCCCATTGGAATCGAGATGTTTACCCCTGGGCCGGAATATATTCCGGCACCAGTATTATTATTCATTTTTGAGCCATCAGTGAAGAAATTTATCGATCCTATCCTAGTTTTAGGGCCACCCATTTGAACAGTGACTGAAATATTGATTTTAGATAAGGCATATGAATGAGAAATAATCATCTTGATCTGTTATTGCAATCTCAACATGCAGCTCTAAAGTGATTGGGGGTATCCATAAATTACGGAACCCTACTAGGGGGAGCGTTACGAATTGTGACATAGGGAGGGGGGGAGGGAGTATGCTCTTCGTTACGTAACGATTTTTTCCTTAAAAATTTCAGTTTAATTTTTCGATGCCATGCAATTTTTGCAGAAAAAAAAAGTTTAAAAGTTTAAAATTTGTAAGCTTTAACAAGATTGAAAATGGTTTGTAACTTTCCTTCTTTAAAGATTCTGAGATAGACTCCATAAAATGTGTATTAAATATCCGTGAAATTACCGTTGGAAAACCGAATATTAGGAACATTTACCCCCAAGAACTCAATCCAATCTTAAAACGAAAATTTTACTTTTTTTTCTGAATTGATTTAAAAAATACAATTTTGATTTGATTTGAAATTCGTTTATTTGGAAGGGTGCCGTGCGCTATACCGATTAAGCACCCTTTTATCGATAGTACTATGTTACAGATTATATACAGGGTTTTTTTTTAACTGTTAACATTAAATATCCTTTAAAAGGCCTGTCAGCGTTAAAAATTTAATCACTTTGTCCTCCCTGATAGCATCATAAGTAAGTATAGAACCAATATCGTCTTCTAGCTCTACCTCGTCGCGTTCAGCTTGATGTAACAATACAATTTTGATTATACCGTTTACACTAGAGTGCCCCAAATGACCCGACTTTTGAAAAAGTTATGTGCTGCCGGCTAAAATTGATTCTAGGCCTAGTGCAAGATCTCATGCCAAATTTGGGCCAGATCGGATCACGGGAAGGGGTCGCTCAACGATTCTGAAGTTTGTATGGGATTTTGAGACAAAACCAGTTTTTCATGAATAACTTTGGTTTTTTTTTTCAGCCGAGTTCTTTTGAAAACGGGTTTTCTTAAATCCCAAATTATGACAAACATTTTATTCGAAGACTGCAATTCGATTCGAGTTAGAACAAAAAAAGTTATTAGGCTTCGAAAATGGACTAACTTTTTTAAGGATGATATTCATCACGGTTAATGCTGCGTCAAAATGTCCAAAGATCTGGCCCAATTTTGGCATAAGATCTTGCACTAGGCCTATGATCAATTTTAGCCTGCAGCGTATAGCATTTTACAGGTTTTGAATTTCCCATACAAATTTGGGGCAGTCTAGTATACACTATATTTTGCATACCAAGTTATGCTCTTTGAACAAATTAAAGTAAACATGGTAGATCATCAATTAACAAGCAGAGAGCAACTCGTAATAAGACAATGAATTTTTTTTATCAGAGAGTTATCATCAATGAGTACTGAGACGCGATTCCGTTTTGAAGAACATTAAAAAAATTATGTTAAAATCTTTTTAACCTTACAAAGTCAGTATTTAAAAACATGAGAAGAAGGGGGGGGGGTAATTGTCAGCGTTACGTAATTTTCATAGGGGGGTACGTTGAAGCGTTACGATTTGTGACATACGGGAGAGAGGGGGTCGAAAAAGTGCATTTTTGCATTACGTAATTTGTGGATGGTGTGTGTGGTGTAGCGAAGCAAAATATGTATATAAGGTAGCTAGTATATGTATACAGACTCCTTTCGTTTTTGGCAACACGCTCATAAATTTTATGTTGCCTGAAATGAAAGTTGCCAAAATCGAACGATTTTTTGTCACTTTTTTATTTCTTTATTTTTATTTCAAATTAATCAAAATAAACGTTAAACATAATATTTCCATAAATTTTTATAATTTGGCTCAGTTTTATTAGTTTTAATGATGGGACAGCCTTGAGAGTATATTTCGCATGCGGATTAAATATACTCGCAAAGCTGTCCCACATTTGGCTTTTCTTTTGTCAGTTGATCATTTGATTATCTCTATCTGCGCTTTACTGGTTGTTTACTGATAAAAATAAGTTTGAAATGATGTTAATGACATGTTTAGATAGTCAAAGATAACGAAAGTTTATCGTAAGAATTGAGTGGGTCTAAAATAAAATGAATAACAACGTTTCATGAATGAAACAATCTGTACCATCATATTTTAGAAAGTTTTTCGGTCGATTATCTTTTTAAAAAGACTATAAATACCTTCAAATTGAAGCAAAGTATCTTGGCTGCAAATATTTGATGAGAAAAATCAATTGAATATGACTTAAGCGTGTGCTACCAGGTACGCGTATTTTTGTTCATAGATTTTATGGAAGTCCAAGCAGCAAGTAACAGCATGACAAAAACCTAAAAAATATGGCTTTGTAGCTGACTATTTTCCATGTTTTACAAAGAACAATTCAATAAGCTTCATGCGAAATTTAAAAAAAAAACAGTTTGATGGAATTTACCCATTAGGCTGAACCTAGCTTGTAAAAATTATGGAGATTGTTATTTTTAACTTTACTGTACTGTTTTATCTAGTCTAACATTCGCAATTTCAATGAATGCTTATTTTGTCGCACACATTGTATGAATATTTATAAAATTAACGTAAATTAGAGGAGCATTCTCTATAAATATACATATGGGACAGCTTTGCGGGTATATTCCATATGGGACATACATGACTTGTTATTTTTTTCATACATGTTGAGAACAAAGTTATGAAAGTTTTTAGTCTAAATTGAAGAACTAAGTGTATTTGAACGATTTTTGAGATAAACTGAAAAATGACGAAAATGCATATGGGACAGTCTTGCGAATATCGGCAGTAATATAATTATCCAAATAAAAAAAAACATGCTTATATTATGTTTTACAATAATTTTGAATAATTTGAAATAAAAATAAAAAAATAAAAAAGTGACCAAAAAATCCGTCTTTTTTGGATGTTGCCAAATACGAACGGTTTTACACGGATGTTGCCAGTATAGAATGTCGCCAAAATCGAACGGGATCGGTATATGGTATCCACTTTAAGTGCACGATCGATCCCTAATTATGGCTAAGGCTTCATCGATTTATTTATTTATAAACTATTGAAAAATTAAAAATAATAATATTACTCAAAATCTCGAGGAATAGCCAGCATTTAGATCCATTTTTACGACAAATCAAACATTCTAATTCGAGGGAGTAGTAACTTGTTTGGAAAAAAATTCTCGATATTTTAATACGTATTTCAAAATCCTTTGAGCTTTGAGTAAAATAAATCTATTCGCACAGTGGTGTGACATCAATCGCACGCCTTTGAATTGCAGTAAATGTACAGTAGACTGCCCCAAATTTTTATGGGAAATTTCAAGCTTGTGAAATGTTATGCGCTGCAGGCCTTAATTGATCCTAGGCCTAGTACAAAGTCTCATGCCTAATTTGGGACAGATCGGATCACGGGAAGGGGTCGCTCAACGAGCCTAAAGTTTGTATGGGATTTTGAGACATTTTGTTCGGGAGGAACATAAAAATCCAGATTTTCATGAATAACTTTGGTCCCTTTCGGTCGATTTCTTTTGAAACCGGTTTTTCTTAAAGCCTAAATTATGACGAATATTTCATTCGAAAACTGCATTTCAATTCGACTTATTACAAAATAGTTATTAGACTTAAAAAATGAGCTAACTTTTTTAAGGGTGGTATTCATCATTGTTAATGAGTCGGGGCGTTCGAACATTTCGACGCAGCATTAACCGTGATGAATACCACCCTTAAAAAGTTAGCCCATTTTTGAAGCCTAATAACTTTTATATTTTAACTCGAATCGAGTTGCAGTCTTCGGATAAAATGTTTGTCATAATTCGGGCTTTAAGAAAACCCGTTTCCAAAAGAAATCGGCCGAAGGAAACCAAAGTTATTGATGAAAAACTAGCGTTTCATGTTTCTCCCTTACAAAATTTCTCCAAATCCCATACAAACTTCAGGCTCGTTGAGCGACCCCTTCCCGCGATCCGATCTGGCCCAAATTTGGCATGAGATCTTGCACTAGGCCTAGGATTAATTTAAGCCTGCAGCACATAACTTTTTCAAAAGTCAGGTCATTTGGGGCACTCTTATGTACAGTAGACTGCCCCAAATTTGTATGGGAAATTCAAAACCTGTAAAATGTTATACGCTGCAGGCTAAAATTGTTCCTAGGCCTAGTGCAAGATCACATGCCAAATTTGGGCCAGATCGGATCACGGGAAGGGGTCGCTCAACGAGCCTGAAGTTTGTATGGGATTGTTTCTCCCGAACAAAATGTCTCAAAATCCCATACAAATTTCAGGCTCGTTGAGCGACCCCTTCCCGTGATCCGATCTGGCCCAAATTTGGCATGTGATCTTGCACTAGGCCTAGGATTAATTTTAGCCTGCAGCGCATAGCTTTTTCAAAAATCGGGTCATTTGGGGCACTCTAATGTACAGTCATCAGTTTCTCACGAAGACGGCAGCCTTTTTACGCGAAGTACCGTAAACTGGGGGAACTTTGATCAGCGGGGTAACTTTGATCAACATGAAATTTTTGAAGATAATCATCATTAACTAAGTATAAAGTTAAAATATCTGAAAACTGTTCACTATGTTTGAAAGCATATGAATTGAGTTACAAGTAAGCTTAATTTGGTTTTTATTCGAAGATTTTTTATATTACTTAAAATACAATTTTAAAATCTTAAAATATCGGGTTTTTTGAAGGCTCATAAACAAACATCTCTCCTGATCAAATTTAAGCATTTAGGAGCAAATGGATTGTTTTGTGTGAAAGTTCATCTTTTTTCTTGGTTTAGGTTAAGATTAAGCGTTATTTTTATGGTCATTTGTTGAAAATTTTTGAATATTGAAAAAATAACGGTAATTTTCCATGAAAAATCCACGATAGAAAATATGGCTAAAAACCCTATCAAATGGTTAAGTTTGAAGAAAAAAAGAAGATGGAAACTGTGTGAGGACTAAGGTAATTGCATGAAGGTAAAATTTTGTTTGTTTTTGAGGCAAAAAAATATTGAGAAATGTTTATAATTTTTGCCCCTAAATGTATGCAGCAACATTGTCCACCTTTTCAGTATAATTGATTTTTAAAGAAAACGTTGAAAAAGTCAATTGAGTCCACACAAAAAATTACTTTTATCGATGTTTTGAGCCTTCTGTGCTAAATGGCATCAAAACAATAAATTTGAAGATGTTGAGACACGTAAAAACCATAGTGATCAAAGTTACCCCGAAACTCGAAACCTGGTTTTGTAACAAACATTTAATTATGCCCACAAATGTCGTTTGAATTTACTGCAATCAATGATCATGTTTGATACTCCTCACCTCAGTAAGGGTTTTAAAGCTTTTAGGTATTACGAAAAGGCAACCCCTTCCAAAATATTCAAAAATGAATGAAAAAAGTGATCAAAGTTCCCCCAGTTTACGGTACTTCTTAGGAGATGAGTCCATTGCGTGGGTAGACCACATCAAAGATCTGGGCATACTCGACCGTAAGCTGGAGTTTAAATACGAACTACGTCGTCGATAAAGGTTCTAGAAGCCTCGGATTTATATTTAGAGTGGCCAAGGACTTTCAGGACGTGTACTGCATGAAAGGCCTGTATTGCAGCATATTTTGTTCCATCCTCGAATACGCATCAGCTGTTTAACCTTCCCATGCCGTTCGGGTCAATATGACCCGAAGCACACATTCAAAATCTCTTTATCATCATTCCAATATACTGAAGAACTAGGAATTTTGACAGACTAAGTATGTTCTATGAAAATAATGATCAAATTAACGTCAAAAAATTGAAATTTGAGTTTTGAAAATCGGTTCATTGGGAAATAAAATACAGCTAAGCAAAGAAAAATTTGGATATCGTTTTTTTAAAGTTAGATTTTTTTCTACCGGAAGATCTGAGATAGCGGTCAAAACTTTCATTGGATCCCAACATATCTATACACTGTCGGATAGATGGATTCTTAACGAATTCAAACATTAATGAAACACTTAAATACAGAAAAACTGTCAAAAGTTATGAGCATTTTAAAAATAAAATTGATTTTTCGGGCTTTTTACTTTCTGAACCAGTTTTTGAAAACTTGGTAATACATATCGACTTTATTTTAAAATTTTGAGTAATGAGAACAAATTACCTACACAATGAATATAATATCATCAAAATCGGTTAACATTTACAGCCAGGAGAACGAAATCAAACTATAACTCAAATTTCTCCGAAACGGATATTTTGCGAACGGCATGGGAAGGTTAATGTCCATACTACCAGAACGGTACCGAGCTGTTCGAGGCTAACCAGCGGCGCTTTTTCGTTATGTTCTCAGACACCTAGACCCGTTTTACCTGCCAAGCTACGAACATCGATGTCGTCTCATAGACATGGATAATCTTCAAGCCCGAAGAAATGCTACACTAGCCTCTTTCGTCGCCGATTCTCTTATTGTTTGGATTTTTAGAACCTTACTTTCTTTATGTCAGGATTTAAGGTGTTAAATTCCGTAGTTTTTAAATATGTTTAGAGCAAATTTTTATAAAGATTTTTTTAAATAAAATATGGTCAACTTTATGACTGAACTGTACTATGATCAACTTTAAAGTTCGTATTTCTTATAAATGAAAAATTAAATTCATACTTTTGTTTTTTTTTTTCTACCTTCCTATAGCTGCCCAAGAAACGGAAATCGTCCGCAAGCAGTACACGAAAGTTTTAGACGCCTACGGTTGTCTCGGAGTGCTGCAACTTAATGCCGGCGACAGTTCCCTACTCTATCTGGTTATGGTAACTGGATGTTTTTCGGTTGGAAAAATCGTTGATTACGAAGTTTTTCGGATCACCCAGACTCAGTTTGTGTCGCTCCAGTATCAGCCGACCAATGAAGATCGCATTTCGGAAATACGCAAAGTCCTCAATTCGGGCACATTCTACTTCTCCTTTGCCAATCAAAGTGCCAGCAGTACCCTGCAGCAGGTGGGCGGTTCCAGTGGCTACAATTTTGATATAACTTTATCTGCCCAACGCCGTAGACGAACTACAAAAACAGACAATCGGTTTTTCTGGAATCGAATGTTGTTCATTCATATGCTGCGGTTTGGTGTCGAATGTGAATTTTGGCTGCTGAAGGCCATGTGCGGTTCGGTTGAAATTAGAACTGTCTATGCCGGAAGCAAACAGGCTAGGGCTGCTATCATTTCACGATTGAGCTGTGAACGAGCTGGAACAAGATTTAATGTGCGAGGCACGAATGATGAAGGATGTGTAGCAAATTTTGTCGAAACAGAACAGTGCATTTACCTAGATGCTGAGGTATCATCATATATCCAAACACGTGGCAGCGTTCCATTATTTTGGGAACAACCGGGCGTACAAGTGGGCTCACATAAAGTGAAACTGTCTCGTGGCTTTGAAACATCCAGATCTGCCTTCGATCGCCACATGACAGCCATGAAATCGCGCTATGGCAAACAAGCTATAATCAATTTACTAGGCACCAGTTTAATCGGCAGCAAAGAAGGTGAAGCAAGTTTGAGTAACGAATTTCAGAGGCATCACAAAGAATCGAACCACACCGATGTACCACATATCGTCTTTGATTACCACCAAGAGTGTCGGGGTGGAAATACTGGTGCGTTGTCCAAATTGAAAGCCAAAATAGATGCCATGTGCTCAGACTTTGGATTGTTCCACGCTGTCGGAGACAGCGTGTTCCGCGAACAAAAGGGTGCCATTCGGACAAATTGCCTCGATTGTTTGGACCGTACCAACTGTGTTCAAACTTACATCGGATTGGAGATTCTGAACGAACAAATTTCTCAAATGTCCACCCTTTCCGACAAAAAGCAGCAAATCAGTTCGCGGTTTGAAGAAGTATTCCGACAAATGTGGATCAACAATGGTAATGAAGTGAGCAAAATTTACGCTGGTACCGGCGCCATTCAAGGTGGCTCAAAACTCATGGATGGTGCTCGTTCGGCAGCGAGAACCATTCAGAACAACCTTTTGGATAACTCGAAGCAGGAAGCTATCGATGTTCTGTTAGTTGGATCTACGCTTAGCTCTGAACTGGCTGATCGTGCTAGGATCTTGCTGCCCTCAAATTTGTTACACGGTGGGAAAAATATTTTTCTAGTAAAATATTTGAATTTTAATCGACAATTATTTTTAGCCCCAACTCCTGTCTTGCGGGAGATGTGTCGACGGTATGACGAGTTTGTTGGACCGTATGACATGAGAATTGCCTGCGGTACCTACAACGTTAACGGGGGCAAACATTTTCGTAGTGTTGCCTACAAGGACGTTTCATTGGCTGATTGGCTGCTGGATTGTCATAAATTGGCACGTTCTCGGTGTAGGTTTTAGAATGTTTTCTAATACAATACAATCCAAATTAATTGCGTCTTTTTATTCACCAGCTCTGGTAGATGTTGCCAACCCGGAAGACACTAATGAGCCACCGATAGACATATTTGCTGTTGGTTTCCAAGAAATTGTTGACTTAAATGCATCCAACATTGTGGCAGCAAGGTAAGTTCGTTGTAAGCTTATAAGCATTGCAAAACAAAATAGTTCTTAATTGTACTTTATC
This sequence comes from Uranotaenia lowii, assembly GCF_029784155.1. Taxonomy (NCBI): domain Eukaryota; kingdom Metazoa; phylum Arthropoda; class Insecta; order Diptera; family Culicidae; genus Uranotaenia; species Uranotaenia lowii. The sequence continues at coordinate 280,365,898 of NC_073692.1, read as the reverse complement.
TAATTGCAGCTCTGATAACGCTAAAGCCTGGGCTGAAGAGTTACAGAAAGTGATTAGTCGTGATGAGGAATATGTTCTGCTCACTTATCAGCAGCTAGTGGGAGTTTGTTTGTACATCTACGTAAGGCCACAGCATGCTCCTTACATTCGAGATGTGGCATCCGATTGCGTCAAGACTGGGTTGGGTGGTGCAACTGGTAATAAAGGAGCAGCAGCAATACGTTTTGTGATTCATGGCACTTCGATTTGTTTCGTGTGTGCTCATTTTGCCGCTGGTCAATCCCAAGTTACCGAACGAAATGCAGATTATGCTGAAATAACCCGTAAAATAGCATTCCCAATGGGTCGAACATTAAAGTCTCACGACTACGTGTTTTGGTGTGGTGATTTTAACTATCGCATCGATATGGATAAAGAGGAACTGAAGGAGACTTTGAAACAGAACGACCTCGCTTCCGTTTTACAATTTGACCAGCTGCGAATACAACAGAATACCGGCAGTGTTTTCAATGATTTCCTAGAAGGGGAGATTTCATTCCAACCCACGTACAAGTACGATCTGTTTAGTGACGATTACGACACAAGCGAGAAATGCCGTGCTCCAGCCTGGACGGATCGTGTTTTGTGGCGACGAAGGAAACAGAGCCCAGACGCTGATAAGCACCCGAACTGGAATCCGGGACGATTGGTTCATTATGGAAGAGCTGAGTTGAAGCAGAGTGATCATAGGCCGGTGATTGCCATAATAGATGTTGAGCTTTGTAAAATCGATCCACAACGAAGAGCGCAGGTATTCAACGATGTCATCACAGACTTAGGTCCTCCAGATGGAACTATACTTATTCAATCAATGAACTCATCTTCCAATGCTGATTCTGGCGATGAAGATGAAGGCAGCATATATGATGAAAACTTGATGAGTGCATTAATTCAAGAGTTGACTCAAATCGGCGAAGTCACATTGGTACGCTTCGTTGGAGACATTATGTGGGTGACGTTCCGCGATGGACAATCCGCATTAACGGCAGCTCAAAAAAAGTTTGTTCAAGTTTGTGGTGTCAGTCTTTCTATAAAATTGAAAACCGACAACTGGATACAGCGAGTAGAGCAAGAGATTCTCCTCTGCACACCCAACACAGTCAGTTTCTGCGATAGCCAGATGGGCGATTACAACAGCTTGGGTATTCCCGAAGTTCCATCGCGTCCCAAAAGTCCTCCCACAATGCAGCAGCCACCATTACGTCCCGCACCACCTAGTCGCCCGCCACTTCCTAAATCACCACAAGCTTCTCCAAAACACCAACCCCAGGCGCCACAATCTTCAACCCATCACCATCATCACCCCAAGGTAGGAGTGATCAGTTTGGGTGCCGAGGTGCTGATGGCATCGAAACTGCAGCAGAAACCGGCCGTCCCACCATCGCCACTGGTTCCGACTTCGGCCACAACGAAAACTACTCCCCCGATCGAGGAGTACGCTAGTTCTAGTCCAATCCTTGGTTCATCGGCCCACGGATCTTCCTCGAATACTCCTCTTCAAGACACCGGAGCCATCTATGAGGAAATCAGCGACGATATTGTAAGTTTTTCTCTTTTATTTTTTTTAAATTTTATTTAATTATTTATTTCGCCAAACATCGTAGGCTTAAAACAAGTCTTTCTTTTTTTACTCACAAAAAACTGTAAAATAAAAATGAAGTCATCAACTTTTGTCTGGTAGAAGATTCGAACCCATACTTTATATTTACAAAAAAGTACATAAACTGAAGATTACGAGAGTTAGAAATACTTTTTAACTGAGACATTGCTGAAATGTAAAATACAGTATAGATTTCCTTGTTTTATATCTTTTATTTTTTAACAGGCCATCCCTGAACCACGAGGACCTCCTCCACCACCACCCCGATGTGATGTGTATGATCTGGATGTAGCGACTAACAACAGCGGCAACAACAAACCACAGCAGTCGTCTGTGATCACAAAATCCTCTCCAACAGGCGGTGCTACGTCCGGTGGCAGTTCTGGTGCTGGCTCACCACTAACCGCACAACCGCCTTCAGGAGCACCCACTGGCGGACCACCCAAGATGAATCCGCCACCATTGCCGGTTCGACGAGGAGCACCACCACCAATACCGAATCGAAGTGGGGGCGCTCCACCGCTTCCGGCACGGCCCAACAATTCCTAAATACTCCCAAAGTTTATCTGTATATCAAAGCAAACTAACCAAACCAGTCTATATAAACTCAGAATCTAGCTAACACAGAATATCCCGTTGAACCGCAGCCTAGCTGGATAGTTATTACCAATATTATTATTTGAATACGTAGCTGCTTTAATAGAAGAAGCACATGTTAGGCAGAAAAAAACTTCAATGAGAGGAATACCACACAGTTGACTGTGCTTGTGCGATTCATTATTCTTCAATAATTATCAATAAGGAAAACAACAGGCTGATTGGAAACAAACAAACATTCCATAGTTGACGCGATATTACTCAGCTAATCATGAAAATTATGATAATAAATCGGTATCTAATCTAATAGCGTAGCTCAGCTTCGTATGTAAATTTAGTGTATTTATTTAAAAAAAATATTGTTGATCGTTCGACGAAAAACAAAAATCAGTGTTGTATCAGACAAAAAAAAACTCGCTGTAGTTAAATCAGTTCACCATTCACAAACAATATATAGTCAACGTTTATTGCTACCAATAGGTAAAATGAATTGATAGTGTGGAATACCTTAAGATAAAAGACTATTTTGTTGAGCCGTCAACAACGACGAAATCATAGGTTTAAGCTTAATCGTGCTGCAAATCAGCTCGAGGTACTTCTGTTTAATTTATTCTTTTTTTTACATCGAGATTGTATGGTATGGTAACCTATACGAGTGTATGTATACTTTTTTGCTAGGAATTAAAGTTGATGTCTTTGAAATTGTATTGAATGCTAAATTACACTTAAATACTTTTTTTCGGTAAGATAACAAAACAAATGCAAAGGTTTTCAGAATCTAAAACTGAAATTAATTACAACGCCAACCATTAGTTATCAAATGCATCATAATACACATGACTAAATTATCTAACAATCAAGCAAGCTTTAATTTTTTGTGTTTCGAAGATTACTAGAGAAAAAAAGTTGTCAAATGGATACATATAATGCCTGTAAATCTTCATTTATTAAAAAAATTGTTTATAAAATAATATGTTTTATAATAATGTAATACGCGGAACTTCAAGGAAAGATTATGGAATAAAGTGTTGCAAACTTATAACTACTCAAAACCATAACTCAAGAATGGAAAAGACATGGTACAATAGCTATTAAACAGCATTATTATTGTTTTTATTAGAATAAAACACAATACACACGTGTAAAGTGCAAGTGGAACCATATTTAGCAAACAGCACATGCAATTTTAATTATTATATGCATAGAGTAATTCACAGAATTGTAATTATCAGATATTTGATCCGTTACATATAGAGAGTAAAAAAAAGGAGATTAAAACAAAACATTCTATGTCACAGGTTTAATTTCAACATATATCACAGTTCTATCACGCTGCTTTCGTCCATGAACACTTCTACCTCAATAAACGCGTCGCTGCTGCTTTCACTGGGCAGCTCAGTCCCATGCTCTGAACGCCGGTGTTCCTCCAGGGCACACTGACGACCATAGACAAACCCGCAGATGTCGCATCGATGGTTCAGTTTACTGTTGCCTTCCGCCGCCCCCTGTTTATGGTGCGTTTCCATGTGCTTCCGTGCGCGATACAACGCTCCAAACGAACGACCACATTCCCCACACGGAAAAGGTTTCAGGTGTGTCTTCCGGTGTCCATTAAGCTGGACGACCGTCTTAAAACTTTTGTTGCACATCGAACAGTGATAGTTGCGTGCATCTGAGTGCGTTTTAAGATGGTGATTATAGGCCGATTGAGAGCTGAATCTGAAATAGTTTTACAGTTAGAGATATTTAATTAGCATAAACAGGTAGAGGTAGAAATTTTCATTAAAAAAAATGGAGGGGTCGGCAATTAGGTGCCTTACCGACCCCAAGATATGTTCCATCCTTGTCAAGGGGAGTGCTAACCTGCTCTCCTTTCAAAAGACACAAAGGCTTGCAAAAATAGAAGGGTATTTCAACCTGTGAACTTTGAAACGCTTCTAGCGATGTATAACTAACCACTATGAAGATGTCCAGTGTTCCCAAACTGTTAGCAGAGCTGCTCTTTACCAATTTTCATTTGTCGAAACATTTTTTTTTGCTGGGATTTTAAACCTTGAGGCTTATTTAGTTTTTTTACACGAGATTTCAATTAACAGTTCAATCATTCATCCCGGGTAGTCGACGACAATATTTTTTCAAGGAATTTAACAGCAAACTGTCATTCTTCCCAAACAAGTCCACGACAAGACAGTTGGTTGCAGGATGCAGCTTAAATTTCACCCAACTTTTGAAATATCTTACAGGATTTTCTTATAGAGAGAAAGACTAACTTTTCGTCTCCATCGCCCATAGTAGAATTGAATATCTAAATAGGTAACTTATTTAAATATTAATTACTAGCAAACATCCGCTTACCTTTTCTTACAAAACGAGCAGACAAACGGCCGACTGTCGTCATGAGTACGTAGATGAATCTGCAGGGAGTTGGAAGTCCGGAATCTTTTACCGCAGACACTACATCCGAATGGACACTCTCCTGTGTGGATCCTTTCGTGTTTCACCTTTTCGTAAGGTCGTTTGAACAACTTGCCACAATAACTGCACGGGTAATTTGCTTGTTTGCTGACGTCAGCTGTTGTTCCAATCGCTACTCGCGAATCATTCCTTGATCCGGAATGATTGAGATGTCCTTGCGTATGCAGCGCTAAATGCTCCTCATCATCGAAATTGCGATTGCAATTCTTACAATGGAACATGCTTTGTAGCTGGCTACTAGTGTGCTCTTCGGAGACAGTTTGGTGAATTTTTTGATGAAGCTTCAGGCTCCTTAACGACTTTAAAACGACACTGCATTCCATGCACTCGAAACCAGTTGCTGCTGTGCTCGATTCAATCGGCTCACTGTCGTCTGAAATAACTTCGAATCCATATTTTATTTCCTCTCCAACATGCGTAGCTTCTGTATCTTCTTGGTTCTCATCAATGAGAACATCATCGGCATCGTGGAAATCCTGAATATGACGATCGACCGAATGAAATAGCATGTTGCAAGAATTGCAGCTATACACAGGCAGATTTGTCGCACTGAAATCTTCATCACAGAGTTCGGTTTCGTCGGCAATAACATCGCTTTCTTCTACGTATTCCACCAAATCTTCATCTAACTCCACAACATCTAAAAATGATAGGATGTACATCAGAGATACAATATAATAGATTGAAATTCAGCTTACCGAATTCGTGATCCATGGTTCGAATAATATATGTATACACTGTTGTTATTGGATCAGCTGTTTTCACTTAACGCACATCGTACTCAATACAAATAAAAATACTGCCAGAAATTTTCATAATGTCGTAATTGATTTACGACCATTTTTGAACGATTTTAGGTGTCTATGACTTTTAGCTTTTAGACTCTTAAATTTAAAGGCCAACATTGATGAGATTTTGCATTTAAGATTCCATATTTCATTAATTAGAGAATATTAACGTTGGCGTTCTACAAGGCAATAATATGGGGCCAATTATGTTTCTTTGTAACTTAACGGATAGCTTTGTTCTGTAAATAGGTTGCATACATATTACTTTCAAAAGTAATTATTTATTTTTGTTAAAGAAGAACGTTTGGTTCAAATGCATTTTTGTTAAATTGAAACAAACCTTCGAAAGTTGGTAAAAGCCGTCGTTAGATTGCACTAAACGCACTCGAACTAAACGCACTTTATAGCGTTTGGCTTTGGTAAGCTTTCAGCAAATATTACAATTGTTAGATAATGTACACGATGTATTAAAGTTTGTTTCAATATTCAATACTTTCACCTATTTTTAGAAAGCTACAAGATACCCTTTAAAAGTTCAGGATTTTAGAATGGCCTAGTCTAGCTGTTTTGCAGCATTAGATACCTTTTTTTTAAATCATAGTTTCGACGGATTTCTCCTTGTCTCCAGTCGACGGCATCCACCAGCAGCAGAAACTCAAGTAATACCGTATTTGTTTTCTCCCCTCGATCAGTGGTCCACCGTACCCGACAAAAACAAACACAAACTGTCGCCAGTGTATTGCTACCTCACTCACTCACACGCTCTCTCGCAACACTGACAAAATTTTCGGGGCAACACCGCCCGATGGCAGTGCAACACCAGGTCAAAACCAGTGCAACACCGTCCGAATAAACAAACAGTTTGACAGCACCTAGTGGTGCACCAGTGCAACACTAGTGGATGCCTCGGCATAAACAAATACGGTATAAGTCACCAATCAATTTCGCACAACAGCTCGTTCACCCGCTGGGGGAGTGATTTTGTTTCACTTTGGTGTACCTTGATTATTACCGTATTTGTTTATGCCGAGGCATCCACTAGTGTTGCACTGGTGCACCACTAGGTGCTGTCAAACTGTTTGTTTATTCGGACGGTGTTGCACTGGTTTTGACCTGGTGTTGCACTGCCATCGGGCGGTGTTGCCCCAAAAATTTTGTCAGTGTTGCGAGAGAGCGTGTGAGTGAGTGAGGTAGCAATACACTGGCGACAGTTTGTGTTTGTTTTTGTCGGGTACGGTGGACCACTGATCGAGGGGAGAAAACAAATACGGTACACTGAGGTTTTTTTTACGCGGTATTTCGTCCCGCGTAAAAAAAAACCGCGTAAAAAAAAACCGCGTTAATTCGGAAATCCGTGTAAAAAAAAACCGCGTTAATTCGAAAATCCGCGTAAAAAAAACCGCGTTAATTTGAAAATCCGCGAAATAAAACCTCGTTAATTCGAAAATCCGCGTAAAAAAAACCTCGTACTTCGAAAATATGCGTAAAAAAAACCCCGAAATTCTAAAATCCACGTAAAAAATCCATTTTAATTAAAAAATTCACGCAAAAAAGCACGTTACTAAAAAACGCGTAGGAACCATGATTATTTAAAAATTTGCGTACAATGAAAGTTTATTTTTAAGATAAAAAACAAAATCAATTAGATTAATAGAATAGTAGAATATAGTGAGGCTTATTTGACAGTGTGGAATTCACATCGTCTCATGTCTCAGGTCTCATGTCTCATGTCTCAGGTCTCATATCTACGGTCTCATGTCTTATGTCTCATGTCTCATGTCTCATGTCTCAGGTCTCATGTCTCAGGTCTCATGTCTCATGTCTTAGGTCTCATGTCTCAGGTCTCATGTCTCATGTCTCAGGTCTCATGTCTCAGGTCTTATGTCTCATGTCTCAGGTCTTATGTCTCATGTCTCAGGTCTCATGTCTCATGTCTCAAGTCTCAGGTCTCAGGTCTCATGTCGCATGTCTCGTGTCTCAGATCTCGAGTCTCATATTTCAGGTCTCAAATCTCAGGTCTTATGCCTCAGGTCTCAGGTCTCAGATCTCATGTATCCCGTTCTTAGTCTCAGAGCTAAGATTTTCCTAACTACAAAAAGATTCTAAGTGTTTTCCTTTGAAAAAGTCTTAGAATATTTTCTCTCAAAAACTGCGTTAATTCGAAAATCCGCGTAAAAAAAAACCGCGTTAATTCGAAAATCCGCGTAAAAAAAGCCTCGTAAAAAAAACCGTGTAAAAAAAAAACCGCGTAAAAAAAAACCTCAGTGTATATGATTTCACCACTGCACAAGCCTTGCATTCGTTGCACCGAATGATTATCCGCGAATTTCGGATGTATTACATAGATAAGTCGCTTGATTGGACTTTAACTAATTTATTGGAGAATAAGTAAAACCCATGCGGTTCGTTTAACTCTAGATTCTATTCTAACAACTTGGCTAACAAAATGGCTTACAAACTATTGTGTGAGTCTCTCTCGGCGAAAGTTGTTATGTTGCGAGAGAGTTATGCTTATTCTAAGGTACGTGCACAGATAATGGTGTTTGCGAACAAATTGATTAAAGTGTCAAGTGAACATAAAAAGGACACATTACAAACAGAAATTAATTTGAATTCCTGATCGGTTTAGTACCGATCACATAGGTTTGTTTATTAAGAACAATAGATACCTCAATTATTTTAAAAAAAATAACAATTACAATTACAAACAAGGGTATTAAATCAGAATCACTTACCTGTTTGGCCGAGTTCAGCTTTGTACGGTTTTTTCTCAGTTATAATTGTTGATTAGTTGCGGCGGTTGCAGGTTGGTTTTCTCAGCTACAACTTAAGTTCAATATACGGCGCCAATGACCACTTCCAATTTTATGACGATCTCCAGAAGTTGCTACTTACGATTTAACAATTTAACCTCCCATTTTCCACGATCACGATTCAAGTATAAGCATTTTCAATTTTTGACACGATAACGATTTACGTATAGATACTACCGATTTGGACACCGATATCGATTTTATTAAGCAACTAGGGAAAATATTTCACACACATCACTATTACGCACCCAGAAAACATCGACCTTCCCCAGGGATATTCGTTGTTCAGCCATCGATGCTAGGGCCTCGTGATTGAAGTTTTGAAAATCCCATGAAAGCAGCAGCACATGTCCCTTTACACTACTTTTTTTTTCTTCCATGTTTATTTCTGCATAATCTCGAATTTTTACTAAATTAGTACTACTAATGCATTTTAAAACTCGTAAGTTCCAATTATGTTTTTTTCAAAAACTTGATTCAAAAAAGTGATAAACAAATACCGTATTCGTTCAGTTTTGCACCGGAGCCCTACCGGTACTGCACTTTTTGCTATCTTTGTGCTCGTTTGCACGATGAGTGGTGCACTGGCAGAGGGACTAATCCCGAGAAAAAGAAAAAAAAACTGGCAGAGGGATGCAACCTGATACCAAGGGGCTGAAAGAGAAGGAAATTTCCGAACTGACATTTCAGTACCGCACTGACGTTTTGGTACCAAAATGCCATTGAAATCAAAGGGGAACTGACGTTGTGGTTCCAAAAAGTCGGTACGGTCCGTTTGTATGTGATTTGACAGTTGCTTCAGTCCTTTGCCTGATACAAGCCGTGTGGAGAACATCTCTCAAATTAAGCTTTTTTCGTCAAGATTAAGCTTTTTTGATCTAACACCATCGAGACGGAGAAAACGAATACGATATAAGTTCGCAACCCTGTTGAATCCTACATCGTAGGGATTGTGTTCACTGGAACATTCTTCTCTAATTCTAATCGGGATTTTTGAATTTTCTTTTTTCGTTCGAGAAATTCTCTTAAAACTCCGGAATCTTTTTGAGAAATCTTTTGTTTATGGCACAAAAAAGCCCACAATTTACTACACTTTATCCGAAATTATTTGAGAAAGCCATATAAGCGATCCGAAGAAACCGAAACCGAGCACTTTCACCGCTAACACTTTAAGCACCTCACTTTTTTTTTGTAAGATACACGCTACAAACATAAACAGCAAAACTGGGTTTCATAATCATCGTTTGCGGAATCATGGGAGTACTTTTCGGGGTTTTAAAACTGTTTCATACCTAATCTTGTTGAAAATTGATTGATTATCAGACGAATAACATTCGGGAGTGTCCAAATTATTCGTGGATCGATATTTTTCCAATTACATACATTTCGTTGAAGCTTCACAAAATTCAATGTATTCTACTCTACATCTTACGTATATGTCTCGATTATGGTTGTGCAGATTCTTGCTTAATTTTAAGCTGAAAATCTTTTAGCCTTTTTGAACTCTCAATACGACTTCAAACACCAAAGAATGATCGTGTCCTAGTGCCGTCTTAGAAACATAGATCAGAGCTAAGAGGCTGCGGACCGGGCTAGCGGATTGTCCCTGGCTTTGGGTAAACCTAGAAACATGGGGGGTTTCTGGATGAGTTATCCCTAAGGGTGAGAATCCCAGGAAAAAAAATAGAAACATTGGGCCTTCCTAGATCTTTGAGTAAACCTAGTAAAAACGGGGATGCCTCAGAAACATAGATCAGAACTAAGAGGCCGCCTCCTCACGCTATGCGAAACGGGGAACAACCTTACCAATGATTCTTCAAACTATGGTTTAACTTAAGCAATGTATCCATTCTAGTTATATTCACATATAATAGTGCAATAAGATAGCTAATTGTTTTAAATTTAGGAATTTACCGTCAAGCTTCGTGTTATCAGTGTTAAAAATCTAGATGTACCTACTAAAGTCATTTGCAAGAAACTTGTGGCGAAGATCCACTCATTAAGGTGAAATGGTTTCAAAAGTTTAATCTCTTATTGAAAAGGATTTCTATTTTCTCGGTTCCTCCTTCGGTGCCTCCGGGTACGTGTTCGGAAATCCCAAATAGTAGTCAGCTATTCGGCCGGCCTCCCGCAGTCCACTGAGCAGAGCGCCATGCACCGTGGCCGGATAGTTACGTATTGTGTGCTCACCGGCAAAGAACAACCGAGGAATGTCAGCTTTACTGTCGTCGTCATCGTCATTGCCATTGCTATTGCTGTGCGTTCCATTGATGTTGCTACTGCTGCTGCCAGCTATCGGTTCACTGGAGGACCGGTCACTTCGAGGCGTTACCGGGGCTGCCAATAAATCGTAATCGCTCCCGGAGGAACCAACCGAAACGAAGCTATATGAACCACGGGCCCATGGATCAGCACGCCATCGTGTGACAACAGTTTCCTTCGGCTGTGGAACGGCTGAATTGCCGAATATACCTTTCAGCACAGCAATGCATCGACCTGTTAGGGATAATTCACTTATCAGAAAACCTGATTATATTCAAAAATAGCCTAACAACTTACCAACAATGACATCGTCCGACACGTTTTCCATAATTGCTGCTGATTGACCCGCAACCAGCGCTAGCAGAACCGGCGATTGAGAAATATTCCAGAACAGGAACAGTTCCCCTCGACTTGCTGTGGTGCTGCCGACATGGCCAAATAAATTTGTATTTGGATCCCAGAAGATTCGATCAAAGCATAGAACCACTTTGTTGAGATTCCCGAAACCTAAACGTTGAATAGCTGACTGTTTCCACTCAGGCAACGGTGGATCGAAACGGACCGTATTCATTTGGTTCGATTTGTCGCAGATGGCCACCTTCAGAACGCCGAGAGTAAGCGTACAAAGCACCAGATCAGCCTTGTAGTGAACGGATGAATTGTTGGATTTGAGATCAGCTGTTACTTCGACACCTCCAGGAAAATACTTGATACGTTTGACCGCGGTGTTTACTCGCACATCGAGACCTTCGGTGAGAGCGATCGGGACACAGGAATACCCGTTCTTTACCGTTGTGTGATTTCCTATGAATTCGAAATCGTCATCCTGGTCCCAGTGTTTGAGTGAAAGATTACTGAGAGGGGTAGCATTAGCGAATTCCAGGTTAGCAAAATGCCAGTCAAGAATTTGACGATCCTTGGAGGAAAGATACACTTCGCTTATCTGTTCATTTTCCAGATCTTTAAGTTTGTTCTCAATATCAACCTGACTAGTACGAAGACGGTCAATGTCTTTCCATGCCAGTTGTTCTTCTCGAGCCGTGACACGAATTTTAAATTCATGCTCAACATATTTGGAATCCAATTCATTTGTTTTTGCCGGTTTTGTTTGGACCAACTCCTTATGCTTTCTACGTAAATCCTTAATGCGATTCATGGTGTCGTCAATGCACTTCTGGTTTTCGACCAGTTTTTGCTGCCAGGAAATAATATTGTTTAGATGTTGCACTTGTTTTTCTTTGACGTGTTTCTCTTGCAGTTTGATGATCCATTCCAAGGCTTGACCCAACGAAACTGGGTGGTTTCCAGCATAGTTGAAATCCAATTGATGAGAAAGATAGCTGGTAGCCTCCAGCAGACGATTAAACTCGCGCTCTACCATATCATCTTTGTGCTTGGGAACAGGTTTTCCACCAGCCCCATACAGAGGACAAGCAGTTTTAATCGGACACATCTCCATGCCAGTTTGCTTACTTAGAATGGTAATAGGGTTGCCCCAGATTCCGGTGACCACCATGGCCCCCAGATCGGCAGTGTAATTATTTTTGCGGAATGTAGCTATTCGACCACCCACTCTATCTCTTGCTTCCAAAACAATGACATCGAAGCCGAACTGCTGCAGCTGTTGAGCGGCTGACAGTCCTGAGATACCAGCACCGATAACAATGACCTATAAAAGAAAAAAACAATTGATTTCTCACTTTAAAATGTGTTCTTTGGTTTTCAAAAGGTCTTTCCATTCGAATCAACTCTCATGGAAGTAAAGATTCGAATCACTATGATTAAAAAACTTATGATGAACTAAATAAACATTACATGCTAGTAATGAAACATACTGTTTTGCGCACAAAATGTTATTAGAGATTCAATCGGATGTAAATCACCCAATGGATACATGCTAATTTTAATATTCTATACCTGATCATTCATTACTTTACAAATCAATTATTTAATTAGTGTTAACAAAATGGTTACTATACCTTGGCCAGCTTTTTACTCGGTAGTGGTTTCAACCGTTTGAATATTCCAAAGTTGATAAAGCCGTGGCGTTCCAAAAAAGCATGCACCTTCCGTACCAGGTTCGGATCGCTGTCGAAAGGCTGTTCCATATTCTTGAGAGCATTTTCAATCGTCAGCTGAAGGGTTGGATTTTCGATCCACATTTGAAGAATCCTGTTTCGAACGTTCAGGAAAACCCGTTGGGCCACCAAGCCGTGTTTTGTTATCTCCGGAAAGCAAACAGCTTCGGCGGCCGTCATTTTCTCGAACGGCAATCGGGACTGAAAAGCAGCTCCTTCCAAGCCGGTGAGAATCTCTCTATGCGGATTGGGATCCACTTCTCCCTTTTCGTCTTTGACTGCGGGTTCCACTTCCCGTTTCTTGATCTTGGGTTCGACTTTCGCTTCCGGTTTTTTCTCAATGCTGGCTCCCTCAGCGCCTGCGTGAACCACTTTAGTGTCGGAGTACTCTACTTTGGGTTTCTTCCTGCGACTTCTTCTACTTCCTTCTTCGCTATCAAAAGCTGGCCCCGGTCGGGGTTTAGCCTTCGGTGTCAAATCGGTCATTTCAATATCAGAGTCATCGCTTATAATGGTAACAGTTTCGATGTCCTGGGCATTATTTATACTGCTGTTTAAGCTTCCACCCGCTCCGACTGCGGAGATGGTCGCTCCCGAACTGGAGGTATTCATATCGCTTCAGTTCCGGTCCTCGGATCAGGATGAACTTTTCCAAGCGTTGTGCGTATTTTTTCGCCGTGGCTTCTTCTTGCTGTTCTTCTTTCTTCTGCTAGCAGCTTTCAGTCGCCCAAGCCAATTTTCAAATTCCTTTTATGGCACCATTTTCAAAAGGACTTTGAAAAATGTTAGTTTTTAAATGATCAGCGAACACCGTGCTGCAAAAGGAGAAAGCGATATTCAATTTATAAACAAATTAAAACGGTAAAAACTTACCATTTTACGAGCAAAAATTTCCGAGGATACGCGCACACAACAAAACCCTGCCAGCAAACGAAAACAACCGCATTGAATGAAAAAAGCATATAAGTGTTGCCAAATTCATTCGAAAAGAGGCTTGATTGAAAAAAACTTAACGAAAAACTGCTTTTCGAGCATTCATGCATTTTCATAAGGTCAAAATGAATAAACCAGAAACTCTTAATAGAAATTTCAAGCACGGACTGATTATGTGTTGTTCGTTGAATGGAAGTTGGATTGATGAAGTGCGCATATCAATGAAGTGAAATGAGCACAAAAATGAAATTTTGCCTTTCCTGCAAACTAAGTTTTAAGGGTATCGAAAAACGTTATTAAGAAAAACTTTCTACTTATGAAGCAAAAGCAGACAATTTAAACAAAATTTGTTTCATGGATTGGAAGAAAAATAAATAAACAATAAATATAAATAAAAGATCTATAGATTTTTTCTTCCATATCCGAATTTTCGGTCTTTTCGTTTAAATTTTTTCAAATTATGTTTCAATCGTTTCAATCGTTTCAACCTGTTCAACATTAAACGTGTACATACTTAACGAATGTTTATCAAAACTCAACGAAATGTTATGTTTTTTGACAGCCGGGCCGCCCTTAACGTCGATACTGCAGAGCTGAGCGCAGCGGCTCTGCTTTATCAGACACGTTGGAACGTCAGAATCGCGAGCAAAAATATTTTCCGTCGACGGTTCTGGTGGGCTGCAATTCTATTTCGAATGGTAAAAATTAGCTAATTGTCCTAGAAAAAGTGTTATTTCCAGTGCAAATTGTGTATCTTGCGAAGGATCAGATTCATCAGGTATGTTTTAGCGTAAAATAAAGTGGATTACGTGTATAATGGGTGAGAAAATCGACTATCAAAAATGGGACCATTAAATTTTCTGTCGGCACCTCTGCTGTTGTCATTTTTTGGCCAAATCATCAGTTTTGAGTTTGCAGTTCAGAATTTTCGTAATTGTTGATTCCTGTTAAAATTTCGTTTCATTAACCCATGCAATGTAGATTTGAATCAAAGATAGTTTTTTCGATACGTTATCATTTGATTCTGAATGAAAGGTCAATGACCTGTTTAATGTAAAATAGGTAGCTATACATCTGGTTATTCGATTTATATACCTAGGCACAATTGAAAATAACCGAAAAAAAAGTTTTCGGATAAATTCGACATAAATTAAATTCTAAACACATTTAATCTGAATGAAAAAATTCGTTTAAGCTTCAACAAAATTTTATAAAAAAAAAAATGCAGAATGAAAAATGCAATCCGAACAGAAAGTTTAGTTTTTTTTTTTAAATAACCCTTTAAGACATAGTGGAGGTACTTTGGTTTGGTAATCTTGAATATTGATAAGCAATAAAAGTACCAAGTAAATAAATTTAAAAAAAAAAATCATTCACTACTGTATTTCGGTATATTTTGATAGTCTAGCAAGTTTAATATCTTGATCAATCACAAATATCAGAATCAATCAATAAGGGGAAACCGTGAAGGGGAATTCTGAAAGGGAACTCAGTGAATCATGGGTAGCAAGGGGTAAGAAGCAAACGGGAAAACAAATCATACCAATCGATAACTTTTAATTTAAAATAATTGTTTGTTAGGGATGTTTTCTGAACATTCATTTTAAACTAATTATTATAGTTAATTACTGATTTATTGTACCTACTGATCTTTATCTCTACACTTCTGTACACAAAGAACAATGTTTGATAGAAATTTGCCAATGATATATGTAGGCCTCAGGGTCAAAGGGGTATAAGTGCAAAAATGATCGATTTTTTGATAATCATGCCAAATGATTTGTCATATTTCAAACTATACTTGGTAATTTTTTCAGTTTTTTAAATTTTTATTTACAAACGATAAATTTTGCAATTTTTTTTAAATAATATATTATAGAGATTTTCAGCCTTCAGCTTGTTCATCTCTTGTTTTGCAAAAAAACAGGACGTATATCATTAACATTAAATATTCATGTATATGCTTAGCAGATCATAAATGAGTTACTTTGTTCTCAGAACCAACTTATTCGTCTAAAAAAAAGCATAATCAATAATCCACAGGAGGATGCATTGAATACAACTAGCTGCGATTATATTTTCATTATTTAACAAATCCTTACAATTCAATTTATTTAAACAATGTAAATTTGTACACAAGTCAGTATTTGGATTAGAAGCACCTGCAATCTGTTCTACAGAAATAAAAAAAAACATGGCATAATCTTCTCAAAATTATTGTTTTCAGCTAAAACAATGAAGGTAAAGGAGCTACAAAAAATGGTGAACGTGGCCTGGTCGCCAGCTCAACAAAATTCCATAATGCTGGCAGCTGGAACCGCTGCTCAGCAACTAAACGTTTCATCAAGTTCGTCTGCTGCCGTTGAAGTGTATTCGATCAATCTGTCCGATCCGGGATACGATTTGGAGCTGATTGGCACCCAGAGTACCTCCCATGGATTCCATAAGTTGATTTGGAGTCCTTTTGGGATTGGTACCAATTTTGCGAACGGGTTCATCGTTGGTGGATGTGAAAGTGGAGTGATTCAGATTTTCAATGCCGAAAAATTGTTGGCTGGGGAGAATGCACTGGTTGCTCAACAGGACAAACATACCGGTGCAGTCCGAAGTTTGGACTACAATCCATTCCAAAATAATTTGCTAGCTTCAGGTGCTTCGGAATCGGAGATTTTCATTTGGGATTTGAACAACACAGCTGTTCCAATGAGCCCTGGCCAGAAAGTGCAACCATCGGAAGAAGTTCAAGGGCTTGCCTGGAATCGGCAGGTTCAACATATTCTCGGATCTTTGTTTCCGTCACGTTGTGTGATCTGGGATTTGCGTAAAAACGAACCTATTATAAAGTTGAGCGATACGCAGTCCCGAATCCGTTGGCGAGCCGTTCAATGGCATCCGGATGTGGCGACACAGCTTTGGTTGGCTAGCGAAGAGGATCAGGCCCCGTCCATCCAGCTGTGGGATTTGCGATATGCTACCGCACCAGCTAAGACGTTCCACATTCATCAGCGAGGCGTATTGGGCTTGACATGGTGTCCAGAAGATCACGATCTGGTTGCCTCCTGCGGCAAAGATAACAAGATCTTCTGCTGGAACCAAAATTCAGAAGATCCGGTAAGATCCATATTTGTATTATTTTATTCATGTTGAACGTATCAACAAACTTATATTTCAACCACTTTTCATAACTAGAACGGAGAAATCCTGTCGGAGCTTGCCACCACAAACCAGTGGAATTTCGACGTGGCCTGGTGTCCTCGTAACCCGGCACTGTTGGCCGGGTCCAGCTTCGACGGGAATGTATCGATCTATTCGATATATGGAGGCGTTCATCAGCAGGTGCAAACGGTAAACAAAATAGCCGATTCTTTTCCGGGAATGGATTCAATCGGTCACGAACCGCTGCATCAGATGCAATCCCAAACGCAAACGGTGTGCAACGATCTGACTAGGGCCCCAAAGTGGATGAAACGACCAGCAGGTGCATGCTTTGGAGTAAGTTGTTATTTAGTTTAAATCTCTTTTTCAGTGATTTTTTATGTTGTCCATCATATTTTTTAGTTTGGAGGAAAATTGGTAACATTCAATGGTAACAGCAGATCGCTAACCATCAATCAAGTTATCACCGATACGGAATTAGTGGAGCGTTCTAATCGGTTGGAGCAGGTTTTGTCCGAAGGAAACTTTGTTGATTATTGTCGACAAAAAGCGGATCAAACGACGGACCAGCACTCACGATTTTTATGGTATTTCTTGAAAGCCAACTTCGAGGATAACCCCCATGACGAAATGCTTAACTTGTTAGGTAACACTTGTCTAGATGATTAAAGTTTTGACTTTCTTATTTGAACATATATTTTTTGTAGGTTATCATTCCGAGGATATAGTGAATAAATTTAAAAAGTTTACAGAAAGCGGTAAAGAGAAAAACGATTCTACAGAGGTCAATGCTGTGGATAACTTGACCGATCAACTGGCGGGATTGAGTAGGGTAAGTAGAGCTTTCGACACCGTCTCAGTAATTTTAACAATCTTTTTTCACTTCTTAAGCTAACAGCTCGAAACTTGTATTGGCTGATACAAATGCTTGAGTTAGAAATTATTTTACAATTATTATATAAACCATTCTTTCGTTTAGTATCAAATTCGGTTTTGTTTTAAACAATTATAAATACTCATCAAATTTTGTCTGAAATCTAAGCTGTATATGCACTGAATTTGCCACAATTTTGCCCTGTTTGCCTTTGTATTCATCTTTTACTGCAAAAAAAGAATTATTCCACCGAGACGGATCCAAGTACAGACGAAAGCACTGATCTCTCGGTAA
Source organism: Uranotaenia lowii (assembly GCF_029784155.1). Classification (NCBI taxonomy): domain Eukaryota; kingdom Metazoa; phylum Arthropoda; class Insecta; order Diptera; family Culicidae; genus Uranotaenia; species Uranotaenia lowii. The sequence goes on along the minus strand of NC_073692.1, from coordinate 280,347,989 downwards.
GACATGTATATTGCTCTAATCAAGTTGACTCTATCTCTACTGCGTAGCTACCAATTCCCAATCGTTTCATTGTAGTAATAAATCTGGCTAATTTATTTTAGCTCTCAATGCTCAAACTACTGCTAGATTGTCGCTTAACATTTTTGCTATACATTTCAAATTATCAGACTTTGGACAACAACGCTGTATTTGATGCCATTGCTGCGGGAAATAAACAATTGAACGAGCAGAGCACCAATGGTGGCACCGATTTCGGTCGAACAGATACAACCAAAGAAAATGGAAGTATACCCTACCGAATTCGTACCGGCCAGGATAACGAAGGTCTGATCTGCGAAGCCTTGCTCACTGGTAATCTAGAAGCAGCGGTAGAACTTTGCATGGAAGCTGGAAAAACGACGGAGGCACTCATCCTGGCAATGAATGGTATACATATATTGTTAAGTTGAACTAACTTTTTAATGATCTGTTTGGTTTTTTTATAGGTGGCTCTGAGCTTTTGGCTCGTGTCCAATATCGCTATCTCAAAAACAGTGATAGCTATTTGGCCAACATAATCTCCGCTCTGGTGACTGAGGATTGGAGTGGGGTAGTAACCCAATGTACGGTGGATTCTTGGAAAGAAGCTCTAGTGGCTATTTTGACGCATTGTAAGAATCAGCTGCCGCTTTTATGCGAACGATTAGGAGAGAGACTTCAAATTGAAGCCGGTGGCGATGCTGAATTGGCGAAGAATGCCATTCTATGCTACATTTGTGCTGGAAGTACAGAGCGTCTGGTAGAAGCTTGGAATTTAGCTAAATCCAGCAACACGCTGAATGATTTTGTTAACGAGGAGCCGGATAAGAATAACAATAGCAATCGTGATTTACAGGAACTCGTTGAAGTTGCAATGTTGCTACAGAAAGCTCTTGAACGGCAAGGTAGAACTACACAAGTGAGTGGAAAACTTGCCGATTTGTTGTCTCAATACGCAAGTTTGTTGGCTGCGCAGGGTTCGCTAAATTCAGCGTTAACCTACGTAGGAAACTCATCGGAACCAGAAATGGAAGACTTAAGAGAGCGTTTGTATTACGCGCTTGGCATTAAAACATTGCCACAGAACAATGCTAATTATCAGAACGGACCGAGAGGTTCGATCAATCAGTCGCAACACCCGTCTTTCAACAACCCAATGTTTCCAACAATCGGGCAAGCAGCAAGGAATAAGGCATGGCAAGCATCTCAGAATCAATCAGCGCCAGCTTCTACATCAATTCCAACTATTCCACAACCGACTCTTAATCAACCAACATGGGCAACTTCACCATTCCAAACAGGACTTCCGAATCAGCAACAACCTACAATGTTCAATACAGCGGCACCACCAAATGTTGCTCCAGTATCAGCAAAACCTCCTCTAGGTCCTCCTCCCTCCATTGATCAACCTCAACAACGGCCTTCCTCTGTGAATTCTCAAACAGGTTCATCCTCTCTAGGACGCATAAAATACGTGAAGGATCCATCGGTTTCATCAGGCCCTGCATACGGACAACCTGCAGCTAATCTGTATAATCCTAACGCATTCCAACCTCCGACCTCTCAGTTTAACCAATTCAATGTCCAGTCCATCAACCAGCAGCAAACGCCATACAACCCCCAACAACAGACGAATAATTTCCAACCATTTACTCCGGCTCCTTTGGTGCAGCCAGGAATTTCTCCATATATGCCCGGAGTGTCTCCTCTGGATATCAATCAACAGGCCACAAACAATTTAACATACCCGGGAGCGCCTCCAACTGCTTCCATGGCACCGCCACCTTTGAGTAACGTTCAGAAAAATCCAACTCCACCACCTGGCTGGAATGATCCTCCTGCTCTCAAAAGTGCAGCCAGACCACAGGTAAGACCCGATTAATTATTGCTAAGCTTCGGTCAATTTATGTAATTTTCAATGGAACTTTTTTTCTCTTTCTTCCACTCACTGTCACTTATAAATTTTAATGTCACCTAATCCGACACTTTGTTATTCGGGGTAACCATGATAAACGTCTTACTGGGGAATCGGGCTGACGATCTTTTTTTTCATTTGACATTCAACCTTTGCTTTTATTTTAAAACAAAAATAACGGCAATAAATTCATAGTTTTCCGAACAATACGAAATGTCGGCAGTACACGCCGGTACCCGAAGGTGGCGTAAAATCATTGATTCGCACGATCACTCGAATCGCTCTTCGCCGCAGGTCAGCTCTGTTGAAATGCATTTTTTTGTAGTTGAATGGTTTTTTTCGAATAGTTTGTTGCGTTCTAGTTAAATCAATTACATAAAATATTTTCTACGCTTAAGCTGTTTCATACGTATTTTGCTCATAGAGTCCATATTTCTTTCAGAAGATGTATTCGGTTCCAAGTTAAACAATTGAATCCGGATATTTTTTTAACAGATTTGAGTGGTTTATATTACTAACGGATACTAAAACAAATGATATTTGTCGGTAATATATCCGAGTAAATTTTAACAACGAAAAAATTAGTGAGCCTTTTCCATGAGCTAATTTAATTTCAGCATACCTCGTTGAAAAATTTTACTGTTTGAACCATCATAGTTCTACTATCATTAGTAAATAAGAAAGTCTAAATTCATCTCACCATTTTTTCACGAAAATTTTCCAATGAAAGATGAGTTTTCTGTTCATTTAAACACAAATTCGTTTGTGTTGAACAGCAACTCCTTATGAAAAGGTAGTCTTTCCAATAACAACCCGTTTTTTTCTTTAGTTTCTTCAATCAAGAAATATCTTTTCTAAAATTTTCTTTGCTTGAGAATGCCGCAAACATTTTTTCCAATCATCTAATTTTAATAAAGATTGATCAATATCTCTTATATATTTCAGCCGAAAACCGAACCCGCTCCAGTGGCTCCTATAACGGCTCCGTTACCACCTGGAGCGTTTCCTGGCACTCCACAGAATGGCTATCCAGACCCTAACAGCAATTACATGGCTGGCCAGTACGCTCCAGGAATGCCACCTGCACAACCGGCTATTTTCAATCCCACGGCAGCAAGTGGTCCACCACAGCAGCAGCAAATGCCAGGCGCGATCAACTATCAAAACTTTCAGCAAAACTTGCCTTATCAACAGCCACCACACCAACAATTCCCCCCTCAACAACAGCAAACGATGACCCCTGGATTCAATGCTAACTATCAACAGCAAGCTCCTGTAGTAGCCAGTCAGCCCCCAGTTCCCGAACCACCGAAACAGAAACCCCCACTACCCGAACAGTACATCTACTTGCAGACAGTATTCGAAGAGTTGAAGAAAAGCTGTATTTCGGCAGCAGGAAATCCGGTAAGTTGTTCTCTCATTCATCTTAGTTATTCGGAATTCATTATGCACACTTTCAGCAAACCAAGCGAAAGCTCGAAGACGTCTCCAAGAGGTTGGAAATGCTGTATGATTTACTGCGTGATCACAGGGTATGTACTATTCAAGTTTGAATCTGACATAGCATTGCAAAGTTCGTTTTTCCCTCTTTCAAGCTTTCTCCGAATACGCTTGCATCTCTCAATCAGCTGGTTACACTGATCCAGTCCGGAGATTATGCAAACGGCATCGGTTTGCACACCCAGATGGTGTCCGGTCCTGACTTCGCCCAGATTGCCAGTTTCATGCCCGGTATCAAGGTTCTGCTTCAGTCAGCGATGCAGCTCCAAGTTTATCTGCGATAATCGGCACATAGCTCAACGGTGGGGCCTAAATTGTGCGACTCAACAAAACATAACGGTAATTATTTCTTTTCTAATCATTGCTTTTTCGTTTCTCATCCGACTTAAGTATCTATATGGGCATTATTTGTTCATCCTTAAAAAAACGAACGGATCGTAAAACGAAGTTTGCATTTAAGTTTTTTGTGTTGTTTCCGGATTAAATGTTTTATGTTCAATCGTACTGTGTATGATGAGGCGCGTTTGAAAATTATATGAAAGTTTATAACGTATTTACAAATGTTCGATTTTTTCTATGTTTATATGTAACATGAATGGCTAGGATGAAGTTATCTCAATAACGTGTTGAGGGAACAGAGGGAAAAACTTGACCTATGTTGAGCGATTTTAATGAAGAAATATCACGGTCTCGATTTCATTCAGTCTTAAACAATACCAAATTTCGGATATCTTCAATTTGTGCTCAACATAGGGGTTTTTCTGTCATTCGTACTCAACAAGTTGAAGCATCGTTATCCTACTTATTTCTAAGAAGTATCTAAATATATTGTAGCATTTATTATATTTTGCGGATCAATTTATTACTGATGACTGCCATGTTTGAAATTTGAAAAGATAGGTACATCGAAAAATGCTTGAGAAATCTACAGGGTGTGTTCTCAAAGTTAATTTTTTTTCCGGGATTTTAAGCATCTATGGCTTATTCATCCCATTCACAAAGTTTAAGACTGCTCTGAGAATATTCAAAGGAACGCATGTGAAGCTGTTTAGCTGTGCTATATCAAAGTCGTAACCGGGACTGTCTTCGAAGTTGCCAAACAGAGCGAAGAGCGTGCGGCCCTGTAAAGAGCCGCATCGTCTTTACTGTGTTGCTGGGACCGTGGCTTTTGAGCACTGAATTTTTTTTACTTGGGTCTCCGTTATACTTGGAATTTATTTTAATCATTATTTATATAGTTTTCCGTCTCACGACATAACTTGATGAATTCCTCAATTCACTCTGTCTATGGCAACCGTTCTCCAATTTCTCGGGCATCCACATAAATCAGATCACGCTCCACTTGGTCTAACCAACTAGCTCGTTGCTCCCCTGCTCTTCTCGTTTCTACCGGATTCATATCGAATAAATATTTGCAGGACAGTCGTCCGGTATTCTCGCAACATGTCCTGCCCAGTGCATCCGTCAGCATTCGCCACCTTCGGGATACTGGGTTCGCCGTAGAGTCGCGCGAATTGGTGGTTCATTGTACGTTTTCACAGTCCGTTCTCCTGCACGCCGTCAAATATGGTTCTTAACACTCGTAGCTCAAAAACTTCGAGTGTGCGCGGGTCCTCCTCGAACAATATCCACGTCTCATGCCCGTTAAGGACAACCGGTCCAATGAGCGTCATGTACAGGTTACACTTCGTGCGAGGGCTAAGTCATCTCGACCGCAGTTGCTTGTGGAGACCATAGTAGGCATGTCTTCCGCTGATTATTCGCTGCCGAATCTCACGGCTAGTGTCATTGACTGCGTTCACCAGTATGCCGTGATAGACAAAGCCTTCGTCCATCTCCAGCTCGTTGCCATCGATCGTGAACTTGTTATTACTGAACAAGCGCTGAACGGTCGCTCTCGGATCCGCAGGTCAGTGTATGCTTTGTCTTGGACGTATTTATCATCAACCCAATTCTTCCTGCTTCGCGTTTCAGTTTGCGGTAGATATCCTCCACCGCCACAGATGATCTGACGACTATTTTAATATCATTGACAACGCAGATAAGTTGGCGGGATCTGTTGAAAATCGTGCCCCGCGTTTTGCCCACCACTCGTCGAATAACACCTTCTAAAGCCACGTTGAACATCAAGCAGGATCAACCATCGCTTTGTCGAAGCTCCCTGCGCGATTCGAATGAACTCGACAATTCACCCGAAATCCGCACACAGTACTGCGTTCCATCTTCCATCCATTGTTGCCTTAATCAGTCTTGTTAGCATCCCGGAAATGCTGAAATGATCCTCAGCTCGTCATGGTCAATGTTTGTTTAGGGAAGAATGACCCTGGCTTCAACTCGTCGTTGGCTACGCTTCCTTCTCTCACCGTCTAAGATTCCTGCATGTGCGCCGGTTCAGGCGTTCATCTAAGTGCTGCTACCATTGATCAGCTTATGATTGTCCGTCAGGCCTTCGTCCTTATTCCGGCACATTCAGCTTGCGGCCTTTTCGGGATGCGTTGAGCTTCTAAAAAAGCTTTCATGTGCTCCAGCTCTTCGAGTTCCTACTGGACTCGCTGCCTCTTCCGCTGTCTGTGATTTTCCACGTTTCGAAGGGTGCTTCTTTGTATTACTGCCGGCGTTTTGTTTTGTTTTTCATCCGTCACCCTCCTACACTTCTCGTCGAACCAGTCGTTCCGTCAAGTTCGTTCCACATGCCCGATGACATTCACCGCAGGGCTGTTAATGGCTGTCTAGGTGATATCCCAACAGTCCTCGAGAGGGGCTTCTTTAAGTTTGCCCTTTGCCGGCAGCGCTGCTTCGAGCGATTGCGTGTAGTCTGCGCGATCTCAGTTTGCTGCAGTAGTGCGATATTTAACCGAGACGGGCGTCGGAGAGTTTAGGGCGTATCTTCAGCATCTGATGGTCTGACTCAATGTTGGCGCCTCGACAGGATCTGAGGTCGATGATGTCCGAGAAGTGTCGACTGTCTATAAAATCATGGTCGATCTGTGATGGCGTTTGATACGGTGATCTCCAGTTATACTTGAGTGAGAGGCGGTGCTGGAAAAAGGTACTAAACGGATGGCCATTCGTGTACGCCTCCTCCTGACCGACCTGAGCGTTAAAATCCCCAATGACAATCTTGATATTATGTTTTGGGCTTTGGGTCGTATTCTCGTCCCAGCTGCGCGTAGTATTCGTCTTTGTCGTCACCGGAGTTCGATTGGACTCCTTGAAGGATAAGATTTCGCAAGAAGAGAAATCTGAAATCTATGAAAATCCCTGTAACATTGGCCAAACCCTTCACAAATTTATAGTTCGACTTAAAGAACATAGAAATGCTGTAGATAACAACATAGTCAACGAATACAACGTAGCTGCCTATGCAACGGAAATATATCACTCCATTAGCTGGGAAAAAGTTATCTTTGATAAATGTGTGAAAAAACTTCACATTTGAACGCATGGGAGTCGATGTTCATTAGTATTTCCGAGATCCGCTATTGAATGAAGATGACCCACCCATTCTGTCGCAGTTTTCCACCTTTACCAAAAGGAAAATATCGTAACCAAATCACGAATACTACGATAATCGTAGTACAATACAACCAGGAATTTCATCGTGTGATCAGTCAGACTTCGCCCTGTAGATGGGAAACATCGAGTCCGAAACCGATCGACCAAAAAGGTAATTTTGAATCCTTCATCAGTGTGTAAGAACGTTAAGCGTCGTGTCCTTCAATACGTCGTGTGTTAATTGTGTAGTAAATTAGTTTGGAATTAGTTCTTAAACGATTGTATCATAGCTCCCGGTAAACCGTTTCGCAGTATTCATTTGGTGGTATAACATTGCGCCTATGAACTTGTTTGGCGGTTTTGTAACACTTGAAGGTTTCTCATTTGCCATTTGACCATTTTGGCGATTTGTCATTCAGCGGTTTGTAACACTACGTGGTTTGCCAATTTGTGAATAAGTCTATTTGGCGGTATGGATAGTTGGCAACAGAGTCACTTCGCGGTTTGCTTCAAGTGTTCAAAAGGCCTTCCTAGAAACATGGATCAGAATTACGACGATGTCCTTAGGAGATCGTCCCTAGCTTTGAGTAAACCTAGAAACACGGGGTCAATAATTCAACCACAATCCCTTAGGGAATCTTTCGATTGCTTTGATTCAGGAAGGCCCCGTTTTCTAAGTTTACTCAAAGCTAGGGACAATCCCTTAGCCCGGTCCGCAACGCGAAGCTTAAGGACCATAAATCATATTAGTTCGTACGCGAGAGGAGGCAGCCTCTGAGCTTTGATCCATGTTTCGAGACGGCCCCGTTTTTCTAGGTTTACTCACGCTGCGCGAACTCGAATGATTGGCTAGGAAAGGGTTGTCCCTAGCTTTGGGTGATGCTAGTTGTGTCACGTTTTTGAATTATTGACAAAACAGGATTTATTCACGTTCATTTTTACTAGAACTGTAAATCGAGCATTACCGCGAAATGTTCCGTTCTGCCAAAACAAACAAAAAAAACCGCGAAAAGGCTCATTCAAAAAAAAACAGCACCGTCAAACAAGGCCCAATAGGGCCAATAGTCATGCCACGTTTAGGTCCATTTGCCAAATGGTAAACCGCCAAAATAGCAAACCGTAAAACACTATACCGCTGATATGAAAACCGCGGAAAGAGGTCTCAATAATTAAGGTTGTACCTCTGTCCGCGGTTTTCACATCAGCGGTATAGTGTTTGGCGGTTTACCATTTGGCAAATGGACCTAAAACGCGGCATGACTATTGGCGGTTTGGTCGATTTGGCGGTTTACCATTTGGCAAATGGCCTTATTTGGCGGAGATATATTTTGCGGTAAGAGTCTTCGCGGTTTGTCTTTTTGGCAATATGCAACATTACGCGGTAAGATATTTACACAGAAATATACTGAGCAAATGTTGTACCAAAATCTTTTTTCTGGTTTCGAAACGTAAAGCGTAGGACCATTCATCATTCTAGTTCGAATGCGCAGCGTGGGGAGGCAGCTTTTTAGCTCCGATCTATGTTCCTAAGACAGTCTCGTTTTTTCTAGGTTTACTGAAAGACCTGGAAGGCCCAGTGTTTCTAGGTTTACCCAAAGGTAGGGACAATTCCCTAGCCCGGTCCACAACGCGAAGCGTAAGGAGGCGGCCTCTAAGTTCTGATTTATGTTTCTGAGACGGCCCCATTTTTCTAGGTCTACTCAAAGATCCAGGAAGGGTCCGTGTTTCTAGGTTCACTCAAAGCTAGGGACAATTCCCTAGCCCGGTCCGCAACTCAAAGCGTAAATACCATACATCATTCTAGTTCGAACGTGCAGAGTGAAGAGGCGGCCTCTTAGCTCTGATCTAGGTTTCTGAGACGGCCCCGTTTTTTTAGATCTACTCAAAGATCTAGCAAGGTGTTTCTAGGATTACTCTAAGCTAGGGACGATCCTCGCAAGGACATCCTCGTAATTCTGACCGCGTAGTGTTACAAACCGCTGAAAGGCAAACCGCCAAAGGGGCCATATGCCAAATGAGAAACCGCCAAGTGTTACAAACCGCCAAATGGTAAACCGCCAAACAGGTTCATACGCGAAATGCCATACCGCGAAATGGTTTACCGGGAGCTGTGATACAATCAAATATACACATAAAATCATTCCCAACGCATGTACTCGCTTAGAATTGGCTTGGCAGGAAACTTCTGATAATGAAGAAAATTGTTCTTACGTTTTACATCGATCCTCATATAACTTTTTTTTTTAAATCAGCGTATGCGTATACTAGTAATTTCTCAAAATTTGTCTGGAAATGGATGTGATATTTTAAAATAACTTGTTCTTATCTTGTCTAAACTACACCCTTTATTCTTGACATAAAATAATAATTAAAAAAAACAGAAACATTAAGTTTGCTGATTAGCTATATTCGTTGCTTTGAGCATTAGTATCACTTAACGATTGCTGGAACATTCTGTTTTAAATATTTTGCCGAAGATAATTGAAAATCAAATTGATCAAGTTGACGTATGCACTAAAAACTTGTTACACATTAAACCTAAAGGAGTACAATGGTCCCTCGATTGCCACTTCCCTTAAATATCTAACATGGTTGGTCACCTTCTTAATGTTCTAAAGACTTAGTGAAAGAAGTACATCAACGCTGGAAATTTGCTTCAATTGGTAGCAGGAAATATCAAATCACATCAAAATTGCTATTCATTAACACGGACTAGGTGTTAGAATCTCGACAGGTAGTTGGATCCAATATTTCTAAGTAAAACCGAAATTAAGTAAATCACAAACAGCGTAGAGATAGTGATGGTCATCCAGCCGAGAAATGTAATTTCGGTCTGCGGAGGATGAACGTGGTCGTGTAATCCTAGCCACCCACCCCTTTCCACTAGCCAGGCGCTGAGATCTTCTTCGATCACGTCTGTGGTTCCATCGATGAGCTGCTGCAAGTAGTCATAATGCTCCTGACGTACACAATCCACAGCCAAACCACCGGCAATGGCAAACAAAGATATAATCTTTCCCCAGGTTACATCGGTTTTGAACAGGTCCTTAGCTACAAGATGGAGCAAGTAGCAAACGGAATCCGGTTCAGTCAGTTCTCCCCACGGTTCCAAGGAAATCTGTCTGCTAACGTTATTGTACAACCTGGGATGCATTCGCTCCAGTTCTTCACCCATTCCGTTCAAAATTGGGAATGTTTCACGAACGACTACACAACTAGGAACCTCCATAATGCTGCGCAAGCGCTGTAAGATTTTCCGATTCAGCAACCCGGATCGTCGCAAACGAGCTCGAATGTATTCTCCGCACAAGCATTTACCCTGGGGGTGTAATAATTGATCAGAAAGATCACGTATGGGGAGTAGAAAGGGATTAGGTTATTATTATTATTATTTATTAGAGATATTTTAACCATTCGGATCTGTTGAGATATTAGATGACCTTGAAATTTTATTCTAGAAAACATTGCTCTGCAGTAAAATTACTAAAATAATCTCCATGAAGTTTTTACATCTATATAACTGTGAATCTACAATCGTGAAATTGATAATTACTACCTTCAATCATATTTGACTGATAAGAATTCATCGATCGAATGTAAATGGTAGCAAAGAAATAATAATAAAAAAAAAACAAAATACGAATCATCTTACCTGACTGATCACATCTTGGTTAGTTGTAAGATGCAGAATTGGACTTCGGCGGTTTGTCCAGCCGACCACATTTGTGAACTTATTAGAAGGTATTTGCGAAGACATTGCTAGTTGTGGCCATTGATACCCAGGATATCTCAAAATTTGACAACTTTCACGGAGACGACTATGGTCCGGCTTTTTATTCGATCACGTATCACACACTACAACTCAACCCAATGGCGTTGGGAATGTAAATGCTATTGCAACTTCTCCGAATGGTTGATCGCACTTTTATTTAGATCTACAGTTCCAAATTACAGGTAGTTTATTTATAACAATTAATTTAGATGTCAGCAGTTTGTTAGATAATGTTTTCGCGACCACAGGTGCCTGATGCTGCACAGATGTTTCCGAAAGGTGCGCTGGCTGCCTATGGTGAGATGAGATCCGTCGCAGACATGAAATACATGTTCACTGAACCTCGAAAATACCCAAACTTGAGAACTTTCCCCGCCAACCCGAATGAAACTCCCTCCCTACAGGTTTGGCTATTGGTGGCATAGCTCAAAGTAAAGCTCTCAAAGGAGAACTCATCCCCCAAAATCTGATACCACAATAAAATGGAAATCAAAATAAAAAAAATATCGCCAGGTTCAGGAATCACACCCATACCTGCAATGGCTTTGCGATTACCATCTCAGGATGCTAACCGCTCGACCACCGAAGAGTTGTTGAGAGAGGCAGCTACATCATCGTATATGTGAGACTTTCTGCGAATGAAGCGGGAATAAAAATTATCCCCCAAAAAAAACAGTTCTTCGCTTTGAACTTACCCCCCAAACCTAAATCTGCCACGATGGAGGTAACAGAATCAGATGCGCTTACAACAAAAACCCCCCAAAAAAACAGTTCTTCGCTTGAAGGACAAGTTTGGCTTATTGGCAAGCTGTGATTTTTTCACAAACTTAAGTTGTCAATCTTGAACTTAGGTTTGGCGGGTGGCAGTTCTCAAGTTTGGGTATTTTCGATTTTCAGTGTTGGTGTTAAACGTCAGTTGATGCGCGGAGCTAATGGCGCATGAGAATGTGTGCGCGTGCGATCATCAACGCTGCTTAACCAATGACGATCACCCGCAATGATCGTTGGGCAACGCAGTGTTCCCAAGTAATCCCACAAGCAAAAAAGATCAACTTCGAAGCAAGTGACGATCTAAATACTTTGATTAGGGAACACGATTTTTAATGGAACGAAATGGCTCAATTCGACGCAATTCGTTCAGTTGTTCAAGCGGTATGGATATGGATTATATCCACACAAATTTTTATTATATTTATTTTACTGAAGAAAGAATTTGATTTTGAGTGGAGCAAAAATATGATCTTTTTTTTTGTAATTTCTTTATTTGGAACGGCTTGAGGCTTTCAGGAGCCAAAATCGTTTTGCATGTTTACAATTGTTTGTTTAGGTTTAAATCACTTTTTGAAGAGAACGGGAAATAGATAGCGATTTTTGAAAAAATAAAAAGGATTGTAGATCACGTTTAAATTCTTACACACGTTTTCGACAACTTTTTGTTCTGGGCCCGACCTCTGTTCTCTGTGTGTAGATGAAGATCAATAGCTTTTGGGAAAATGTATATTTCAAACATGTAATCAATGTCTACCGCAGCTAGTACATCTCTTACTGTGCAGAGTGGTTTTCCTCGGGCCCGAAGGGAGGCCGCTCTAGCGGTCAGGTGGGCCTCACATGACCAAACGATATGCTTGATGTCGTGGTAACCTTGGCCTCAGCCACACAAATTGATGCCAGCAATTAATATACCATAGAGTACCGCATTCAAGGAATAATGATTGAACATGAGACGGGAAAATACACGAATAAAAACACGACTGAGGTTCAATTCCGATATCCAAGAAGAAGTATGATATCCTTCCAACGCCAGTCTGCAGATCTGAACATGTAAATAAAGGTGCCCCTCCACAATGTTTTGGTGCTGATACTTACAGTGTAACGCACGAACCCAAAAGTTAACAAGGAAATCCGGTGCGCTAGATTGGTTGCACAGGGTTTTACCCAAAATACGGAACAACCTATAACGAAGTGGTATTTGCTCCTGTGGCTCGCAAAGAAACCAGTCGGCCATGTTCCGAAGACTCTCAAACGCAAATCGGGCCTTTTGATCCGGGCTTCGATGCCTTTCTTGGTACCATCATCAGGCGGTATATGGCTACCAAGATACTGGAAGCATTCCACTTTCTCAACTTGTTGCCCAGCTACCACGAAATTAGAAGAATTTTTTGGGTTGATTTCCATCGACTTGGTCTTTCCGACATTGATCTTGTTGTCTTTGGGCAAGCAAAACAATATCGTCAGCCAGGTCAAGGTCGTTTAGCTGCTCCATTGTCGAAGGATTCCACGGCAATACTCGGTTTGGTCTACAGTCAACCGATCCTGTCAAGATCTCTTCCATTACGATAGGCAAACGCAGCGGTGATAGAATACATCCTTGTCCTATTCCAGCAGTTACCGGGATTAGATCGGACAAGACACCGTCGTGCAAGACCTTGCACGAACCCTGTTGTCGTAGTCTTGCCTGTCCAAAATATAAGGGGAATGTTGTAGTGAGCCAAAAGACCCTCTCAATAATATGATCCAGGAAGTAAACAGCACAAGGCAAAAAGTGGCTGACTTAATGGGTAAAATAAAACTTGAAAGAAAATTCCTCGTCCCGAACCCAAAATTAGCCTCATTGTATTGCCTCCCAAAAATTCATAAAAACCCAATCGCAATGAGACCCATTTCTTCAAACATCTGTTCACCAACCGAAAAAATGGCAGCGTGGTTGGTAGAAGAAATGCGGAAATATCCAGTTAAGCACGGCAAAAGTGTCCTCAACTCTGTTGACATAGTGGAAAACTTGAAGGATTTCAAAGTGCGTCGAGGAGAGATTTTAGTCTCGTTTGATGTCTCCGCACTTTTTCCCAGCGTCCCTATTTCTGACGCCATACGCAGCCTTCGCAGACACCTAGAGCCGAGCACCTCCAAACCACACCCACAATTCAGCCTCTGTGCCAATGGCGGCATCATTGGTACAAGGCATCATTGGTACAAGAAGATAACGCGACCGGTGCTGATTCGATTTGCTCCCACCGGCATTAAACTCCCAAGTGACCCGAATTGCGTATGTCTGAAAGAAACAAAATAAAAACGAATTCACGTCCCTCCCTATCGCATCACAAGACGAAGAAGGATAGAAATAAATACCGGGCAACACCAGGCAGCCAGCGATCCGAGCACTGTCCGTGTGAATGTAGCAAAAGCAACAACAAAAACATCCTTCTAATTCAATCCCTTCAATCTACCGTCAAACAACCACGGCCAAGCTGTGCGTGTGTATGCAGTAAAAGCAACAAAAAAAACACTGCTTCAATTCAATCTACCGGCAAACAACCCCGGCTAAGCTGTGCGTGTGTATGTAGCAAAAGCAACAACAAAAACATTCCTTCGATTCACCAGCAAACAACCAACGGCCAAGCTGCCCGGCTTTAGCAGCTGTGTATATGTAGCGTGTGTATGTAATAGCAGGCAGTAAGCAAAGCACAGTTCTCATTCCATGGGTTTCCCGTTCCTTCACTCCCGTTCCCTTTCCCGTTTCCATCTTAAGACAAAGGAATGCATTGAAAGAAGGCCATACGCCGGGAAGCCGCCGTTGTGCGTTTTTTTTTGTGATTGATCGGTGACAGAAAGCCTATGACAAATATCCCTCATCCTGCATGAAGCGTGAACAGTACACTGGTTAAAATGCCGGAATGGCAAGACGCTTTGATTGGTAATTTGAGTTCGATTCTCTCTACGGCGCTGTGGTTTTAATTTTTATTTTCTTGTTTCTGGGATGAATTATCCAATAGGAAATAAATCCCATACAGTGTTTTTCTTGTTTCGCTTGAATGTAGTGGTCATCATTTTGGTTTGGAGCCGAGTCCTTATGCCAGTTACGGTTTTTCAAACATATCGTTTTCGGCACAGTGCACATTTCAGCGCATTATCGGCACAGAGATATGCTAAATAGGCATTGGATTTTTGCAACCTCTTCTATGGGTGCAAATAGCAGCGTACACTGAACCAAATCGGGCTATAAAATGTATAGCCTCATTCCAATGATTATTATGATTTCATTGTATGATAGATAATAATGATAAATTCATTAAAAAATATTACAAAATCCAATACTTTCTACAAGTTCGTCGATATCCGACAGTATCCGGTAAAAGATACTAGAAAATTCAATGAGTCTTATATACTTGTAGCGCTTTTTAAAATGTATAGGAAAATCCAGTAGCTTCGTTCGTTTAGTTTCCGTTGGAGGTAAATAAGTCGCTCTGCCGGTAAAACATAAAGTGCAGCAAAATAAAACGGCAGATGTGTCGGAATCAAAAACTCCTTTAGCAGCGAAGAATCGAACAAGGGATAAAAAATTAAACTCCAGAATGTTTTGGGTATGTAAGTAAATATAACTTCTAAATTAAATAAAAAATATCGTTTTAATTGAATTTATTTTTTTCCAGCAGTTGTCGCACGTAATCAATTCGGATTGGTGCTGTTTAGTTATGTTTCCAAACAGATTAGAGAACCGGTGCTGCTACCGAACATGACGAACAGAAGATTAAGATTGCCGTTCTCAGCTCTTGGAAGAATCTGAAGAAGAATAAATCGTAATAGTGGTAATAGTTCGTAAAATAGTTCAATACCGGAAGGAACTGCATTCAACTTCCGGCGAGATTTGGTTCTATGGATGATCCTTTTTGACACTACTGGAGTAACCCGGACTAGAAGAACTTCGCGATTACGGAAAGTCTTTAATCGGTAAGCTTTCAAAATTAACTTACATTTATGAACATCTTCAACGAGTAGTGTGTTATAATTAATGTTGATTTCAGATGATGACATAAAACGGATTTCGAGTTGGTGATGGGAATCTTTATACTTCAACAGAACGGCTGAGAACAAGAACCAAATTCGCAAAATGATCCAATTGATTTTGATTGACATAAAAAGGCCACAGATAAATGTAGTTTTTTAGACAGGATCCACTAACAATAAATTATTTATAATGAATCTCAATGATGTGTTTTATTTACGCTGCAGCGAAAAAAAAACTTAAATTTAAGAATAAATTGAACTATACGGATTGAATCTAAAAACTATTCATTTTATTTTTTTTAATAGTAAAATATATCGTCTAGCGCATTTTAAAATTCATTGAAATTTCCTATAAAATTTATCACCCCTATTTCGACCGTCTATTCGTAAAAAGTATTGGATTTTCCTTTAGTGCAAAAACACTAGAATTCCCAATAAACCTTATAGCCCGATTTTGTTCAGTGTACGTCACCAGGAGGGATGAATGACCCCATAGATGTTAAAATCCCAATGATCAAATAAATAAATAAAAAAAAGGACGTCACCATAGCCGAGGTTTGTATGAATAAGAATTACTTCTTGTTTCGGGGTAAATTCTACAAACAAACATTCGGCCTCAGCATGGGAAGTAAATTATCGCCCCTACTGGCTGAACTTTTCATGAATGACCTCGAAACAGATCTCGAAAAACGGGAGAAACTTTTCCCTCGTGTTTGGTGGCGTTATGTTGATGATATCTTCGCCACTGTAAAGGAACGGTATCTCCCACAGACGCTTGAGGATTTGAACAACCAGCATAGTTCGATTAAATTAATTCACCGTCGAAAAATAAGTTGATGGGAAACTTCCATTTTTTGACCTGTTAATTTCTAGAAAAGAAGATAACACAGTAAAATTCGGAATTTATCGTAAACCCACGTCAACTGATCGCTATATTACGGTTGATTCAAACCATTTTGGAGCAAAAAGCAAGCTGCCTATCATTCAATGGCCCACCGTCTGTACAACATACCAATAATGGAGAACCAGGAGTTCGAACAAGAAAAGCAAAAAAATATTGCAGCCTGGTGAATTAAACGGATACGATAAAGAATTTGTCAGCTAAATCCTCAGAAAACATGAATGGAAAAAGCTCCGTACCATCGCAACCACATGCAACCAGAAAGAGATGAATCCCAAAGAGTCAGCCTGCCGGGTGGTACCACTGACAAATAGTATCCGTAAGATTCTCTCAAAACATGGTCTGAAAGTGGCTTACAAAAGTTCTAACACTCTAGTTCTCTGGAAGACTAAGTGCTACCGGAAGAGAGATCTGGAATTTATGAGATTCCATGTCAAAACAGCCCGGCCTTCTATGAATATTGGGCAAACCAGACGGAAATTCAGAACCAGAATCAAAGAGCACAAAAACGCAGTAGATAACAGCAGGAGCAACGAATCAAGTGTAGCTGCCCACGCGTCAGAACTTAATCATCACATAGATTGGGATAAGGTTAAGTTCAAAAAATGTGTACCCAAAGCGTCACATTTAAACGCATGGGAATCCATGTATATCACCACATCGGAAAGGCCACTTATGGAAGAGGATGACGCTCCAATCATATCACCGCTTTTCAACCTGCTCAAACCAAATTTTCAACAACCCGACTACCCTTCGGCGAATACTATTGGATAGTATGAACATGTATTAGTGTTTTTCCTTCATCTAGTCATTCGGACATCGAGCCCGAAACCGGTCGACAAAAAAGGTAAATTTAATTTAGTAAAAACGTTAGGTGTCGTGTCCTGTAATGCGTCGTGTGTTATTTGTGATTCATTCACTTCTTCTTCCACAAACTTTACCGAGAGTACCATGGCTCGTCGTGATAAAGGCATTCTTGATTCCACACCACTGTTCTTCGACTGTTCCGTCTGTCGGCAGTTTCGAGGCTCGAGATTCAAGTTGTCGACGTATACCCTTTTCGCCTCTGGATTCTCCAACCGGCGGACGTCGTATCGACACAAATTTCTCCTCGCGCCGTTGGACACGCGCAACTCTCAGTCGTATCTCGTATCTCGCCAAGCACGAGGTTATGGTCAGATGAAATGTCTGCGTTTCGTTTGTTGTGGACATCAAGAAGGCTCCCTCTACATTTTCGGCTGATGCAGATGTGATCAATTTTATTTTCTGTTCGGTCGTCTCGGGATACCCAAGTGACCTTATGTGCTGCAGCACCATGGTCGATGGGGGAAGAGCGATCCACCGATCACCATGTTGTTGTTGCCACAAAATTCTACAAACAGCTCTTCGTATTTGCTCATCTGTCCTAGACCATAGCGCCCCATGATGCGCTCAAAGTCCTGATTATCGGAAACAATCTTTGCGTTGAAGTCGCTTAAGTGGATTTGAATGTCACCCTTCGGAATTTTTTCAAACACGCTGTTCAGTTGATTAAGAAACTATTTTTTCTCTTGCAAATCGGCAACGTCAGTTGGCGCATAACACTGGACCACTGCACTGTAAGGTTTCTAACCCGTGTTCTAATTCTGGCTATGATTATTCTTTCGTTTATCGGTTCCCATCTTATGAGCGCGGCATGGGCCTGCGGGCTTAACAGGAAACCAACTCCTCGTTCACGAGTAACATGTTCTCCTCGTATGCCAGAGTAAAGCAGGACTTGTCCGCACTGTGTCTTGTGTTCTCCTATCTCCAGTGTTAGGCCAACGGACAACGGACTCATTCTGATTTTAATTTAAATTCTTTGTTTTTTTTTTTACTTTGAGACAAGCTCGATACTTTCCTGATATATTGGAAAGGATGTTATCTTCGATGAAATCAATAAGAGTTTTATTTTTCTACAAGAATATATTTGGAAATAAATACAACCCTAATGTTTTCAGGAGAAATACAAATAAAAATAAACATATCACTAGACCTGCGCCCACGAAACACCGACCAGAAAAGGTCACCTCTTCTTGTTGAGGTCGAACTTTATTGGCTAAACCGACCTGAAAAATAAGATGAATTAGTTGTAATCCAATAGAAATCAAATCCATGCATCCTACCCAGCCTCCGTTCTCGGAAATCCACGTCACCAGCTCATCTTCGATGACTTCCGCAACGCCTTCGATTAGCTTTGGTAGATAGTCCGGATGTCCCTGTCGAACGCAATCTACCGAAAGCCCACCGGCAATGGCGAAAAGGGCCACCACCTTTGCCCAGGTTATTTCGCTCTTGAACAGATCTCGACCGATCGCACTCAGCAGCAGGGGTGCCATGTCCGGGGTTTTGAGCTCGCCTCGCCCGTATCGAGTCAACTGCCGAGCCACTCCGCTGTAAACCCGCGGGTACATCCGCTCCAGCTCATCGCCCACCTGTTGCATGCAGAAAAAGCTTTATCTAATTATCATATTATGCTAATTAATAAAAATATGTTATACGTTACACTCAATAACGCTGGGAACACTTCTCGCACCACGTGTATAGAAGGCGTTCCGACGATGCTCCTTATTCGTTGGAGGCCCAACTTGCGATTGAAGACTCCGGATTTTTTCAGTCTACATCGGATGTACTGGCCGCAGAGGCATTTTCCCTGGGTGATGATGTCCTGCGAGGGAAGAACTGGCTGTTTCCAGCCGATGGTGCTCGATAGCTTCCGGGTGACGACATCGCTGACGTTGCTCAGTCGACGTCGGGCTGACGAAGCTGCACTGTTGGGTTGAAGAGATCCGGAGGGATTTAGGGAACCGAGGCGATCATCCCCACTCAGCACAATGGTGGAGTGGAAGTTTGCCGGAAAACTGAACTTCCGTCGGGCCAAAACGGGTGCGCTCAGTCGATCCGAGAGGATTTGGTGGTGGTTGTGATTGGGCGGAGATTCGTTTGCTAGCATTTTTGCGCTCTTTTGGAAGGTGCCTGGAATGAACAGAAGTAAATCGTATTGAGGATTATATATTTGCTTTTCACTTCATGAAAAAATAACAAAGATCTTGAGTCTCACAACTGCATATCATTAATCCGCCGAAATCCATTTTGTCTATATGAATCTCGATGAATTAAATATATTTTTTGCATAAATTGACTAGTAAAACAATTCGAAGAAAATGTAACAATTTCAAATAAAGCATCGGAATAATATGTACAAAATGATAAAACTCGAATGAGTATTATGAAAAATTTAAAAATTATACAATGAATCAAATAATAAAATTATGTACATTAGGGGTGATCATGTTGGTCCGCAGGCTACGAGGTTTTTGACTGTTTAAATCCCCCGAATTTATGCAAGTATTTTTTTCTTTCATTGTATATAAAAAGCCCACAGGCGAATCCATGATGCGAAATTTTCATAATGATATTTATTTTGCGCTAGCTTCAAAATAGCTATTTTGATGAATGTTTTGGTCATCCATGTCTTTGAGATAACAAAACAAGCTGAAATTAGATATTTTCTGTCATCGGCGTTGTCTTCAACATGCGGTTATTCGTTGAGATGCTTCTTGCAGGTTGATTAATGGATTTTAATGGAAATTTTCCAAATAAGCCTATAATTGCAACTCGTTAAAAATTCGGAGTTTCAGCACTTAACTCGTGCTGAAACAATTCACTTTTTGCTTTAATAACTATTTTGATTATCTGATATTTTAATGCTTCGAATATGATCCATAAGTGCCAGATTATTCTAAAAATCTTGCTTGTTTGCATTAGTATTTCACGGATCATTCATACTAAATACACTAATACTAAAACACAGTTTGACTGGGGGAAAAATAAAAAAGTCTAAAAAAAATTAAAAGTTGGATTTTTGTACATCATTTACGCTCAAAAAATTGTTTTTTCAATATTTGTTTGCCTTCAATGAAAATAGGCCGCTTTGAAAATTTAATGCCATTTTCTGCATTTTAAGATTAACGCGTTATAACGAACATATGGGCCGTGATAAAAAATACCATAAAAAACATATTTCAGATAGTTAAGTTCTTAACATAAAATCGTAGTTTAGATTCTCCTGTATCGATGTATCAGAAAAATAGTGTCTTATTCATATTTATTTGCTTGGTGACACATTATTGAAAGTGTCCTAAAATTTACAACGGAATGAGGGAAAAATTAATTTCTAAAATTTCTACAACTCAGGGGCAAAAGTTCTTGATTTTTTCGAAAAACGGCATGTTTTGTTTTTCTGAGGCAAAGTGTCATGTCGGCCATGTGTCAATTTTAATATAATTAGACTTTCGAGGAAAGGGTATACCAATGAGATTTTTAACCAAATAGGATCGTTTTTGTTTGTGATGAATGAAGTGATGAAATTCCATGTTTTTTTGCAGTTATTTCTTGTTTTTCATTTGCACCCTATGTGTTGTTATCTTCCCAATGGAGCATGTTTGATCCACCTCAAAATTCAAATTTATCGAATGGATCATTAAAGTAGCCTAAAATTATACATCTTTTGTTGTAGAACATAAGTTGTAAATCAATATTTCTATTTTTAAAACTTGAAAAACCTCGTGGGAAGGAAAGGGGTAAGAAGAAATTCATACTTGCCATGAGAAATCACAGCTCTAATAACAAATTGGTGGTATTTTACGGGCTTAAAATGTTACAGGCTCTTGAAAACCCGAGTGGCGCGTTTTAGTTACATGGGGAGTTATATGAACTTTTCCCCTTACAAACCACTGTGTAACACATTTTGACCGACTGTCACGGATACAAAGAATTGCTCGTAAGAAATACAATATCATGGGAAAAGTTTTTCAAATCATGAAAAACGAAGAACGTAATGAAAAGTCGTTTATAGCATTGAATAACAAGGGTAAAGTCTACAAACTTCTGTTAAATTTAAAGTCACCTGATACGAATGTCAGTATCATGTGTTAGGTAAGTATCCATAAATAAAACACAAAAAAAAGTAAAGAAAATCCTTACTTCACAGTAAAGGCCGATTTACACTTCGCGTCACAACGAACGTGAAAATCTTATTTCGTCAATAACCTAACAACGCGACGAAACTAGGTTTTGTAACATGGTGGAATCGATGGGGAATGGTTGAAATATAAAATTCCAGCCGGACTCGTTTTTTAAAACCTGATAGAGCTGTTTTTATTCCGATCCCCCCTCCATGATAAATTTCCGCGGTGAAAACCGGGGGAATCGAGATAAAAACAGTTCTAAAGCATGGATCTATCTAAATCTGGACGCACTGTTTATTATACCATAGCGCTCCTAGTTGTTGGATCTGGAATGTTTTGATGGTAATTTTTTCGGAAATGTTTCCTCTATCAGTGTGTCGGGTTCAAAAATCGGGAAATCTGTAAAGATGGTCAAATCGACCGTGTGCAGCGTTCTCAAACGTTTCCGTGAAAAACATACTATAGATCGGCAGATTCATACAAAGCGTTATAGTGGATCTAAGGATCGGAAACTGCGTTTGAAGGTGTTGAGAACGATCAAGGTAAACCCAGGACAGTCAGACTAAGAAATTCAATGCCGACCGGTGCACCATCAGGAGGATTCGTCTGCGCGAAGGAATACGATCTTATCGGGCCAGTAAGCAACCAAACCAGACATCGAAGAAGAATGTAGAAGCCAAAGGACGTGCCCGGAAGCAGGCCCGTGCGAAGGACCCGTTAATGGGGGGGGTTTTCGAAATTCAAATTTAGATAAAAATAATAAAATACCAAAATTAATCAATAAAAAGAAAAAGGATTTCTTACACCGTTTCTCACTCATGATTAACACACAAACTAAAAAAAAACTGATGAAAAAACAAAATTTTCGAAACATATTAAAATGAAAGTTTAAAATTGTCGATAAGTAAAAAAAATTTGTTTCAAAAGAATGTCTTAGCAAATTTAAAATAAACATTTCCAAAATACCGAGTTTAAAACAAATTTGATTTTTCAATAAATGTCCAATCTGGTGCAAAACTTACCACTATTAGTTGTTAGAAAAATGATAAAAGTTGTTATTCATCATAACTCAAAATTATTTTCCTCATCTTTAACTGAAAATTTCATAAAAAATTCCGCTGTTTTTTTCTTTAATTTGAACAAAAAATATTTAATCGCGATTTGAAATGTAAATTACCAATTACTAAAGAAGAAATGAATTTTGAACAGAATTCATTCAATGTTTGAAAGTTCAATTTAGTAAGATAAAAAATAAAGAACATATAAAGAATATATTTAGATTTATTTTAAAAGTTCCAGTTATAGAAGCCAGAAATTAAACCTTTTATAACGTAAAATCCTTCAGGTATTCAAATAAACGGCTTAAAAAGTTAATTTTTGAAGCTTAAATAATAACTTGCTGTTGCAACTTAAAACAATTTCTCAAACTTTTGAGATTAATTTAAAAATCATGATCGATCCAACAAACAAGATTTCAAATAAAATTTATTAATAAGATTTTTTTTAAATTTTTCCATCGCAGGTTTTAAGCTTTAAATTACAAGCTCTGAGTATTTTGTCACTTTCGATTGAAATATTGGCTCCTAGAAAGAACAGAAGATAGAAACTATGTTTTCTTATTAAAAAGTCGGAGTTAAAGGCTTATGTTTCAAGAAAACGAAAATTCAGAATTAAAAAACAAAGACAAATTTGTTACAAATATTTCTAAAAATTTAAAAAGTTTGACTTTAAAGTTAATAATAAAATTGAAAAAAGCTGTACTATAAAATTTTGTAAATTTATTCGAAAATGAAAAGAAAATATGAAATGATAAGGAGTTTAAACATGTATCAGTTTTAAGTGAAATCAAACATAACTGATAACTGATTAACTAACAAGCCTACATATATGAAAAATCTGATTCTGATTTAGTTTATCATAGTTCATCCAATTAAGGAAAAATATTTTGATGATAATGATGCAAGATCTAATAAGTAAAATTCATCAGTTTAAAAAAAATTGAAACATAACATTACAAGTATCTTTGACACATCAGCAGAAAGCGTAAAAAAACTTGATTTTGTTTAAAATTGATAATTCATATGAAGCTTTTATTTTTAAATAATATGTTTTTGATTTGAGTTTTTGTGAAAAAAGAACTGCAGAAATTTGTCAAATGATTTTTACTTATTTTCAAAAGTCATTTCAGTAACAAAAGCTGATAGAAATAATTGCATATTTAGATTCGGGGCACTCAAATTAGTTTAAATAACCGTTTTAATTCATTGCAAAAGACAAGGTAGGGTTTGTTTGTATCAAGTTTTATGTTTCAATACAAAAGGTTGATTGAACTGAAAATTGAAATCTACGATTAAAGTTAGTTTCAATTCGTGAACGGCAAATAGTGTCGTAGATCGAAATGCCTCAAGCCAAGTGTGATTAGTGGAGAAATTCCGCCGGAGGCGAAAAAAATTTCTGACTTGCTTGTTAACGCTTATTTTTAAATACGTTTGAAGATCATGTTATCTTCCGTTGCTACGGTGGAAATTTTACTTGGAAAAAACCTTCATGGGGGGGTTTAACCCCTAAAACCCCCCCCGTTCGCACGGCCTTGCCCGGAAGTTATACAACAAGGTTCTAACGAAGTACGACGGATACATCCTCATGGATGACGAAACGTACGTGAAGATGGATTTTGGGCGGCTTCCTGGCCAAAAATTGTACACAGCCACTGGTCGGGGTGATGTCCCCGCCAAGTTCAAATTCGTTTTTGCCGATAAGTTTGCAAGAAAGTGTTTGATCTGGCAAGGTATTTGCAGCTGCGGACGAAAAACTCCGGTTTTTGTGAAAAACAAGATCATGGACTCCGAAATGTACAAAAAGGGGTGCCTGAAAAACGTTTTTTTTTTTTCGTACATAAGATCTCACAAAGGACCAGTAAAGTTTTCGCCAGATTTGGCAAGCTGCCACTACAGCAAAGTGGTACTACAGTGGTATCGGGACAACGGATGGATTTTGTCGAAAAGGACATCAACCCACCCAACTGCCCTCAATTCCGCCCTATAGAAAATTTTGGGCAAGTCAAGCAGAAGATGAAGAAGAATGGTAGGACGACTCGGGATGCAACAGAGATGAAGAGATGGGTCCAAACTATGATGAGTAGTACTCGACGAAAAGTTCGAAATTTCATCAAAAACACATCGAAATAATTTTCTTGTTATTTTTTCTTTAAAGTGCAATAAAAGACCTACATTTTGAGTATAAAACATTTTTATTTCGTTTACAGAGCTCTGAGATAGACCCGTTTAAATGCGTTCAGATTTAACGTGATCCATGCTTTATAAGGTCCGGCTGGAATCAGTGTTCCGAAAATCACTCATTTTCATTGAATGTTTCTGATTGCACTTCGCAACTGAACGTACAGCGGTCGGGTTTTGTTATTGATTGCTACTGAACCTATCCGATCATCGATCGTTCAATTCATCGCTAAAATACAGATCACCTCGCACGATGCTTGCTGTCAAAACAGTGCAGCACCATCATCAAATTGGAATCTCACCAATGCGCGATGCATACGGCGAATCATGTTGGTCTTCGATCAGGAGTGAATGGATCAGGCAGTGAGTGAGTGATACACGAAAGCGATCATTAGCGAATGTTTTTTTTTTTTTTATTTAACCACTACATTTGAAGGCTCTATTGGTATTATTAGCGAATGTTGTTTGATTTTAAGCATAGCAAATTAATATTTTTCTAAATTTTTACAACGTTTTTTAACATCAGTATGAACAAAATCAAATCGCAGTTGTGTTTGTGAGGAAAAAATGTTCACTTCCGCCGTGTTTTAAATTTTAACAAGTTCTCTTATTAAATTGTTGTCCGTTACGTTAAAATTACTGAGAATCTACGGTGTCCCGCTCAACTGTTTGATTTTTCTCGTCCTGCGAAAAAATTTTGGAATTACAAATAAGTAAAGCAGATACTGAGTGAGCGACATTCAGAATGGATCAGTTTGTATCTCACTCATCTCCGATAGGCGATGTTTGCAAAACCGATGATTCTGAATGATGCGACTCGGTTTGCAATGCTGAGTAGAGCGCTGATCGAGATTGCATACCAGTCAGGCGAAGCAGTTGCGAGAGGCGATATCCCATTATAGTATAGAGTAAAGTGGGGCAAGAGTACGCACTTAGTTGTGTACTTATTGTATCTCTTCAAAGAACAAAGTATCGATTATAGTAATTCAACCAAATTAAAGTAAGGCTCTTAACCTTGATTGTATGACGCAAAAAGTTTTGATTATGTTTGTAAACATTGATAAAAAATCATATTTTTCAAAAATTACCAAAGCGTACTCTTACCCCACCAGTGGGGCAAGAGTACGCATGAGGTGGGGCAAGAGTACGCATATGATAAGCTCATTGTATTCCATTCTGGTCCGGTGTAAGTGAGGTCTTGAATCATTATAATCGTTTATTAAACAAAACAAAACCTTTATTTCATAAACAATCCGCTGTTTCGAAGCTGCGCTGCTGCCATCTGGGGTAGTACGATGTTGCGTGAGCAACATTCTGGGTGAACGATAAATTATAGACGACTTTACATTGCTTCGAGTTAAGTTTCCATAAATCCAAATGATTATGAAAAAAAAACACTCCTTTGAAAAATTGGAGTTTGTTTTCAATTAAATTTGAATAAATTAGCCTGGTAGGAGAGTCAATTCTATCAGATATAGTTCCATTTTAAAATAGTCAGTTGGTCAGAGAAAACTAACATGGGGCTGTTCAGATACCACCTGGACAACTTAGGTTGGATGAGGGGATATGGAAATGTTTACGGAGAAGGGGGTAGGGTTTTGGGTAATGTCCACGTGGACATACTTACTTTCAAAATATTTTCTAAAGGTGAATAAATATTAAGATGTTACAATCAAAATTTTAAAATTGCAAAGCTTTCCAGTTTAAGGTTAAGCAACTAGTAGCCACTTGAATGATAATTTATAAATTAATAATAATTATAATTATTTCGAATCAGATTTAGGAAAAAAAACAATTTCAAATCTGTCCACGTGGACATCCGGGGAGGGAGGTAGGGGTTTGCCAAATGTCCACGCTTGGCCACGGAGGGAGAGGAGGGGGTAAAAAATCTCATTTTTCTGTCCACGTGGTATCTGAATGGCCCCCATATGAATCAATTTTTTCGTCCATTTTCATAGCTTTTAATTTTTTCCAATAATCTCTAAGGTCTTTTTTTACGCGGTATGAATTCCGTCTCTTACGTATAGGACTTGAAATATTTTCGCTCAAAAAACGTGTTGATTCGCGAGAGCCGTGTAAAAGAATCATATCCATGGCAAAAAAACCGCGTAAAAAGAAGCCGTGTTAGAAAAACTGAGCAAAATCAAACCGCGTAAAAAAAGACCTTAGTGTATATTTTTTTTTATCATATCTTTGTATTAAACTTTATGCGTTTCTCGTTGGTCTGTATAAAAGAACGATTTTCTCGTTGTTACTTTAAACTATAACTATTGGATTTGGTTCAGTTGTTTCATTTAATAAATACGTTATATAAAAATTTAAATAGTTTCAGCCTAAGACAGTATAAAATGTTAAGTTTTAATTTAAAATTTTCTACGGCTAGTGGTTGTATAAATATAATTTTCAATAAAATTTCCCAAAAAAAAATGAGATCATGAGGTCCGATAAAAATACAAAACATGTTATAACCATATTGAACGATGGCAATTGAACGATGGCTAATAGAAAATAGCAGAAATGTATGTTTTTTTGAATAAAAAATTCTAGCTTACCAATTGTTGGGTCTTTCCAAAATTTTAAAGGAACGTTAATTGACTTCTCTTTTAACAAACTGCAATTGAAAATGTGCATTTGGCTCGAGTTTTCATTCAAAAATATGTGAAATACTCAGAATAGTTTTTGCAGTAGTAAAAAATTGACCTTTTTTGTTGTCGATTTGCGATGCTTCACGGCACATACACATTTTCTTCTATAGCTCACATTAATCTCTGAACCTTCTACTTCAAATTTGTATCCGTCATTTTCTGAAAATCCTAACCAAATCAAAGAAAATAATGATTTATTAGAAGCTAGTATTTCCACCCGTTTGTTTACATTTTCTTGCACACACACGACCTGTCAAAAATTAGCTTCGAAATCGCGAATAGTTAAAATAAAACAGTGTTTTTATGAGTAACGCTGTTCGCTTCAGCTAAGGCAAAGGCGAAGTGACGCAAATCACTGAAAGTCAGACCGTAAAAAGCACTGTGCAGCGCTCTGCAGTGATTTACGAGATCCTCTGACTGCTGAGGGGTAAAAACAGAAGTGAATTGTCCATGACTATCAGCACCGAATCCCTGGTCGAGAAAAATGATTGTTTTTCACAATTCAATACAAAAATATCTTCTGTTGATTACCTTCTTAAGGCGTTTACGCAAGGTTGATTCCGAAGTCCCGAGGCTTTCAGCAATCCGGCGCTTCGATCCTCCGTCCTTCAACCTGGCGTTTTCCAGCAACTCCGGAGAGCAAATCTTCCGGCTGGTTTTCCCTTTGTACGTCCTGATTATTGAAAACATGATTATTCTTTGGGTTAGCTTTCCAAATGCTATCAAAAAGACGAAGGAAACCAACGCGTACTCTTGCCCCACCAAACGTGCGTACTCTTGCCCCCTACGACCATTTGTGAAAAAAAGCTAAAAGTGCTAAATATTCCGATCATATCCTGGCATGAGTGTTCCACAGATTTAATCTATATTAATAACGTGTCCTTTGTCACGTATGCAGATTTGATGAGCGAATTTCCACGAAGCGTAATAATGTTTCCAAATACGCATAAAATTACATAAAAATTGGAAAAACTAAAACTTATCTCATTTCTCCGACGTGCGCGAACCAAACCATAAACAAAAACACATATGATCAGCTGACTCGATGACCTGTCAAACCGGTACAGTGTTGCTAGTTTCAGTGTTGTCGTTTACTGTAAAAGCCTAGTGCGTACTCTTTCCGCCTGCGTACTCTTGCCCCACTTTACTCTAATGTATGTATTATATGTATAATGATTATACAATCAGAATGTTTCCAACAAGAAACGCATCCTGAGTGTTTGTTTTGATTGATTTTCGGAACACTGGCTGGAATTTCATCTCTCAATCATTACCCATCGATTCCACCACGTTAAACATGCTAGTTGTATCGCATTTTTGAGTTAGTGATAAAGTAAGATTTTTTCACGTTCATTTTCACTTGAACTGTAAACCGAGCTTAAGAAGTTAACCATCAAGCTACATTCATTTCCACATCATAATATCAGTTACTTGAGTATAGCTACATATCTACATATATTTAGTACAAAATGATGTTATTGGGAGCTTCGTCTATAATTATGGCGTGATTAAGATCTTATCTTATTTGAATGCTGCATTTTATCTACTTGATTAATCTCATTCAAGCAAACCATTACTCTCTTTGCCGAAGGGATATAAATATTTAATTTTCTCAACCACTTGTCCGCTGTGCAGTGCACGGTGATGAAATAAAGAATAAAATTAAATTTCCTTAAACAAATCATAAAATCTGTATTATTTTTCCTAAAATTAAAACCAAACCAAAATTTAAAGATAACAACTGGTTCAAGGACCAGATATTTAAAAAAAAAATTAGAAAATTAGAAAATTAGATTAGATGTTAAGCTAATATACTGAGTCTTTTTATTATAACACCTTAATCTTCTATCTAGAGACCGATGTGCAAATGTATTTCACGGTTCCCAGCCCACGTAGAATTTCGTCAAACATGATCGGCCTGGGCTGGCCTAACTTGGTGGGCTGGAAGCTGCGAATCCTGATCCGCCAAAGAATATGCAAAGGGTTGAGAGATCTGTCGGTGCGTGGCCAATCAGCTAAACCGCGCCCACCAATGTTTATATTAAACGCGGTTCGGTCGCCTTCCGCGGCCCATTCGTATCGGTGGGTCAGAGTTTGAATGTGCTGTGTACATTAGACTAGTTCACTTTTCGGCTTTTTTCGCTGATCACAACGCCACTTACAGGGTTTGATCCTCATTCATTTTCAAGAACTCTGGCCGAATTTGAGCTCATTTGAGTAAGTTTCCAGCGTGCGCTAGAAGTTTTATTGAAAAAAGTCAATTTTTCGGGAAAATTTTCGTAGATGTGTTCTAGCAAGCTGTTGTTAATATAAAATGATAATTTTATAGAGCTCGGTGATTGGTATGACAAGCATTCGTATGGACCTGTTTTAGATAATAGACTAAATCAAACCGGAAAAATTTAAAAATTCATAAACTATCAACTTTCACAGAAAATTTACTTACAAGTTAAGAGCTTAAAATCAGTAGTAAATAGAAAAAAAATATTTTCGATATAAACTTTTCATAAAAAGATAGCCTTATATATAACCTTTAATTTGATGTATAACACTTAATTATCGCAACAGTACAAGCAAAGATATTCAAACATTCACATCACATTCTTTGAATCATAATGTTGTCTCCATTCAAGTTTTAGCATCATGCAACCTGCAAAACGTGGCATCAAGAGGACTTGCTTACAACTTGATCAAAGCGCGCGCTTTTTTAACTCCTGGCCCCGTCATGGGGTACTTGATTGAATAAAATATCCTTTCTTGTGCACAAGTTGGTGTGGAGCAAACTTGAATGAAAAATATTTTATAAAATCAAATTTGTTGCATAGATATTTGAATAACTTTGCTAGCACTCTTGCGATCATTAAGTGTTATACATCAAATTAAAGGTTATAAATAAGGCTATCTTTTTATGAAAAGTTTATATCGAAAATATTTTTTTTCTATTTACTACTGATTTTAAGCTCTCAACTTGTAAGTAAATTTTCTGTAAAAGTTGGTAGTTTATAAATTTTTAATTTTTTTCGGTTTGATTTAGTCAATTATCTAAAACAGGTCCATACGAATGCTTGTCATACCAATCACCGAGCTCTATAAAATTATCATTTTATATTAACAACAGCTTGCTAGAACACATCTACGGAAATTTTCCAAAAAATGGACTTTTTTCAATAAAACTCTTAGCGCACGCTGGAAACTTACTCGAATGAGCTCAAATTTGGCCAGAGTACTTGAAAATGAATGAGGATCAAACCCTGTAAGTGGCGTTGTGATCAGCGAAAAAAGCCGAAAAGTGAACTAGTCTAGTGTACATACATATGTTGTCGTCTGTTTTCTAAGCAAACATAATTGATACACCCTTCGGGCCAAGCTTATTGACCACGCCGAGACTAAAGTGACAGTTGCCCAGGAGGCTGGCAGACGTTTGTATGTTGCGTTACTTATCTCTCCTAAGGATTGGAGCCATTTAATCTAATCGGGTGGCTTGTTTTTCATGTATGACATGGAAACGCATGTTCAAGTTCTCTTATCTTGTCACACTCTGTAGGCTGGAAGCAGGTCCTATCGGTCCTAAAAAACTGCAAAGCTTAAATCCCAACTCGCAGAGCGGCAGCACCATAAGCATTGTGTTGGCGTTGGAAGCTAACGGTTCACTGAAGATGTGTTAAACAATGTGTTACGATTTGTTTCAAATCTGTTGCTGAAAGTTATTGTAAGCATTTTACATGCTACATTTATTTTTGAATTTTCCTAGTTTTGTAATGAGTTTGATATTTTTTTGGGTTTTAGCACTGCTGTGTTTTTCGTTTCTTTGTGTGATTTTGATAAACTCAATGGATCACGTTCATAAATATTTTTACATGCACGAGTACTGAACATTTCAACACAATTTGTTTTCTTTCGTTCTATTATGAACTTCGCGAGGATCATAGCGAGTGTCGTATTGTATTTGAATGTGATCGATTAAGGGCAGAGCTAAGGGCAGTCTTATTAATATTTCGCCAAGAATCACGATATTCAAGCTGCCTTTAGTGGTAAAGACGTCAAAGGTTATCGAAAGTTGTACAAGGTATTAGCACAGACAAACAGACGGGGCACTGTTTCCGGTTTTCGTAAACCTGTTCCGGTTTTTCTCAAAGCTAGGCAATGTCGAAACACGAGTGCACTAGTGTGAATATTAAAATTTTTTTCATCGTAAAAACTGTTTGTTTTATACATATCCATGGAGCTTATAAGAAAACAATTTTTTAAAGTAAACAAAGTACGGTGTGAAATTAAAGTAAATAGCTGTTCAACGTATGGCCTTTTCACCACTGGATTCTCCAACCGGCGGACGTCGTATCGAAACCCGACTTTCTCCTCGCGCCGTTGGACATGCGCAACTCTCTGTCGTATCTCACCAAGGACGAGGTGATGGTCAGATGAAAAATTTGATGCTTAGTACATACTTGGTCTGACCATCTGGCCAAGTATGTACTAGACATCAATTTTTCAATTTTTTCTTCTTGTTTATCTCCGGAACATTCAAGCGAGACTCGCCAACAAACATTACACTACATTGAAACGTTCATAGCATTTGTCGATTGGGGTGTTTCGACCATACGCAGTACGGTGGTAAGGTATCTAGAGAAACGTATAAATTGACACGCTGGAGTATGTAAGAAGAGTCCACACGATGAGTCAGGGTGTCAAAAATATAGGTTTGCTGATGTTCGGTACGATGTTTTTCAAGCGTGGCCAGATTTACAAGGGCACATCTTTGTTCGTAAGACGGAAGACGAAGCGATTCAGTCCAGGAAAGGCGTCGTAAAGCATACCTTATAAAACTACGCTGAACTCGTTCAAGGCGGTAACACTGTGTGCTCTGAAAAGGAGCCCATATCTGAACAGCGTATTCCATAATGCTACGTGCTGATGCGCAGTAAACAGCGTTCAACGTATAGATGTCGTCAAAATCCTCGGTATTTCGACGCAGAAATCCTAATGCAGAAAAACCTTTTGCGGAAGTAATTGCAATATTTTCAGCAAATGTGAGCCTGTTATCAATCTGTACTCCGAGATCTAATATGGACTTCACGTTTTCCAGATAACTTTCAGATAGGCTGTTGCGAAAATTGACGATGTTTCGTGAGCGGGTAAAATTCTCTCGCATTTTTTATTGCATTAGCCTGCATCCCGTTCAAGCGACACCAGCTTTCTAGCCTAGCGATATCAGCTTGCAGTGCCATACAATCTATACTACTTTGAATCCTCCTAAAAAGCTTTAGATCGTCAGCATAGAGGAGTTTGTCAGTGTGGAGTGTTTCACATAGATCATTTACAAATGTAATGAAAAGTAGCGGTCCGAGGTGGCTTCCTTGGAGTACTCCTGACGGGGTTTCGAATATACCAGATCGTGACCTATTAATTTTCGTGAAAGCGCGGTGATTTGTGAGATACGACATGATCCACTCGAGCGACCAAGTTGGAAAACCAAGTCGGTCCCACTTTCTGATAAGTAAATCGTGCGGGACTCGATCGGAAGCTTTTGCAAAATCGATATAAATAGAGCTTACGTAGCACATCAAGTTGCTAACAGTCGACCTCTTTTTCACAAAGCCATGTTGTGATTCGGATATGAAAGGTTTAACGGCGGCGTACACTCTTTCTTGCATTAAAGCTTCGTATACTTTGAAGATAGAATTCAACATTTAGATGGGACGGTGATTTTCGACGTTGTGCGCATTTACCGATTTGAATATTGGAGAAATAGCCGCGATTTTCCATTTTTCAAAGTTTCTCCCCGCTAGCGGTCCCAATATAAAGCGCACGATTTATCCACCGTATTATGTTTATTTTACCAGTTGGCACCTCTTTTACATTGTAGAAACGACGTTAGGCCTGTTTATAAGTCAGTTAGATGAACTATTCAAAAAATTAAGTTTTTTTTAATTCTTCACGTATTGCAATTATCAGATTGCGCTTGATAAAACCTAACTCCATGAAACCAATAACCTTCACATCTCACATCATATCTTCACAATTTTATTTCGCTATTAGATCCTTTAGGACTTCTTAAACGGTTTACCATATGAACTTTGGTATAATACCTGGCTAAATTTTAGCTATTTTTGGGTCGCCCGCTGGGATTTTCCTGGATTTTTCTCGAACCTGCCCAAGATATTTTGTCAATAAGCTTCTGTATTAGACTCTATCTTAAAAACTACTTGACATATTGTTACCAAATTTTGTACGCATATATATTAAATTACTAGGAAGCTTCATCAATTTCCATTCCAAAAGTTATTAACAACACAAAGTGTTGAAACGATTGAATCAGGCCAGTGGTCGGAAAATCGCTCAAGAAAAGCAATCAGGAATGGTTTCTAGCTAGAATGATG
The DNA here is from genome assembly GCF_029784155.1 of Uranotaenia lowii. NCBI lineage: Eukaryota > Metazoa > Arthropoda > Insecta > Diptera > Culicidae > Uranotaenia > Uranotaenia lowii. Next base: position 280,314,360 of record NC_073692.1, on the reverse strand, counting down.
CTACCTCCGAGTGCTGTGATACGCACGTGGTAAAAGTACCCATTGAATATATGTCGAAAATCAACACTAACTTGATACAAGAAGATATACCATGCCCCACCGGAGGCTACCGTTGCTATTCGTCACGTGGCTAATCGACGGTGATCGGCATACTTGGTGAAACATTTTGAACGTCGCTCCCTCAATCATTCCCGAACGTCTATCCTCGCATCATTGTTGATAATGCTCGTTATTGATAGACGATCATTAATGTTTCAAAAGGAAAAATCTGAATAAATACCAGGACCACATGTTCAAAAAAGCTGTAGCACATGCTGGACAGTTCATTGCGGTTTCCTAGTCATGATTTTGTCCTTCTAGGCACAGAGACGTTCGTTGCTGATAGTCTGCGTCCTTTTTTACTTCATCATGTATCGCAAAAGTGTTTCAAATACAGAAGCGTCGTTGTCATGCATGATTGTATGATTTGGTTGAAGAAGGAAAATTTGACTGCTTTGATTTTTTGGCTCTGAATGTAGTCAAGCATGGCTCAGTGAAAATGATTGATTTTCGGAAGCATGAATCAGGCTTCCAACGTCCTGAGGTCCGATACGAAACTTTGAAGAATATATACATATGTAGGTACATTTGCGTTACAAAAAGAATCAAATCACGTGAAGCAGAGCACTCTATTCCAAATTTCACAAGCTGCCATATTTCTGTTTCTATTGACATTTTATCATGAATTTTTCACCCAATTTGGTTCAACTACCCAACTAACGTTCCAAAAAATTTGTACTGTACAATGACTGTAAAAAAGATATAGCAACTCCCGTAAAAAGGGGAAATTCGAGATTGCTTTGCTGAAGTCACTGTATCTGTGGAGTTTCGGGAAGCAAATGATTCCAATATTTTCAATACGTAGGATGTATTAAAATATTTCTGTAAAATTTACAATTATTCAGAATAGTTTTAAAACTAGGTATGAAATTGCTTACGTTTACTGCTCCTTATAGTTTAACTCCTCCACTCCACTTTCACCTTAAGTGTTTAGTGCCCAGAAACGCTTGTTAAAGATGGTACCTGTTGTGATTATATCACTAATCGTATAAACCTATAATATTATTTATTTTAGGGAAATCACCTTGATCGTATGATCGTTCTACTGAGGTTAACCTCGATTGCTGTACTATTTGTTCTCGTGCTGCTAGTTATCGGAACTACTTACTGTAAATTTAAATGATGTTTTGTAATCAAAATTTGCACTGTGCGATATTCTATCGTTTCAACTTACTGTTATACAATTAATGTAAATCTTAACTGCGATTTTAACGGCAAAAAACGTGTCTTTGAAGATAAATATTATTTTGCAAATCTTTTAGAAATGGCGCAAAACTTCTAATTCTAAGCTCACATTCATCATCTTTTAACCTTATTGTTATTAGAAATAAACTGAATTTTCGAACATCGTTTTCTATGACGTTTCTAGACATCGAAATACCATCGGACTGCTGTTAGTGTTAAGTTTACGCTGAGATGAGACGTGTCGACTTGAAGTCGTGACAGTATCTTTGACTTTTTTTTAAACTTGAAATTTTGCCAAAAGATGTAAATATGTTTGAACTAGTACTTGACCGAGTTTCATCAAAATATGTTCACGCGATCAAAATGGTGCCGATTCGAAAATGAGGTGCATTATCGCCCAACAGGCGATCTAATTTTTTATTGGACTAATATGTGTATGGAAAAAATCGTAATTAAAGTTTTCATGGACTATTCTTTCCCATAAATAAAATTGATTACCGTAAAACGGGGTAACTTTGATCACTGGGATAGCTTTGACCATCAATAATTTTTTCCACATTATCATCAATAACTCAGTCCATAGATGAATTTTTGTAAACTTTTTCTACGTTTGAAAGCCTATTAATCAAGTATCATATAGACAAACATTGGTTTGTACTTAAAATTGTTTTCTGTTAGTAAAAGTGCAATTTCAAAATCTTAAAATATCTATTTTTCCAAAGCTCGCCAAAAAAACAGCTTTCCTGATGATATCAAAACGCATTTAGAAGCAAACGGGTGGTTGAATGTGAAAGAACAGCTTTTATTCTTTGTATATGTACAGTTATAGTGCTATTCTTATAGTCATTTAATGATAAATTTTTGTTATTTAAAAAGTAAGAACATTTTCCAAGAGTAAGCCCTTATTGGATAAATGGATTGGAATACTATCATGTGTCTTTAAAGATAAATATTATTTTGCAAATCTTTTAGAAATGGCGCAAAACTTCTAATCCTAAGCTCACATTCATCATCTTTTAACCTTATTGTTATTAGAAATAAACTGAATTTTCGAACATCGTTTTCTATGACGTTTCTAGACATCGAAATACCATCGGACTGCTGTTAGTGTTAAGTTTACGCTGAGATGAGACGTGTCGACTTGAAGTCGTGACAGTATCTTTGACTTTTTTTTAAACTTGAAATTTTGCCAAAAGATGTAAATATGTTTGAACTAGTACTTGACCGAGTTTCATCAAAATATGTTCACGCGATCAAAATGGTGCCGATTCGAAAATGAGGTGCATTATCGCCCAACAGGCGATCTAATTTTTTATTGGACTAATGTGTGTATGGAAAAAATCGTAATTAAAGTTTTCATGGACTATTCTTTCCCATAAATAAAATTGATTACCGTAAAACGGGGTAACTTTGATCACCGGGATAACTTTGACCATCAATAATTTTTTCCACATTATCATCAATAACTCAGTCTATAGATGAATTTTTGTAAACTTTTTCTACGTTTGAAAGCCTATTAATCAAGTATCATATAGACAAACATTGGTTTGTACTTAAAATTGTTTTCTGTTAGTAAAAGTGCAATTTCAAAATCTTAAAATATCTATTTTTCCAAAGCTCGCCAAAAAAACAGCTTTCCTGATGATATCAAAACGCATTTAGAAGCAAACGGGTGGTTGAATGTGAAAGAACAGCTTTTATTCTTTGTATATGTACAGTTATAGTGCTATTCTTATAGTCATTTAATGATAAATTTTTGTTATTTAAAAAGTAAGAACATTTTCCAAGAGTAAGCCCTTATTGGATAAATGGATTGGAATACTATCATGTGTCTTTAAAGATAAATATTATTTTGCAAATCTTTTAGAAATGGCGCAAAACTTCTAATCCTAAGCTCACATTCATCATCTTTTAACCTTATTGTTATTAGAAATAAACTGAATTTTCGAACATCGTTTTCTATGACGTTTCTAGACATCGAAATACCATCGGACTGCTGTTAGTGTTAAGTTTACGCTGAGATGAGACGTGTCGACTTGAAGTCGTGACAGTATCTTTGACTTTTTTTTAAACTTGAAATTTTGCCAAAAGATGTAAATATGTTTGAACTAGTACTTGACCGAGTTTCATCAAAATATGTTCACGCGATCAAAATGGTGCCGATTCGAAAATGAGGTGCATTATCGCCCAACAGGCGATCTAATTTTTTATTGGACTAATGTGTGTATGGAAAAAATCGTAATTAAAGTTTTCATGGACTATTCTTTCCCATAAATAAAATTGATTACCGTAAAACGGGGTAACTTTGATCACCGGGATAACTTTGACCATCAATAATTTTTTCCACATTATCATCAATAACTCAGTCTATAGATGAATTTTTGTAAACTTTTTCTACGTTTGAAAGCCTATTAATCAAGTATCATATAGACAAACATTGGTTTGTACTTAAAATTGTTTTCTGTTAGTAAAAGTGCAATTTCAAAATCTTAAAATATCTATTTTTCCAAAGCTCGCCAAAAAAACAGCTTTCCTGATGATATCAAAACGCATTTAGAAGCAAACGGGTGGTTGAATGTGAAAGAACAGCTTTTATTCTTTGTATATGTACAGTTATAGTGCTATTCTTATAGTCATTTAATGATAAATTTTTGTTATTTAAAAAGTAAGAACATTTTCCAAGAGTAAGCCCTTATTGGATAAATGGATTGGAATACTATCAAATGATTAACTTTGAAGTAAATTTTAAATATAAATAGTTGGAGGGCCTAGGGAAATATGTGAAGGTGAAATTTCATTTGTATTTTGAAGTTAAAACTATTTTGCAATTATTATAATTTTTGCCCCTAGATGTATGCAGCATCATTGTTTTTTTCGATTATAATTTTTTTTAAAGAAAACGTCAAAAAGCCAGGTGAAATTGTTAAATTAGAATTTGTAAACAATTATGAAGGTGTTTTGTATCCTTTATGATCAAGAAAACTTGAAAATGGAGACTGATCAATGTAACCCCAAAGTATCAATTCCTGAACAGCGAAGAAATCGATTTTTAAATCAAATTCAAAGTAGTCCAATAAATTTCTGCAACCATGTTTTATGTTCATAGGAGTCCAGTACTGGTTTTAAAAATATGAAACATGCCACATTCCCCTTTCTGGAAAAATAATCGAAAAATATTGAAAAAAGTGATCAATATTATCACGGATTACGGTACCAATAATTTTGTAAATTGTGAGAAATTTCATTCCTGTTTTGTTTTGAATTAGGAAACATTTCGATGGAATTGCAATTCAAACACAAGAGCGAATTCAATACTCGCTTTAAGTTTGTATCAAATTTGTTCATAAGGTTATTTCTGACACTCTGTTCTTCTTATTTTGAATTCGATTGAAACATTTTCTATTTCCAAAGAAAGCAGGAATGAGGTTTTTATCAATTTACAACATTTTTGGTGATAAATTTTGATTTTTTGGAAGAATAATCCAAGAAAACATTGATTTGGTTTTTTTCCATAAAAACATTCGTCCAATAAAGAATGAAATCGCCTGTTGGGCAATAATGCGCCTCATTTTCAAACCAGCACCATTTTTGATCGCGAAAACAGATTTTTATGAAACTTGGTCGAGTACTAGATCAAATAAGGTACACCGGGGCAAGTGCAAACTCGGGGTAAGTGCAAACGTTCAACCTTTCTCTGTTACAAAAAAAGTAAAAAATATTTCTTCTTCTAGAAATTGTTGTTTAGACCCAAACAAACAATCTGACATAGATAAACTAAACTTTCTTTAAATTTTTCACTAAAAACACGGCATTGTTTGATCACACACGAATTCAAGTACATACTAGACATGAACAGTGTGTTTTTGTTTTGCATATTTTGACTACAAAAAAGGGCATTCAAATCCGAATTTTCGTTAAAAGGTGAGTGTTTGAGACCGATATTCAAGTGAAAGCAGAAAATTTATGATAAATTTTCAGTACACCCCGAAAGTTGTGAAAATAATATTCGCTCTTGTCAACCCACACTGTGGGGCAAGTGCAAACAACACTACCGGGGTAAGTGCAAACGCACCTTTAAGCCATGTTACATCAGCCATTTCAGAAAATTTATCACCAAAATGGTTCAGCATTATATTAAAATGGTCAGAAGGGGTTTCCAAAGTGTTGTATCTGAAGCGGATGTTCAAAGTTCCGTAATGCCTTAGTAAATGAAGGTCTTTTGCTTAAAACAACAGTCACCAAAAATGGAGATCCAAAAAGTTATCAATATTACAAGAAAACAGCAAACATATTAATCAAAGTTGATAAAACGTTCCGGAACATGTATTCAATTCATTTTAAGACCGATACACTGACTCATCTGTGAATTAGTTTGGAAAAAGTATTGCGTTTGCACTTGCCCCCATAAACGGGGCAAGTGCAAATTTTGAAATTTTTTCACAAAAGCACCGTTACTTTTTACCAACATTTTTTAATTTTTCACTTCCAACGGGAATTTGTTGAGAACTATTTTATTGATGCAACGAACGATAATTGATAATTTTTGAACATATACATATTTTTCTAGGACATGTGAAAGTTGAACTATGGTGAAAACCGTTTGCACTTGCCCCGGTGTACCTTACGTCTTTTTACAATCATTGTACAGTTCTCAAATTTTTGGAGCGTTAGTTGGACAGTTGAATAAATTGTGTGGACATTTCATGAGGACAAATATCAACCGAGACAGAACTTTCAGCTTGAGAAAGTTGGAATAGAGTGCGCTACTTCACGTGATTTCATTCTTTTTAAACGCAACTGTATGTTTTCAAGTAACCTAAAGTAATAAATCTTTATCTTCAAAAGGAGCACTCAAAGTTTTGGCTTAGAAAAGGTATTAAAAAATCAATACATTACTCTTATGTAACATTGGTAATCGATGCTGTTATCGGGGGTGCATACTTATGTTCCATATACTTATTTAAAAAGAAAAATTTAGCCCATTTGGTTCATTTCCCCGCACACTCATTAACACTTTTCATTTTACTTCCAAAGCATAATACTAAATCAAATGATTGTAAAATATCTACTGTTCCAATATGTGTCAAAAGTGCAACAAAAGCTTCCGGAAAACTTTATTTTTTCCCACCAGGCATCTGGCGCTGACTGCAAATTATGTTGTACGGCCGACAAAACAGCGATAAACAGGCATTTATCAAACATCATGCAATTCGATTATGCGGTCACTGTCGTATTTGTATAGTTAATCGATTGTTCGCCATTGTTCGGCACTATTCTTCTTTTATTCCCTGCTGTTGATCTCGACGATTATTATTATTATTATTATTTGTTGGCGACCCGCCCACGCAAACGATACCTATGGAGGTATAGAGGTTGTATGTGTACCTACTCGTTGGTTCCCATTCATTCATTTCGGTATCGCGATTTAATGTATGTTGTACGTCAAGTATACGGGCTGTTGAGATATTAATCTATGCTGGAAACAGCGGTGGTCGCGTCAACATAAATATGCTTCCGGATGATGTACAGACCACACCGCACGTGAGTTGGCAAACAGAGGCTCTGTGTTCTTCGGTATCTCTCACAGCACAAGTTTATAAATTACGCTTTCTGTGCCATGAAATTGGGCGGCGCGCATCATTATTGTATTAAATGTACGCTGGGCATTTATAATTTAATCAGCTTTATTTTGCTCATCGAACTTTTCCCAGTGTACGTGTTAATATATGTCCCTTCATTTGACGTAACTTTGTTTTGTTTTTTATTTAAATGGTGATGGGAATAAAATATTCGAGAAATATTGAATTAAACCTTTTTATGAGAAATTAGATAAGTATCATTAACAATGAGATAAGTCTTTTTCAATAACTCCAAGATTAAAAAAGAAGTTGTCATTCATTTTTAATTTTTTTTTTCGCTAGGAAAAAGCAATGATGATGAAATTCTTTCAACATTTTTTAGACGGTCGCCATGAAAAACAAAAAGAAAGCCTTCTAATTATATAAGCGATCTTAGATCTTGCTATTACTTAATAATTAATACTTCTAATTGATATGTATTTTACAGTTTATTTTTCGTATCCATGCAACTCCATAAACATAAATTATTCTATCTTTTATTAAGAACAATAAATTAACTATTATATAATAACATAATTATGTCAAAACATTGGAGAAATATCTAATAAACCCGTTTTGCTTTCAGAAATCTATTCATCCGAGATTACGAATTGATTCAGTGCTCCGATTCGACTCAGTAGCAATCAAACTGATGAGGTAACAGAATTCTCAAAGGATTTCGTTATGCTTCCAGTTTGTTTTTCATCCTTCGCTCGTGCTGTGGCTTGATTTCCTAAAATATATAGTGCATTACTCAACTTCTTTACGCGCAAACTGTCTGCATCTCAGTAAAAGTGAACGATTTTTGCCTCAACTCCATGTAGATATGCGTTGGATTATTTGTTCTCCTGTTATGTGTGCATTCTTTGTTTTCGTAACTACCTCTGAGAAAGATGAAACAAGGGGCTCTCGATTGCATATCTTAATAGCTTGGCCATGCATGGGAACTTCTGAACGGACATGAGCATTCAATTCTGCGGCGTCGCCGAGCGCGCCATGGCCATGGTGGTTTTAATCCGATCGGTATTCGTCGTAGGTCAGTTGTTTGTTGCGGTGTAATTTCAGCAAAATCAGGAGCACAATCAAAACGAGAACCAATATCAACGAGCCTATGACAATGGAAAAAGTGAGTAGCGACAGGGGCTCCGATTGGGGTGACAGATCGATGGTCGCATTTGTCGGTAACATGATTCGGAAGGAAATGGTGGCGACTTCCGAGGGCAGTTCATGTTCCGTTGCCGGGGTGGTGCTGCTGCTGGAATTATCACTTGGAGCTTCTCGTTTGGCGCGAACGTTCGAGCAATTTTCCTGAAAACAAATCGTGGAACGCAGATCGTCAATAGAGATGGTTTTTAAATGATGGATAAAAAAAGTTTTAAACCGTTGCCTATAAAGAAATTATTAAAAAACAAACTTTTGACAATTTCAGATTTACTTCATTGCTGTACAGTTTTATATGTATAGTTTTTTTGATACCGTCAACTGGGGCATACAACTTTTCAACTTCAATGGCTTCTTAATACTTAATGTCCACAGATAATCATACCGCTTGTACATCAAAAGTTTAAGGTTGATGGGACATCAAATTGACGTAGTCAGAAAAATTATTGGTTTGACCAGTTATTTTTTGATTTATAAAAACATGCGTTTTTGACCCTTTTAAGAAAAAGTGGTAAGTTGCAAAAAACTTTGTTTTAAAAGAAAAATCAAGTAAAAACGTTTGAAAATTTATATTTTTTGATATACAGTTGCGTTCAAAAAAGAATGAAATCGCGTGAAGCAGCGCAACCTTTTCCAAGTTTGACAAGCTGCTATTTCCCACTCGGTTGACATTTTTCCATGAAATTTTTACACGATCTAGTTCAAATATCTAACTATAGGGGAGAATGAGGATACTTGATCCCTGGGGATACTTGATTCCTTAGCTATATCTTGCAACTGGAATGTCTTACAAAGATCAAATGTTCTAGAAAAATGTGAAAAAATGAGCAAAATAACAATGCTTGTAGTTTAAAAAATTTTAACAAAATAATTGTTTGAGAAATTGAACTTTGTTTGAAAAATTTCACACAATGTAACTTGAAGATCTTTTTTCATCACTTTAAAATGTTCCTTACATGGGAAAATTATGAAAAAAATATTTGTTCCAATGTATCAATCGTTCGAGCGTAAAATGAACTTCATAATGCCATATTTTCAAAGTAATGGAAAACTCTCAACTTTTTTCAGAAAAAGTTTTCTAAAATGTTGATTATGGGTACAATTGATCCCCTAGAGTTGGGTACAATTGATCCCCTTTCCAAACGGCATATTCTTCTTCTGAATTGATCGTTATGATTGCTGATTACGAAATTACTAATATTTATCCAAAAACTAATATTTATCGAACAATTGTCTGAAGAAAAGAGCAAAAATAATTAATTTTGTCTTAATTATAAAAAAATGCACCTTTAAGTATGCTATGTTATTAGCGTTGAGACAAAGTTATAGAATTTTCTTCTTATGTCAGCTTATAATTGTGAAATGAGATTAAACACGACCAAAATAGTCAATTAACATTCTGACTTGGGGTTTTGTTTGATTTTTATACAAGGATTAGGGCCTCCTGAATAAAAGATCAAGTCTCCTTCAATAGGGGATCAAGTCTCCCCTAACTCCCCTTCCAAAAAGATATGGTGAAAATAAGAAAAGGGGATCAAGTATCCCCACTCTCCCCTAACGCTCTACAAAATTTGAAGTCTTCACAATGTCTGAAAACAAAGATACAGCTATTCTCGTAAAAAAAGGAAATTTGGAATTGCTTCACTAAATATCCTGTATTTTTGACTGTTTTCATTGAAATATCTAAAAATTCGGTCCAAAAATGTAAAAATGTTTGATATATGTTCCAAGCCAAGTTTCGCCAAAATCAATAAACGCGATTAAAAATGGTTCCGGGTTGAAAATGACGTTCATAATCGCCTAACAGGCGATTTCATTCTTTTTTGGACGGAAAACTACGTAATCCATGTATTCTAGGTTCTTTCTTTCACAAATTCAAAATTTATCACAAAAAATGTTGTAAATTGATAAAAACTTCATTTGTGATTTGTTTAGGAATAGGAAATGTTTGAAAAGAGTTCGAAATAAGAGGAACAGAAATTCAGAAATGACCTGCTAAATATACTGATAAACAAATTTGATACACAATTAAAACGAGTATTATATTCGCTCTTGTGTTTCTTTACGAGTTCTGTTCGAACAATTTCTATTTCTAAAAAAAAGCAGGAATGAAGTTGCTATCAATTCACAAGATTATTTGTGATAAGTTTCGATTTTGTGATAGAAAAAAACAAGAAAACATTGATTACGAAGTTTTCCATACAAACATCCGTCCAAAAAAGAATGAAATCGTCTGTTGGGCGATTATGAACCTCATTCTCAACCCGGCACCATTTATGATCGCGTTAATCGATTTTGACGACATCAAGATATTTCAATGAAAATAGTCAAAGATACTAGAAATTTAGTGAAGCAATTCCAAATTTCCTTTTTTTTACGAGAATAGCTGTATCTCTGATTTCAGACATTCTAAAAACTTCCAATTTTGTATAACGTTAGTTGGATAGTTGAACTAAATTGTGTAAAAATTTCATCAAAAAATATCGACCGAGGAAGAAATGGCAGATTGTCAAATTTGGAAGAGAGTGCGCAGCTTCACGAGATTTCATTCTTTTTTTTAACGCAACTGTATTTGTGATGAAATAACGCATAAAGCATCAATCGCAGTAAATTTTTGCATTGTTCGAATTAAATTTTTCATTTTTCTGTCAACAATGTTTTTAAAGAAAAAGCATAAGAGTGCTGTATACATTCAGGGGTAAAAAAATACTACTAGCTGAAATCATAAAAAAATATTTTTAAACGGATTAAAATTTGAAATTAAAAAATGCCCTGATGCAAAACAGTCATATGGAAACTAGATCTTTGATTTGCCTTGAACAGACTGGTATATAAATTATGAAAATATTTATTTGAAAAAAAAAATTGTTGATTGTCCGAAAAGCAGTGTTCGTATAGAAAGTTTTAACCATTTTTCGAAATCTGAATTCAATAAAAATTATTTAAAAATAGCAGGTTTTGTGGGCTAGAGCTTTCAGAAATTTTCCAGAAATGTTTTTGTCAAGGTTAAGTAAATCATTTAATTCATTGGTTATGCAAAGCTGTTTTTGAGGTTTTTTATTTTCATCCTACAGTTAAACAACTTTAAAATAAGCATCCAAAAACGAAAAAAAAAATAATATTTTGAATTTGTTTTTGCATACCTTCGAATATCTTTTCTGAGGTAAAAGTTAGGTTTAAAGTTTGTTTACATGAAATGTACTGCAAGAATCAAGGAACAGACCTTTGGCCTCAGTATGGGTAGCAAACTCTCCCCCCTTTTGGCTGAAGTATTCATGGGCGATTTTGAAACTGAGCTGGAGAAGAAAGGAAAACTCTTCCCTCGTGTTTGGCGCTACGTAGATGATATTTTTACTTCCGTAAAAGAACGCTATCTCCCATAGACACTCGAGCTTCTCAATAATCAGCATAGCTCGATCAAGTTTACGGTTGAAAAAGAAGTTGAGGCTAAAATCCCTTTTCTTGATTTGATGATTCAAAGAAAAGAGGATAATACCTTGAAATTTGGAAATTACCGTAAACCAACCTCAACTGATAGATACATCACAGTCGACTCGAATAATTTTGGTGCTCAAAAACAAGCCGCCTTCCACTCTATGGCATACCTGTTGTATCATGTTTCGATGGAGAAGCCTGAGTTTGAAGTGGAAAAGCAGAAAATGTACGAAGCCGGAACTGTGAACGGATATGACTATGATTTTGTTCGAAAAATCCTTTGCAAACACGCCGGAAAAAAGCATAGAAGCGATACAACTACCTTCAGACCGGAAAAAGAAGAATCTTACAGAGTTAGTCTACCATTTCTTCCGAAACTAACTAATGGTATAAGTAAGATTCTTCTACAACATGGATTGAAAACTGCGTACAAAAGTAGGAATACTTTGATTGATCGGCTGGTTTCACTTAAAAATAGGATTCCAGAAGAGGAGAGACCCGGAATTTACGAAATTCCATGTAAGAGTTATCCATCGATTTACATCGGCCAAACCCGCCGTAAATTTAAAGTTCGGCTCAAAGAACATAAGAATGCCGTTGAAAACAGAAGGATCAACGAATCGAGCGTGGCCGCCCACACAACAGAATTTGACCATTCCATTGACTGGGAAAAGGTCAAATTTAAAAAATGCGTCGATTAAATCTCCACTTTTCAACCTGATCAACCAAAAATGATGAATACATCAGCAGAGTAGGAAATTGATTACGTTAATTGTCGTCAAGTAATCAGTCGGACATCATCCTATAGATCAGTGGTTTTCAAACTTTTTTCCTCCACCGCCCCATTTCGCTTAATTTTTTAAGCTCAACGCCCCCCTAAACGAATTTTTGAAAAATCTTTAGAAAGAAAGCTAATTGGCATCATTGCAAAACCATAAGCTTTTGAAATTTTACTATAGTATAATTTGAAACGTTAAATGTAGCACATTTAAAAACTGTTATAATTGACTTGAGAAGACCGAAAAGCCAACGTATAACCATCAATTGTAGTAAGACAAAACACAAAATAAAATTGACCATAAAGACTGAAATAATTTTTTTTAATTTTTTCAGGACAAATACTTAAACTGGAAAACAAAAATAAAGACTTATAAAAAACTAGCTGACCCGGCAAACATTGTTGAGCCTGTTATTTTTGAGTATTTTTTTATATTTAAGCACTGTTCCTTAGTCAGACTTCCTTTTATGTGTATAAAAGCTAATGGATACCTTTGTATCAGAAAAAAAATCCAGAATTATGGTTCGTTATTCGAATTTCATTATTATAAGTTTATTCAAAAAACCGCTAATGGAATGGAATTTATCATACATAAATTAATATTCAAAACCGGCAGTTCGTGACACAAAAAACGCTCATACGATTTGCTCTAATAAGTTTGCTAACTTTTGTTTAGCGAACTTACTTTCTTGTTGAGGCAGCGTATAATAAAGTTCTGCTAATAATCAGTTCTGGTAACTTAAGAACGCTTAATCTATCAAGTTTCAATTTAGTTTTGCCATCATTCCTATTCAAAAACTCCTATCTGATGAAGTATTTTAAAATTGCTAAAGATAGGTTTGAACAGAAAATGGATCTTTTTTGCTGGAGTCGTCATAAACTGAGTTTTTTTTCGATTTTTTTTTACCTCTGTATTTAAATACATTGAAGTTTTCTTTAAGCATGATCGTCAGAATAGAAAAATTGAAAAATGGACTCGGAACATTTAAAGAATAATGAAAATAATTTAATTTTAATTTTTTTTTTTAATTATTTCAAATGTCTTTTTTTCGGACTTTGCACTAAATACACGAATTGAATCTTATTGTGAGAGCTAAGTTTGACAAATATTTAACAATTCAGAAAAAGTTTCTATCAATTTCATTTTACAGCAACACTTTTCTATTAAATATTATGTTTGAAAATGTCTTCGAAATTTGTGTCATCATTATCTTTTTATCAATTTTCAGTTAGGGATTGGCAAATTGCACTAAGAATTAAAGAATTTAGAAAAAAATAAGAATTTAAACATTCTTGTATTTAGATTATTTTTATCTTAACAGGCAAACCCTGAATGAAAGTAAATCTAGTTTGAGTATTTGGAATAGAAATTCAAAATATTCACAAATTACTTAATTTTATAGTTTATGATCGTAAGATAAGAAACTGTAATCCAGACAGTTCAATTAATTCTGGATTTTATTGTTAATTTGAATCAATATCCTAAATTAGGCTTTATGAATCTAGATTTTCAGTTATATTGAAACGTTAATTTAAAAGCTGGATTTTCGTTGATCTTGATTTTTTTTTGATCGAATTAATGTGTGTATATTCTTTAATTTACTTATGCTTGACAGATTGTTTTTTTAGATCTTATATCCGGTACGAAACTTTTTTTTTTGTATTTTTGTTTATTGGTTCAGATTTTTCTCTATACTTAAATGTTCGAAATTTTAGGTGGCATGCTTTTTACTTAAAATTTAATTTTTATATTCTTTCAAGTTTTTAGTACATGATGTTATTATTGATTACGATCCTGTTTTCTGACTTTTGAAACTGAGAGTTGGATCTAATATCAAGATAAAGTCCTATAAAGCTAAAATTTTCAAAAGTTCCGTTTAACCACTGAGCATGAAAGGTAGTGTGGATTTTCCAATGTTTCGTGATCCTCCAATCCGTTTTTATGATAATGATTCAATTTACTTGGAATCACTAAATTGATAACCTTCAATTCTCAAACTAACTGGATAAAATCAACAAAAAATAAATTAAGGTGATCTTTCACCAGTTATATGACTTTCTATTGGTGTTACCAAAACTCATCAAAAATGATTTGAAAATGAAATGTTTCAATTCAATCTCATTAAGTTGTTTTGAGTCTATTGGAAATTTTACAGCCATATTGCTTGAGTTGCTAAAAGAATATGACATTTCAAAAAAATTAACGGTGACTTCTAAAATAAAACTTCTAAAAAACCTTAGAATTGCCTTGATTCTGATGCAAAAAATTACAAATTTTGTCAATATTCTTCGTACAGGCTTTGCTATGCTTCGTAGTTGCGGAACCCCATAGGGAAAATCACATCCAAGTATCCATTTCACTGGTGCCACGTGAAAAGTACACTTGCAACGAAAATGGGCGCCAAAACTTCCTATCGAGAGATGGATGAACATCAGTAAGCCTTGATTGCTTTTGGCGCCTTCCTACTCTGGGTGATTCGATTGAAAAAAAAAATGGAAATTGGGTGCCATGACTTTTATTTGATACGAATAAAAACTAATAATTAATTTTCAAATTCCACAAAAACATTTTCGAAATTAGGGGCCGTTCACATACCACGTGGACAACTTAGGGGGAGGAGGGGGCATGGAAATGTCCACGCTTGTCCATGGAGAGGGGGGTAGGGGGTTGGGTCATGTCCACGTGGACATACTTACTTTCAAAATATTTTCTAAAGGTGAATAAATATTAAGATGTTTAAATCAAAATCTTCAAATGGCAAAGATTTCCAGTTTTAATTTACACAAATAGTAGCTACTTGAAAGCAAGTGATAAATATGATAATTTAGAAAGATATTTTTTTTTAATTATTATCAGCAAATTTTTATTCGGTTATTTCAAAACCAGCCATTTCCATAACAAAAAGGCAAAAAGTATTGTTTTCTTACTGTCAAATTATAGGTATTTAAAAAAAACTATTTCAAATCTGTCCACGTGGACATCCAGGGAGGGGGGTAGGGGTTAGCCAAATGTCCACGCTTGTCCACGGAGGGGAAGGAGGGGGTCAAAAATCTCATTTTTCTGTCCACGTGGTATCTGAACGGCCCCTTATCTCTCCGTTGTGTTATTCTTCGCGTGAAGACAAACGCAACAAAAAAAATCGCATGCAAATCGGATGATCCAGTGAAGAGTTATGCGTGTTCGCACATTTCTGTATGGTCTGTCTCTCTCCCTGTTTTATATATATAAGATCACCTATCAAAATTTTGGTTAGCAGAATTCTTTACTAATTTGCAATTTGCCTTTTATTTTTCACAAAATATTTACTGATAATTTGGTAAAATCGTATTATAAGTATTTTAAATAGTATCATTTCTTGATAAAATAAATTTCAACTTTTTATTTATGGCAATTGTGGACTAAATCTGAATACTATTTTTTCACGGGTCTGGTTTCAAAAACTTTATCCGAAAATTTAGTAAAAATCGGAAATCTTTAATGTTTGATCATGAAAAACTGCCGTATTTCATTTCTTTATCGATTGAATTAAAGATCAGCAGATCAGAACTTTAAATAAAAGATCCTTTGAATTGTTAGCATTCTCACCGTCATAGTCATCATTCATAGATTCTGTTCGAAAGATTTTTTGTCAATTTACAAGAGAAAATTTTAAAAATTTTCAGGCATTGTATAAACTTTAGAATTTATCAAATTCATGTGACCTAGTACACATTGCCATTCAAAATTTATGCTTCTTAGTTCAACCAAAAATAAACTTACAAAACCATATCAATAAACAGATCGTATGCGAAATCTTTCATAATTAAAAAATAATCTATCTGTGATTGTGACTTACAGAGACAAAAACTTGATTAACAACTCTGTGAGTTTACAGATATTTGTCCTCAACCAGGCCATAATTTGATTTTCGGAGTTCTTCAAAGTCGTTTCATTGTTGGGCATTGAACGTACTAGTTGTCATTTTAATTCTAAGTTGTTCCGTAATTTGTGAAAATGTAAATTTAAAAAGGATCCCACCGCCCCCCTGAACCCTTATAACGCCCCCCAAATTTCAAAGTTGAGCTCACCGCCCCCCTAGAAGCTCTCAACGCCCCCAAGGGGGCGATAGGGACCACTTTGAAAACCACTGCTATAGATGTTCATCATCGAGCCCGAAACCGGTCGATAAAAAAATGTAATTTTAAACCCCTTTTCCGTTAAGTAAGAAAGTTGAGTGTCGTGTCCTGTAATACTTCGTGTGTTTTGTGTCTAGTAAAAGTTCTTACGTGAGTACATGTCATTTAAAATGAAAATTTTTGTTATCCCGTACAAATTTCCATACAAAATTGAACTCGTTGCGCTAATTTAGGACTGAATGAATCGCTTCCAAAATTGCTAGTGCTATTTGTGACAATAGAAACATAAAAAAGTTATGGGAGGTGTAAAAATGTATAAATTTGAAATTTTCATACAAAGCTTGCAGCGGTCGAATCTTAAGTTGTACAATAAAATTATACTTTTTTTGAGAATATACATAAGTCATTGATTTATAAAATTGGACAAAAAAAGCTGTAAAAATTAAATCATTAACAAGTGGAATACATTTTTTTTAACACAAGTCGATATTACTCTTCATTCTGGTAATAAAACATGGTTGAGCGATTTCAGATTTCTTAACATCATGACTCAGCATAAAAGAACCGAAAGAAAATTCTGAGTTTTAAAACTTTGAAAAATAACACCAAACATCGACAAATTGAGCTTCGGTTAGAGCTTGCTATCAAACATCAATCAACGACAAATAGAGTCTTTTTAATTGTAAAATAACAGTTTATATTACAAATGCCATACGATTTATGTAAATTAGCTTAAGAAATTCTATCCCAATAAAAGTAAATATTTTAAAAACTGTAAAATTTATCCTGAATCAAGACTGTAAGCTGTTACGTAAATTATTTCTTAATATTCTTAATGATCTCACACGGAACTCAAATTTATGAACCTTTAAACTGTGGAATGCATTAATCGTATGGTTTTCCCTTCTTTAATTTAATCGCCTAAAATTTACGTCTTTTACGTTTATTTTGCTTCTCTAAAGAAAATTATCTATCAAATTTATTCAAAGTTGCTCACTTCTGCTTTAACACTCAAAGACCTTACGTGTTTTATAGTGTTAATTGAAACGAAAAAAAAACACGTTACAAAATATTATAGAATACAGTAATACAGGGCCGTAGGAAGAAGCGACTCATGGGGGGGGGGGGGGGGGTTTTGGTGACTGATTTTTACCTATGATATTTTGCCCAACAACGTACAAAAAAAAATTATATTTGTTACTATTTAAATGATTATTCATTTTTAAGTTTTCACTAAGAGTTTTTGTATTAAAACGTAACTTTAGAAAAATGGTCCTTAGCCTAAAGGGTGTGCTAATTTTTTTTTATGAAACCTTTAGAAACAAAATATGAAATTTGCTTTCATCGAAAGTTAAAATTTAAGAATTTGTTTAAGAGTCTGGTAAGTCGAAGCATAAAATAAGTTCTTTTTAAGCTAGTCTTCAATTAATTAAAAAATCGTATTCTATGCTTAAATCATATAAGCCCAATCTTCCTAACTCTTTTGCAAATTCCAAGAATTTAACCTTTGAAGTAAATAAATAAAAAACTAAAAAAAAACAGTAAGCAATAACAAATTTTCGGATCAAATTTCCTCGATGCAAACTTGAACTAAATTTATGATTTCAGTTCGAAATTCACTTTTAAAAAACTTCAATATCAATATTTTGCATGAAAAAAAAACATAGAAAATTTACTCAAATTCTACTTAATATCTGTGATTTTCAGCTGAGTTGTGTGTACAAACTTCTTCTGATTAAAATAAATTTAGTCTGGAAATCAGTGATTGAATTTTGCTGAGCATGAGTTGATCAACCATCTCTCGCTCAACGCTTTACTCGGAAGCAAAGGTTGCTTTGAGGCAGCGAAAACGACAAAACCGATGATGTATACGCTCTCAACATGGCCGCCTTCATGAAGCAATATACATTCGAGGCAGCGAATCCAAAAAACCAAACGAATGGCTCTCACTCTTCTCCTGTCACAACCTTGAGGGAACCGAATTCAAAAGGCAGAGCAAACCCGAGTTTCCTCGTTTGTGCCTGGATCGAATGCGTGAGGTTTTTCTGCTATTGCTATTATTGCACAGCAACCGCACGCAGGCAGCTAGTTTTTTCATTTCTTTTTCTTCCCCCCTCTTTCACCATACGTTGCGGGCCGTGCAACGCAATAAGTTCGGTTGTTTTTGTTGTTGCCTCAACCTTTGCGGTCGGCTCGAGTTATTCAAATTCAACAACGTAAATGAGTATGTGTGCCTCGTCTTCTTCATGCATCATGTAGCAACCGAACGTTGAGAGAGTTCGTTCGGGGCAGCAAACGGATAGTGTCTCTCAGAGCAGATCCTCCTCATGGGGGGAGGTTTGAATGAATGTATATGTATCGTCTCCTGTATAGCTATGCGAGGCCTCAAAGTGTGTATTTTGAATGCCTCTGATGAGAATATTGGTGAGGATTTCAATCACTGCTGGAAATTGACAAGCAAATTTTTATGTTCATGTTCTCTTTTATGTTGATTGAAAAACTCGTTCACTCATTCCTGAATTTTAAATCTGAATACTAAACCTGAATTCAAGAATTGAACTGTTTTCGAATTTCTATACCATTTCTGAAATGTACAAAAAATACGATTTCCGGATCTGAATTCCAGATCAGAATTTTATGAGCCAAGTTTAAGAGCCATCATTCATGAATCTTTCATTTAAGTATGGCTGGTTTAATCTTAATTAATTTTTTCAATTATTTATTTTTAATCTGTATTGTGAATCAGAATTCAAATGTGAATTTCAAGTGATGAATCTAAATCTGAGTTTTCAATTTTGGACCGCCACTTAGAAGCTGTTGTTTAAATTTTGTTTTAGAATAAAGTTTGAGAACATCGATTACAAATGTATACAAAATTCTTTTTTTTCATATTGGTAAAATAATTATCAAAATATTGAAAATGCAAATGATTTTCGAAAAACATTATTCAAATTTGATATGAAATGCAAAACCGAATCAGGATTTCAAAGCAGCTTTTCATTCCTAATTTCTTATGATTATTCGAACTGAAAATCAAGAATCCTAAACATGATACAGAATCAGAAATACGAAAATATGTAGAAATTCAATTTTGGTCATGGGAATATAGAATCAGAACCTCCAAAATGGGTTTTATTTAAAATTAAATATTCAGACCTGAATTTCTATGATAAGGTTGCCAGATTGTCCGACAAATAATATAAATATGCCCGGATATTTAATATAAAATTTGGGAAAATCCGGTCTAACCCGGTTGCCCGGATTTCATTGGAAAAGCCGGGTTTGTTCTCATTCTCATTTTAAATCAAACTTTAAAAAACAAATTGAGTTGTAAAATATTTTTCAGGAAAGGTTTTTTCAATTTTTTATTCATGATTTCGATGAGCAGTTCCTAAGTTTTGATAAAAATTGCCCGATATTGCCTGGATTTTGGTAGAAAATTTTGAAATCAAATACCCGGTTTTTCCTGGTTTTTACATAAAACAGCCCGGATTTGTTCGGCCCGAATACGTGCTGAAAAAACTCTGACAACTTTAGTCTATAAACAAGCGAGCAAATTTTGAAAAACTGTAGCAAAATTTTGAACTTGGGATGGGTTTTTGAGGTTTTGGCAATAATTTTTAGTCTAGAATGTTTTTCTTGAATATACTTGCTCTATTATCATAATTTGATTATGGATTTAAAATTTTGAGTGTAGAGTAGAATACCTCGCTTGCATTTTAGGACCCTCATGGGGGGGGGGGGGGTTTAACCCCCAAAACCCCCCCCCGTTCCTACGGCCATGCAGTAATACATTTTTTTAAAGTTGCCTCGACATTTTCAATACCTATACCTCAAAAACCTTTAAACTTAGTGTGAAATAAATAAAGTTCTACTATCTAATAAGATAAGGTGTCCTATTATGTCTGAGTACGATTTTGATACAACCCTGATCATTCCGGATGACATTCAAAAAGCTAATTTCTGCTGTGTGTTGTTGTTTACAGTTCAACTTATGAATCTATGTATCGTGAGCTTCAGTTTTCATAAATTTTGGGAAAAAGAGAAGCATTTTCCCGGAGAACCGCACAAATATTGTGCACAAATGGTGTCCTTTTCTCAACATTACGCTGAGTCAGTTGGGAAAAATGGAAGAAGGAAACATTAGAGCGGTCCGAAATGCAATTCGGAAGTATGGAGAGGAACGCAGCTTCATGTACAGAAAAAAATGTCCACCGAGTCCGGTAGACAAAACTTTGGACCGGAATGTCATTCGTGCTTGTCTCAGTTCAGGATGTTTTCGATAAAAAAAAATCAATCACAGGCCTACGATTGACTGGAATCTAATTTTTTAATAATCCACTGTAAAATGAGACTACAGAGAACATAAAAAAATATTTAAATTTGAATTTGCTCCTTATTTGTGATTATACTGTTCATTTAAAATTATGCTTAAACATAATGGGACAGCTTGTAGACACTTCAAATAATCAACAAGGCCAAAGCTGTTTGAATTTTAAGAACCGACATTTTGAGGCTGGGATCTTGTTTTTTAAACTGTTGGATTAAGTTCTTTCCGAACGAAATAAAGCCAAACGAAATTAAATTACACAAATAACACACGACGTATTACAGTACACGACACTTAACGTTTTTACTTTTTGTCGAACGGGTTACGGGCTCGATGTTGGCCATCTACAGGACGATGTCCGACAGGTCGGGAAACATCGAACCCGAAACTGGTTCGACAAAAAGTAAGAACGTTAAGTGTCGTGTCCTGTAATACGTCGTGTGTTATTTGTGTAGTTAAATGTTCTTACGTTGGCACAACCCACTAAAATGAGCGAAATTAAATTGTTCCTCTTTTGGTAATCTCACGGGATCGCCCAACAATACTGAAGTTTGTTTGGCATAAAAGCTATATTTGTTCACTGTAACTTTTGTATAAAACTTTGGAAGTAGATCAAAGTAGTCAAAGTCAACTACTTTTCATGAGAAAACTTTCAGAAATCGGTTCATATTTCACAAACCATTTTTCGACTTTTTCAATGATATTCAGGTAAAACTGGGGATACTCGATCCCCTTTCCTTATTTTTATCATATCTTTTTGAAAGAAAATTTGCAATTCGCCGTCTTTTGCATTTTCTGACAGCTTGTAATTTCAAGTTGATATGTTCCGAAAGATTCATTCAGAAGAAAAAATATATCTTTTTGGACTCTGTGGATCAATTGAACCCATAATATACATTTTTTGTTAGGGACGAATGCCTCCTGTGGAGTTAATCCCATAAAAAAAACATACATTTTGAAAAAAATTTCTCAAAAATATTGAGAGTTGGCTATTGCTTTTAAAATATGGAATTATAAAGTTCATATTATACATATTGGAACCAATATTTTTATAATAGTTTTTTCATGTGGGAAACATTTTGAAGTGATAAAATCTTCAAGTCCCATTTTGTGAATTTTTCGAACGAAGTTCAATAACACAAAAATTCAAATTTCAAAAATTAGTTGAAAGAACAATATTGTTGTTTTGTTCTATCCACCACTTTATTTAGAACATTTGATCTTTGTAAGACATTCCGGTTTCGATATAATCAAATATCCCCAGGGATCATATATCCTTATTCTCTCCCATCGATCTCAGGACCATCGAAAAAAATCACTGAAAAACACTCAAGTGGTTGGTGGAGTACTAAGAGTACTATGGAATTTATGAAACGAACAACTCTAGCGGCTAGTCTTCAAAGTTTTGAATAACAATTTATCACAGCGCATTTTTTCGGTATCCCTCAAAACCCCAACTTGAAACAAACTCACCACCAAGCACTCGCGTCGATCGACGCACCCAATGATGCGAACCCGTAGAACCATCTCGTCACCACTTCGCATCCCCTGGAACATGGCCGCCCGGAATGCCAAGCGATAACTAAGCGGTGATTCCAGTACGGGAGCCAGTGGAACGATAGCTCGCATGGTTGGATTCAAACAACCGGCTGTCGTTATCAGGTTGGCAGAGTTGAGCACACTTCCCGTGGTGGACAGCCGCTGCATGATCACGTCGGACAGTCGGGTAAAGTTCCATCCTGAAATGGGTCGTTGGTCTGTTGAATGATGGTTGTGAAGGTTTGTCGGTGATCTAGCTTACCATCACCATTGCGCACTTGAGTTCGGAGAACCATTTCTTCGCCTAGGGTCACGGCACCTCCAGGTTCTAGTGTGCGGGTAAAGGCTCCTCCGTTGTCTTGCCTGCGTAGTAAGACTAACTGAGAACGAAATGGTCGTTGAGAACCTCCGAAAGCGAATGTCGAGGAGGAGCTCCTAGCTTGAGCATCGTTGCTAACACCAAGACGCACTGCATGAGTTCTTGCCACTACCCGTTGCTGTATTCGACACTGAAGGGTAAGGATGGGATCGGCTGCTGTTCGCATACCGGTTATTTGGGGAAACCGAAGTCTTAGACACATTTCCCGAGAATTGGTACCACACTGTTGCACTCCACATCTCGAAAAATCACCAGAATTTATATCGATTAGAAGTCGCGATTGCTGCACCCGAACGCTACATCGCGCTAAATCGTTATCGTTAGCAATGTCGACGAGAGGTGTTCCTTCGATGGGACTCTGCAGCGTAAGAGTCGATCTGAAGAATCCTCCGTTGTTTTGAAGACACGTGAGGTCGTTCAGCTGAAGTCGTATGGGGGTACGAGCGCCATTAGGTAATTCGTCCCGTAGGGATCTTCCTATTGATGGTACCTCGTCACGGAGGGATCTACCAACCGATGGGAGATATGTGTTTGAAGGTGGATCGTACCGATATCCTCCGTTATCGATTGTTACCGGATTCTGAAATCCTTCATCGGCGAAGGGTGGTGCCGGTGAGCTGGGAGGGTCATACTGATATCCTGGTTCAGTTGTAACGACCAAAATTTCATCACGTTGTGGTGGTTGCTGGGGAGGCGGCAGGTAGTCATTTACAGGAGGCTCGGAGTAGTCCGGAATGTCCTGTTGTGGCGGATTATTATTCGGCGGCAAATATGCGTTGTCAATCGAAGGATATTCATCGGCAAATGGTGGCAGCTGTGGAGGGGGCAGTGAGTCATCAGGATAACTGTTCTCCGGTGGAAGATAAGCGTTGTTTGGCGGTTCATAAAAATATCCTTGCGAGTCACTTTGGGGCTGCGGTGTGGTGCTG
Organism: Uranotaenia lowii; assembly: GCF_029784155.1. Taxonomy (NCBI): domain Eukaryota; kingdom Metazoa; phylum Arthropoda; class Insecta; order Diptera; family Culicidae; genus Uranotaenia; species Uranotaenia lowii. The sequence continues at coordinate 280,290,791 of NC_073692.1, read as the reverse complement.
AACGATTGGCGATTAATTATCACTTCTGGCACTTGGGTGGATGACACAAAGATGTCTCTTCTCGGTGGAACTAGAGCTCTTGTAATGCTGTTTGAAAAAATATCACAACGCACAACTTCTATAAAAATGAAAACCAAACAAAACTTAAGAACCGCCATTGTTTCCCGACTTAGATCATTTTAGTTCCGAATTCAAAGCTGAACTGATGAAGGTTTCCAAAAGAATAACCTTTATAAGAGTACCTAATAGAGCAATGCTTCCAAAAATCTGCATACAGTTGATGACGACGATCACGGAGTAACAGTTTCCTATACAAATATTTCGAAACTACTTAATAGCATTACCCTGCTCTGATTAAGGGAGAGCCATGCGAAATCGAACCACACATTAAATGTGCTTCGTGAAAGATTTCAACCACGCTTGGCGACGAACTTGCTACTCTGTAGAACACTTTGGAAGCGATTTGGTAAACAAATTAAGTCATTTTACTCACTTCACTTTCCGTAACAATGTCAATCGTGATCGGCAGCTTGTTTCTCAAAACTTAATGAAGAAAAAAGATTGGACACTCAACCTGAGTCGCTTCCGATTGGCGTCAACGAAAGAATTCATTTTGGCTTTCTTCGAATAGTTGAAAGACAAACAAAAAAAAAACGTTCGAATGCGTGCAGTGCCCGACTTTGGTTGAGCTGCTTATTGACTGCTGGATCCGGAGACAGGGATCCGGTGTAGAGTGGAGAGATGACCTTCACAGTCCAACTGCACCATGGGGAATATACTGTTGGCCGCGTCAATGGCGAAACTTGATTACTGCCGCTAAAGATGCTCTTTGACACCTAGACCTGCTCTGCCTTTAAAAGGAGGGAATAAATGACCGCACGATCGAGACATGTAACACACGAAATTCGTTGCGACGCGACCGGCTGCTCATTGAAATATGGGAAGCATAATTGAGGATGGCCGATGAAATCGAAACTGTTAAGAATGGTTGAAAGCGCACGACGCGACTTTCGTGGTTTCACTTTTATGGCTAGACTCCGATCTCTCCCGCTGTGAATGCGGATCATCAACCAAAAATCATGAACCACCAACCAGCGGCCATTGAGAGGCGTGCAATTTGACGTGAAGAATGATTGTGTCGCTCAATAAGGGCTGCGGATGGAAACGCGAATATTTTTATTTATTTATTCAGATGGTTTGCTCGAGGTAGGTCCATCTCTCTGTGCTCATCCCGGTGATCGATTACGTTAGGTCCAGTCGAGGCCGCCGCCGGCTGTTATCATAATTGGCATGTCCTCTTGAGACTTCAACTGTTTGCAATGTTCGGACAACTCAATTTTTAAAAACCACTTGTATGACCGGGGTGATTTAACCTTCGATTGACACACTTTTTAAGAATTCCATATCGATGTGTTTGTACTCACTTAAAGATGTCCTCAAAAATGATTTGCAAATCAAGGGTGGACTTAATATCATTTATGATTTTAAATGTTGGTTGATTTATCTTGGGAATATTTGCACAAAAATGTCGTAAAGAAATTATTAAATTCTTGCCTAGAAATAGTAGAGCGGTAACAGTATTTAAACCTTCAAACTTGCTTTCTGAACATATTTGTTTCAAAAATTTCTCTATCTTTAAAAAAATATGAATCGAGCAATTTTCTTTTCAAAAATGTGAATAAGTCAGAACAACCGAACCGGAAAAACCTTACAATTTTTTTCTGAATAACCTATCAAGCCTCAATAAATCGTAGTAGGGGAAACGACTGGCAAAACAGCATTTCAAATCATTTTGCATTTTGAGAGTAATCCGCTTTGAACTTATGGCATGACATAATTTTATGAATTTACAAACTCATTTTTTTTAACTCATACAAGGTTTTGATACCTTTTGATGGTAATATTTTGACCTTTAAACATTATACCTACAGAAACTCAAAACAAAATATTGAGTGGTTTCAGTTTCAAATTCAATTTAACATCAAAAGTAGCTCAAGCTTTTATGAAGGTTTAATAATGATTAGACAGTGGAATTGTTTTTGAATGTCTTCATCATATTTGAAAAATACCCCTATCCCTAATCAAAACAGATATAATAGAATACCTTAATGAACTTTGAATCCATGACGTTTTATCAACATCTCAAAAGAAAATTGAGGATCGCAAAACAGATTTCATAAGATTTGATTTGATTGATTTTAATGATGCTACTTGTATGAAAATATTGTCAGAGAAACTGAAATTTTGCAAAAACATTAATAAGCGCATATAATAGCCCGCACGGTTTAAGGTTCGACAATTTAAACAATTTGAAGATTTTTTTTGAAAACTGCAGGAGATTTCAACATAAAAACTACTCCAATGTATAGAAAGTTATTCAATAAAAATCAAAACAAAACCGACTGTCAAGTGTACATTTCAATTTATCAAATCCATCAGCAGATTCGGAATCGTACTAAAGTCTTCCGAAAAATAGTGTATTTGTTAAAAAATTTCGTTCTTGTGCTCAAAAATTGAAAAAAAAAAAATAAAATGCTCAATTTCATTTTTTATTGGTTTTGCAAATGACGTGAATATATTCAAAGCTGGGCAACCTGCCCACTGTGGATATTTTCCAAATTTAGTACTAATTATCCGGGTAAGTCGAATTTTGAGAACTGATGGAATACCTACAATCAATCGGACTTGATTCAGGGGTGCTTCAAAGCTCTGAATATTTATGTTTTTTTTTACTCTCAAGAATCACCACAGAAAATCTGAAATTCAATATTTTAATTTTTGGCCGGTGGTTTTTTTCATCCTCTTTTGTCTTTGATGGGAATGAGATGAGAATGGGAATGGGAATAGGAATGGGAATTGGAATGGGGATGGGAATGGGAATGTGAATGGGCTGATTGTTTCCGTCTTGCTTTGTCTTGTGATGGCCTGGGGGAGGAAGACTGAAATTCGCTGTATCGTTTTCTGTATCGTTTTTTTTACTGTTTGGCAAAAAGCCAACAATTGTTGAAAAGATTTGTAATCGTAAACTTTAAACTATATGAAAATTTTGTTCGATTAATGGGAACTACCCTAAATCTGAATCTGTTATTTAAGCTATTTTTAGAACAACCATTAATCAAACAATTTTTATTTATCAACTTCAAAAACTTCAACGAAATTTGAGCAACTCAATACGCCTGAACTGCAGAATTCGCCAGAGCAAAACAAAACCTAATTAAATCATTGTTTCATGCAAAACAAGTGCTTTTCAGCATCAAAAAAGTTTTATTGAAATTCACTAAATATGAAAGTAAGATTTTGAACCTTCGCACTGGTCGGTAGATTGATGAGAGAAATTTGACGTTTGAAAGATTTTTTTCTTTTTTTATTCAGTCTTCCTCCCCCCAGGTGATGGCATATGTTTTGTTTGGTTTCTATTTGGGTATGCAATGTGGTTGCGCTGGAAGTAGGGGAACATGCCCTATTATGCGCCACCTAAGCGAATCGCTGATTTTCTATGTATTCCACGTACAAATTGTGTTGAAAATGGGTGCAATCGTTGAAGAAAAGTGTTTTCTACAAATGCCTATGATATTTTATTACTCAAATGGCTATAGTTGCTTCAAAAACTTGATTTTTAAAAGCCATATTCAAAGCCACAGAACAAAACTGTGTTGCAAATACGCGCCGCTGTGTATTCAATATGCGCCTAGCAGCCGAACACACCCGAAAGCAGCCGAAGACCAAAAACACACCAATACTTACAGACACTTTGACTGAAAAGAAAATCAAAATGGACTATCAAAATTTTGAAAAAAATGAAAAGTAGATTTTTTGGGCTGAATTAACGCTCAAAATATGGTTTTAGACTTTTTGTTCATTTTCAATGAAAATTGGCCTTTTTGAAAATTTAATGCTATTTTCAGCCTACTACGATTGGCGCGTTATAACGAGCGCATGGGCCATGATAGAACATACCCATAAAAAGCATACCTTTGCGGGATCAGTATGATTTTTTAGCATAAAATCATAGTTTAGATTCTCCTCTATCGATGTGTCAGAAAATATTGTCTTATTCGTTTTTCTCTGCTTGGTGACACCTTATTGAAAGTGTTTTAAAATTTAGATCAAAATAAAGAAAAACTTAAATTGTGAAATTATCACGTCACAGGGGCATTTTAAGGAAAAATTCATACTTGCCATGACCAATCACAGCATTTAAAACAAATTGGTAATATTTTGCAGGCTTAAAATGTTTCAGATTCTTCAAAACAAAGGTGGCGCGTATTAGCCACATGGGGCGTTATATGAACTTTTCCCCTACAATGCTAGCGATGAGAAAGCCTGTTAGTGCCGATTATGTATAGAATCTTTTTCCCATAATTCCACCTCCAAGGAAGGTGATTTTTGTAGAAGAGTCTGATTTGTGGGTCTAGTTTTGGATTTATGGAGGATTGAAAAATAGGTACTTTGAAAAATGGTGACGCAACAAAATTTAGAGGGTATTTTAGTTTTTCGACGCATTCACTTAAAAGAAAACATTTTTATTGGTTGCAAATTAAAGGTTAACTTGTGCAAAGCACGGCGATTTTTAGTTTGTCTGGTACAATAGTACACCTTAAAGTTAAAAAAAATAATTAAAAAAGTTTTTCAGAAATATATGACGCAACGCATGAATGAGTCATTACACTGAGTCGATTTGAGGTCATTATTCCTTTTCTCCCTGGGGTCTTAAAAGCTTTAATTGTTTTCAAATACCAAAAGACATACCCCTGTTAAACAGCTAATAACTTGTTTGCCTAATAAGGTACGAAATTACAGTCTTCGACAAAGTTGTTCAGTGGAAAATTTTCTTTAGAGAATTTATAAATTGGCACAAAAACCATTAATAGGCTCGGTTCCACAGAAGAAACAAAAATGATGTTGATTTTTCAGTATAAAAAAAATCAATTTTCCCATACAAACCTAAAAGTTCATATAGCCATATATCGCATCAATTTCATTCAAAACAATTTTTTTTAAATAATTTCAATTGAAATGTGATTTGCAATGACTGCGTAAAAGAAGGAATCGTCATGCTGCCCAAAGAATAGGACTCGCGTAATGAAATACAATTTATTGATGGGAGCCCTACCAATCACTTCCCGATCAGGAGAGCATATCAAAATAATAACTTAAACGTATCTCACCAAGATATTTACATCTGATTCAGTTATAATTAAGTACTGAAAAATTTAGATTTAAAGTTTCTCCAATCTTAATTATATCTTATTCTGATTGACAGACTTGAATGGGGTTGAGATTATTTTCAGTGATAAAGAATTTTTTCGGGTTGTCCCAAAATAAAATGATTATATCTTATTTTGATATATGTACAACTTTTTCTGAAACACGGACATCGAAGTCAACGGCCCAAACCGTACATTAATAAGTTTCGCTCAACAGATCCTTAAAATTGGATCCAATTTTTGGGAAATCAAAAATGGAATATGGTTTAGGGTAAGTGAGCCCTATTTTGGCATGGTTCATTTCTTGGCATGCCAACATGTCTTTTCATGTTTTTCAGGTCCAAATTGAGCTAAAAAAATTTAAATATATTTTCATTGCGAAGAGAATAATTTGTTTCAAATCTGTGCATACCAATTTTTTTGATTGTTTGTACTTTATTAAAGTAGTTAATTTTTTTCGATCAGCATCCGAGGCAATTATGTTGGAAATCACCGTATGAAAATCAGATGAACTCACCTTTCTAGTCCAACTGTTAATTTCACATACGATATCAAACGCGGACATTCATTAGAAAAATTTGCAATAAATACTCATGCCCACAGTTAAACTCGGCAAAAAATCAAAAAATACTAGAAAGACGAAAGAATGAATATTTATTTAGGTTTTTAATAAAAATTTAAAACTTATTTTGTTCCTTTTCTTGGCATGCAACTTCAATCGAAATACACCACCAGTGTTGGAAGCTGGAAAAAATACATGTTAATGAAAGAGGTATTTTTGGGCTGATATTTTCCCTAAAAATTCATTTAAAACTACGCACAAATGTTTTCATACTAATTGGGTTGTATGATAAGACCGATTCTTTCAACTTAAGCTCCAAAATAAGTTGGAGAACATAAGTGATTCGACTAACTAAAAGTCATATCCAAGCATTAAAAATGCAAAAATCGCTATTTGGGAACCATGAATCGAAGTTACATTGGTGTGCGTGTGAACAGCATTTGCATTGCAGTCTGCCGAGCAAATGCCACGTGGTCTCCTACAGAACACAGTGGTTCGAAATAAAAAAAAAACTAAGTGAAATTAAGCAACTCACAAGACTTAAGATGTTTTTCTTATCTAAAAACTGTTAGATCGATGGCAATTTATGACTTCAGTATATAAAATACATAATTAATTGAGTTTTGGAATCGTTTTCTATTGTTTGGGAACAATACACTCAGATTAAATGTTTTTGGATTTTTGTTCTAATTTTTTTCTTGGAAACAGAAGTTGGAAGTACAGGAAAATATCGTTTTCTTTCCAACTGTTCCTTAAAATATAAGATGTGAGTCGAATTAAAAAAAGTGTTTCAGCAGGGTTTATATTCTAACATCTATTTGGCGTGTCAAACCACTGCGCAACGTCCCAGGCATTCGAGATGCCTCTTGCCAGAAGCTCATTATCTCAGCTAACAAATTCAAAACGGCAAAATTTTAAAATACCATTCAAGGAATTTTTCAATTTCTTACTTTATGCAGCCAAACTCCACAATGTGAAGATAGTTGTTTGGTAGTGAAAATAACCCTATGTGTCGCAATCGCAAGTCTCTTAGAGTATTTTACTTTCACTTATGATCTATAAAAACTCGAAAGGAATAATTTAAACAATGATTTATAAATGACAACACATCATGATACACAGAACCATAGAAATGTCGTAAATGAGTCTGTCGTTAGGCTTAGCATTCCTGAATTTGTCCAGTTAGAATTCAAGTCAGGAAATTCTCCAAAAAAAACTGATAAAATCTAAGCAATTTTTCAAATATTTGGAAAAATCTAAACGATGAGAAAAGTTCAAGATAAGATATTTCAATTCAACGTTACAATACCACTTCAAGTCTTTTTTTTTTAAATAATTCGTTTATTTGACACGGCTCAAACCTTTCGGTATTACTCCCGTTCAAGTCTGAATCGGTCCCCCTGATGAAGGTTTGGTTGTCATTCATAAACCAATAATTCTTGTTCATACACAAATATTCCGAAACAACCTGAGGTGTTTATAATCATCACTTTGTTTATATGAGTAAAAAGTTAAAAGTTTTAAAAATTAAAAAAAAAATGTGAAAATTCTGGACTTCCGACTTTTTGAAATGAAAGCTTATTTTGTGCTTCCCTTCCGACCATATTTCATCAATGTTTTCGAAAGCGTTTTTGTTGTATGAGTGAAGCCCGGTGTTCCATCGTCGCGTAGAACTTTACGCTCAGCTGGTCAGTGGCCTTATATTCAGAATAGCCAACGATTCTTTTAACTGTCAATTGAGCATTGTTGGTAAAGATCTATTGCATATTGCTGGTGGCCAAGAATCGGATCATCGAAACGGCAAACAATTGGTACGGCGGCCAAGTCATTGGAGCACCGCAGTGAGTACTTTGCATGCATTTTGCTCACATTAATGAAAGTTCCATAGAGAATACATATTTTTGTTGAACTCTAAGCAAGTTAGCAAGTAAATTCTTCAATGGATGTTCTGTGGTGCACTTAACAGGAAGGTTGGAATGTTGAAAAAAAGGGTAAACCATGCCTTAGGTGCCAAGGTCGGGTACATTTACCTTAAGCAAATAATATGGTTTATTGACATTCCACTAGAAATTTTTCTCGAAGCACTCATATCTTGATAAGTTATAATTTTGATAGGTTTTGTTCTGCCCAATATCAAACTATGCTATCTGAACGAGATATAATCTTGGAAGGAGCATATCTAAAATTGATTTAATTTAGCTATGATCGTATAGATTTTTTGATATAATTTGAGATATTTTAACATCCTACGAGTACGGAATAATAACTCATTTAGATAGAAAAAAATTAGTATCAAAATATCTCATCTTGATATAATTTAGTTTTTCCCTCCTGATCGGGTTAGCTAAGATTTCAATCCTTTTTTCTCACAGTGATCTGTTGTTTGTAAAACATCAATAAACAAGAGAAACTTGATCTACCCGACTTCGTGTGTCACCGGCTGCATGGTGCAACAATTTTGTTCTAATCAAAATTCTTTCCTATTCCTGATCGATTCGACGATCGACAACGATATGTTCAACATGTAGGCAACGACATTTTCCACATACCAACTGTATCATAATTGGTCATCTAATGTTTGTATTTCTCATGATTTGTGTTTAATCTTTTTGCTACAATCCAAACTAGGAATTACATAATTGTGTATCAGAACCGTGTGATTACATGCAAGTCTCTTTCTCTCTTTTGCTATAGATGGCTGTTCAATGCGACAGCCCTTTGGATCTTTGACTAAACTTAAGCGCGGCTGCACTGATCACTAGTTGACGCCGCCGCGTCATTTGCTGAGGTCATCTTGATTGCTCTCTCCTGTTATACTTTATATGTGGACACTTCGACTATCATCGGACTTGGCAATTGCCGCCATAATACGTTAGCAAGCCTGGATAAAGTACATTATCCACAATGTGTGCTAATAAAGTCTGCTTCATTTAATATTGGAACAAATTCTTTTGCTCATTGTGGCGCTCCTAGTGGATGGATTTGGAAACTTTTTTCACCCACGTGTCGGGAAATTCATTACCTTTCACCATGTTTTTATGTCATAACACCAAACGATAGCATTTTGTAAACAACCGCCATGGAAGCCGAACGGAGAGATCAAATTGTGCACAGTTTTCTTACGAGTACGAGTACGAGAATTTCTTCGAAACAGCAATGAATAATTTTTTTATTTTTTTTTTTATGAAAGAGTAAAGAAAATGCTACATTTGTATGAAAAACAAATTATGAATTCGTTAATAAATGACTGAACTACACGCAATTGTTTGTGTTCCAATATTAAATGAAGCAGACTTTACATCCGTCGAACTTGGTCAGCACTTGGTCGTACAGCTTTCGAGCACGGATTCTGGCCACATTGTTCTGCTTCAGCGTCCGATTTGGCTGTTTGCTGGCTCGGAATGACCTTATTCCTTCCCGGAGACGAATTCGTCGCACCGTACTATGAGCGGCCTGGAAGTTATTGGCCAAATCGCGGTCTGAAAGATTGGGATTCCTCTTGACGGCCTTGATGACTTTCCCACGCAGTTTCCGGTCGACAGTTCCACTCCGACGCTTCGAATGCGGCTTCCGAGCCGTCGTCAATGTTTCCTTGTACTGCTTGATAACACGCCATACGGTATTTCTGGGCATTTTAAGCTGTTTAGCTAGCTTCGATGCCGACAACAATGGATTTTCAAGAAAACTGTGCACAATTTGATCTCTCCGTTCGGCTTCCATGGCGGTTGTTTACAAAATGCTATCGTTTGGTGTTATGACATAAATACATGGTGAAAGGTAATGAATTTCCCGACACGTGGGTGAAAAAAGTTTCCAAATCCGTCCACTAGGAGCGCCACAATGAGCAAAAGAATTTGTTCCAATATTAAATGAAGCAGACTTTAATTGCGCCTAAGTACCTATAATCAAATTAAATAATTACAGTTCGATACTTTTTATGGCGTTTAAAAGAGCAAACTAAATCCTCCATTATTGGAGCGTCGAGCAAAGTGCGAAAAAATGCGAACATTAGCCAATATTACCTTTTCCGGGGTTGAGTCGAGGCGAGAGGGGTTAGCATATGCGCAAATATTTATGCTCGTGTACTTTCAAAACTGTATTATGGTCATCGGTATCTCGACTCCCGGACAGTCCAAATACTAGTCGTACATCACGGCCCAGTCAGAGCGTATAATACCGCCACTTCTCGCCAATATAAGAGCATTCGATGATAGTTCTGTACTGTTGTCGGTTGCTGCACACGATGACCATAATCGTTAATGATTGTCGTTCAGTCGAATAAGCAGCACTAGGCTGGTTCAAAATAAAACAACACATCGAGGCAAAGATTCAAACACGATAGTTTTAAAGAACGAGGAATTGAGTCTTGATTTCAAACTTTCTTTTAGACGCCAGACGACCCCCTTCGTTCATATTAACTGTTTAATGTTTCATTTACCGGTGTTTTACAAAACATACATATTTACTTTTCAATGTTTTGCCATAATTATGTTACTATGCATTGAATCGAGATACACGGGAGTTGCTTAGGGCGAAGGATCTATTCCTGATATCAAGTTTTGTGTCTGGTGGCAGAAAAAGTGGTCGTTCATTTTACCTTTTATGTGTTTAAGAAGTGATTTCGTTATTATGCATCCGAACAAGACGAAAATTCGTACATAGGCCGCTCATCCCGAGATGGCCGAACAGAAAATCAAATTGACCACATCTGCATCAGCTAAAAATGGAGAAGGAGACTTCTCGATTCCTGCATCAAATGTAGCGCAGACATTGCATCTGACTATCACTTTGTCCTTGGCGAGATACGACTGAGAGTTGCACGTGTCGAGAGAAGAAAGTCGAATGTCGATACGACGTCCGTCGGCTGGAAAATCCAGAGGTGAAAAAGGCATACGTTGAACAGCTTGAATACCGAGCCTCGGAACCGTCAATAGACAGAACAGTCGAAGAACAGTCAGTGGTGGGAAATCAAGAATGCCTTTATCACACCAAGCCATGGTACTCTCGGTAAAGTCTGTGGAAGAAGAAGTGAATGGATGTCCTGGAGGATGGTCGATGATCGGAGAAAGGCGAAAGTCGGAATTGAGCAGGCATGTACCGGGTCAGCCAAAGCAGCTGGCTCATGTTTCAGATATTTTTAAAAATATTTGTAAAGAAAAATAATACAATGTATTACTGTTTAAACGCATGGAAGGAAATTCAAGAGATTTCCAGTTAGTCCACCGAGAAATACACCCCTTTTATTTGGCGTGTTAATGGGAAATCAAGCAGGGGGAGAGGGGTGGGTAAATCTTGATTGCTTCGTTGCGTTTGTAGAACAGCTGTGACCAAAGCTTGCCTTTCCATTGTAGCACACTGCTAGTTTGTTAACAAAGATAACGAGCAACACTCCACTTCACCGCACTCTCCTCGCCTACTTACTGCCCAGACAACTAGAAGTCGTATTTTTATGTATGATTATGTTTAGCCGCAGCCCGTGGCGTAGAGGATAGCCTTCAAGTCTTCTAAGCCAGCGGGTATGAGATCGAATCCCGGTCACGGCTTACATAGTACACTTTCTGTGGGTTGGTGGTTTTAGCATTTATAAGATGCTAGCCATCATATCTTCGAAAGATGTACGCATAGAGTTAGGAAAAAGGGATCTCTTCGAGGAAACATCATGTTTCATTGAGATCCTGTATGTGTTTGTGTTCGTTTGTCGTATAGAATGTTATTTAAACTCATTTTCGTATATCTGCACCTACAATGTGCGGCCCATGTATATTCTTTGTCGTATTAAAATGCATTGCACGATTTTATTACGACAAGAAGAGAGACTCGACTTTATGTACATATGAACTTGACCTTTGTGAACGACAATTCGCAAAAAATTCGGTAAACGACCGATATACGATGATCAGCCGTGATTGACAGATTTTGTCGTGCTATGCATAAAATAATTAGGAATTAAGTTTTTTTTAACATGAGATACGATTTATATTATTATTACAACCAGGTGTTAGATCTTAGCAGAAAGTACATTTTTCTATCAAATAAGATTGCTAAAATGAGAGATTATGTTTTAGAATAAAAATATATATAAAATGTCGGGAGAGTTGTACCTACAGTCGATTAGTTCAGCGATACCAAAGTACTAAGGTATCTGCTGGTAATAAAAGTTCTTCCCAGAGTGTTCACATTCAGCGCGGCGGCGAAACACTTCTACCTGAAATCCAGGCCGATACTCTATCCAATACCGTACCTGTCGATGCAAATAAAAATTCACAGGAAATTTCCGATAGGAATCAGGAAGCCTCCGAAAACTGTAAGAGACTGTTCTTATACACCAATATGCTTAAATTACAGTCTTATTTTTTTAGCTGACAGCACAAGACTATTTTATAAAATTCGATACTGGCCTAACGAACTTCATATTACCCACGCTACTTTGAACTCCCTTGTAGAAATTCTTAACTCTGACTTACATCTAAATCTTCCGAGCGATGACCGCACTATTTTGAGGACGCCCAGAAATCAGAGCATAATCAGTAAGGGGAATGGTGGAAAGTATTGGCTTCAGGGTGTTGAGAGCTGCCTGCGCAAAGCATTGACTTCAATTAATAAGCCCTCATCAATATCGCTCAACATCAACTCTGCTTGCCACTTGGAGATATAACTGCATTGATTCGTAATAATGTGCATGCAATCGTATACCTATGCAAATTAATTCGCATGTCTAATTTTCGTAAAACGTATTTGCTGGCAAACGTAAAAGGATACAAATAAATTCAATAAAATCGTTTATAATGAGACATCGATGATTGGAATCGTATTTAAGGAGGCTTTGAAATGATGGTCTATTTTTAAATCATCGATGACGTGTTTTACAATTTAAAAGATTTTAGTTATAGAAATATACGATTTGCCTTTGGTTTAATGTCTTTGAAACAAATCCCCTTGAATTTATAAATTCCAGATAGCGTCGAGGAACCATCATGAGCTGCAGATCGTATCGTCCGGGGAACAAGTCCTTAGTCCAGGTACTACAATAGCTTCATGAACGTTGAAAAAAATCAGCAATCAGGCAAATAATAAATTTTACGATATAAAGTTGAATTTGACAGCCAAAAACGCATTTCTTTGAAATAATCTTATTTACATTCAATTGACGGAAAATGAACGACCAAATAAGTCGTCAAACTTTCCGTATTGTTACGAAAAAAGTTGTATATAAAGATATACCCAATCGCATATTGAGCGAAGACCTACAAGATAACAACCTCAATCATCTATATGATGATGTAAATTGTCATAGTATATTCCAAAAAGAATCAGGATAGTCGTAAATGATTCGCATAACAAATCGTGCAAATCGTAACTCAATACAATCCAAATCAAGAATATGTGTGCTAATGTCGCTTATGTACCTATATGGTCTCCAAAATTATACGTATATACCGGTTTTGTTGCATTAGGGGGAAGTTGTCTACTACCGGACACCGGTTTCTAAGCAATAACCTCAAAAAAAGATTTTTGTAAATATTGGTTCCTCTACTGATTTGAAGAGTATCAATATTGTGTGCATTTTTTTCGAGCACCGCCCTATGGCTAGAAATAGCATGTGCCTTTTTAAAGTTATTTTCTTCGAGTTTACAAGTATATCCCTGTAGTTGCAATTGTAATCGAATTTTTTTTAAATCAGAATTGAAATAATCACCGTTAACGACTCACCCTAACGAACCATCGTCTGTCTGGGAAGGTGCGAAAATCCGCACCGCAGTCAGTGTGCTCCGAAACCGCGTTCGTCGCTTGATGAGGCCGCCGGACCAGACCTCTTCGCTCTTCAGGTCAGTGCTGGTGCTGTAGAGCCACAATTATTCTCTAATGGGAAATTGCATTATGATTACCGGTTTGGGTGCGAATTTCGTCTCGTTAGTGTCCGACTGACTGACTGCCTGACACAAGCGCTAAGGATGCTGCGGTTAGCTCGAAGGACGGGAAATGGTGAAGAGAGTGACAAGTGAAGAAGCAAAAATTACATGTTAAAATGAATTCTTACGTTTAATTATCCTTACACGATGTATTTTTTAAAATGCGTTATACTTAGGTTCAATATAGCTTAATTTTTTTTCAACACTAAACGTATCGGTGGCGGTCAAATGACGGTTTTTGAACTTTAACTGATGATTACGCCTAATATATTTTTTTTTCGCAAATTTAACTACAGAACGATTTTTATTTTTAAAATGCAAATATTTTTGCATTTCATAATTTTTCGTAGTTTTGTGGTATTTGAGGACTTAACCCTAATCCGATCTTGGGTGACACTATTTATTGGAAGTTTGGGGCTTGTGACTTTATTCGGGTGCATCCAAATAAAACAATTGCTCCGGGGACTCTCAATGAATTCATGAAGTCTTTAATTTTGCACCATTATTTTTTTATGGACGCACCCTGAAAGCCCAGTGAAAAAAATCCATAATCAAACCTTGAGTGTAAATTTGACACTTCTCGTTTAAAGCATGGATCACCCAAAATCTGGACGCACTGTTTATCACACCATAGCGCTCCTAGTTGTCGGATCTGGAATGTTTTGATAGTACTTTGTTTGGAAATGTTTCCTCTATCAGTGCTGAAAATTTCATTGCGGTTCGTTTTGTTTCAAAAAAGTTTCACGTGATGGAAGCCGCGAGACGAAAATTAATTTTGGACACCCACGTCAAAAGCCCGGTCGGGTTCGAATATCGCGAAATCTGTAAAAATGGTCGAATCGTCCGTGTGCAGCGTTCTCAAATGGTTCCGTGAGATCCATACTATCGATCGGCTGGTTCATAGCAAGCGTTATAGTGGACCTAAGGATCGGAAACTGCATTTGAAGGTGTTGAGAACGATCAAGGCAAACGCAAGGTAGTCGGACTACGACATCGCCAAGAAATTCAATGCAAACCGGTGCACCGTTAGAAGGATACGTCTGCGTGAAGGAATACGATCTTCTCGGGACAGTAAGCAACCAAACAGGACATTGAAGAAGAATGTAGAAGCCAAAGGACGGGCCCGGAAGTTATACAACAAGGTTCTAACGAAGTACGACGGATGAATCCTCATGGATGACGAAACGTACGTGAAGATGGATTTTGGGCGGCTTCCTGGCCAAAAATTTTACAAAGCCACTGGTCGGAGTGATGTTCAAATTAGGTTTTACCGATAAGTTTGCAAGAAAGTGTTTGATCTGGCAAGGAATTTGCAGCTGCGGACGAAAAACCCCGGTTTTTTGTGAAAAACAAGACCATGGACTCCGAAATGTACAAGGAGGAGTGCCTGAAAAACGTTTTTTTTCCGTACATTAGATCTTACAAAGGACCAGTAAAGTTTTCGCCAGATTTGGCAAGCTGCCACTACAGCAAAGAGGTACTACAGTGGTATCGGGCCAACGGGTGGATTTTGTCGAAAAGAACATCAACCCACCCAACTGCCCTCAATTCCACCCTATAGAAAAATTTTGGGCGATTATCAAGCAGAAAATGAAGAAGAATGGTAGGACGACTCGGGATGCAACAGAGATTAAGAGATTGTGGAACAAAATGGTCGCTGAGGTCAGCGAATAGGGTGTTCAAACTATGATGAGTGGTACTCGACGAAAAGTTCGAAATTTCATCAAAACAAAATGAGAATAGTTTTTTTTTATTATTTTTCCTTTAAAGTGCAATAAAAACCCTACATTTTAAGTACAAAACATTTTTACTTCGTTTACATAGCTCCGAGATAGACCCTTTTTAATGCGTCCAGATTTGGGGTGATCCATGCTTTATATCTCTCTTGTTTCTCAACCGATTTTACAAAATATACATTTTTGGAAACCTTGTTATGTAACTCAAATATAATTGAAGCAAATTCAAAAAAATATATGTGCAACGTATAGTTTTTAAGAAATTTTTAAGCATTATATAGTTGATCTAGTCTTTTTTCCGAAGCATGTTTTTCCGGTTTTTTCTTAGACTTTGAACAACGGAAACGAGAGAGGTATATTAGTTTTAGTCACGAGCTATCAAATGACGCATACACCTTTTTCGCCAAAACTCTCTTGTTTCTACACCGATTTATGATGTGACTCAAATATGATCCTCAGACAATTTTCAGCTGCAATTTTTTTTTTAAAGATATTCAAAGTCCAAGATTTCTTTTGAGAAAAACATTCCTTGGCTTTGGGAAAAAGGCTGTATTAAAGTTTCGAAAACAAAATTCACTTAGTGCCTAAGTAAGCCGAAGTTTGAAGTTATATAAGCTATGTCATATTTTTATCAAGCATCACACCGCCAATGCAGTTACATTACTAGAATTTCTTGTGCATATAGTTTTATTGCCTAAACCTTACGTTAACATACTCAAAATTTAGTGCACAGCTGAATTTAGGTGTAGGAATTGTCTCAGAAAATCCAGATTGATAAAAAGTTCGAAAAATAGCTATGTACCTTCAAAAAGTCGTCATAAATTTAGTGTTTCGTATTTCAAAAATCTAAAGATGCCAAAATGTTATAAAATACGTTATCTTTTCAATTTACTTAAAAAAATCTACTGTAACTGTAACAGCTTTTGCGGTTGATTGATTGAAAAGTATGGGTTTTACACAACTTTTTTTTACAGTTTTTGTGGCCATGATATATGGCACTAAGTGAAATTTTTTTTCGAGCACTTGATATACAGACTGAAGCATGTTTTTTCAATAAAATTTCTTGGTATTTGAATAACTTAAAAATAAATGATTGCGCTGAAAATTGCAGTCTGAGAATCATATTTAAGTCACATTACAAGCTTTCCAAACTATAAACGTTGCAGAAACCGGTTGAGAAACAAGAGAGTTTTAGCGAAAATTGTGTTTGCCGTCATTTGACCGCTCGCGGTATGAATACACAGTAAATTTTTGCCCCGATTTTCAGCAAAAAAAAATGCTGAAAACGCGTTCAGCAATCCAAATTTTTGATGGAAACCACCAATTGGTTTTCTGATAGCTTGATTTTTCTGCATTCGGTTGTGTTCTTGTCATTTTTGCTGAAAAATCAGCAATCGTTGATCTAGTTTGCTGGAAAATAAGCATTCGAGTTGTCAAATTGGAGTCTGTTTGTTTTCGTACGCAGAAGCAAGGTGAGACTCTATTTTACGAATTTTTGTTAGATTAATATAATTATTTTTGTTTTCCTCTATATTCTAGCAACCAGATATCAAATCAAGGGTGAGTTTTTATTGGACAGGTAAATCTATATAGGGGAACTGGGGGTAAGACGCCCACGTTAAGGGGGGGGTAGGGTCTAACGGGTATAAAAAAACACCATTTTCACGATTTTTTTCTAGAGCTATCGTTCAAACAAATGTATTCAAATTTTTTGCATTATACAAGGCATTGTTAAAAGAACATTTAGTAATTTTTTCGTAGAAACATATTGAAAAATGAGCCGGTGACGGAGCATTTTCGAGGATGCCTTTTAGAAAACAGGATTTGCGGTGGACACTGTATCTCAGCACAGAATCATCTGAAGTCAAAAAATCAGAGCAGAATATTTTTAATAGATGTTTTTCTGGACCCCAACGTTTTTATTTAACTTAAAAATATTTTTATGAAATTTTTGTGGCTGTTTGAAGTAAAAACTACGATTTTTCACTTAAAAATCCGCCATTTTTCACCTCTAAAATCTCCCCAAAGTAAAAAAATCAAAAAAGGAAAACGTTGGGGTCTGGTATTTTATATGTAGAAAATATGTTCCAAATTTGAAAAGAATCGGATAAGTAGTTTTCAAATGGCGATGTCCACGGACTTTAAAAATGTGCTTTCGAGAAAAACGCTTTTGAAGTTTCTGCTCTTGCTTTCTTGCAGTGTTAGATAGGAGGAGATAAAGGCCTATAACTTCTACAGTTTTGCTTCAATTGACTTGAAAATTTGACACAACATTCTTGAAATGTTTTACAATAAGAAAATAAAAAAATAAAAAAATCGATTTTTTGAAAGTGTTAGACCCTACCCCCCCCTTAAGAAGAATCTTTCATTATTCGTAAATGAAGAATGCAATCCAGTAAATTCGACAATAGTTTTGAAAAGGGGACTGTTCTTCACCAGAAATATACAAACAGGAACACTTTTACCAATTATTTACGTCTTAATCGTTAAATTTTGAAAGGCTTTCTAAAGTATGATTTCCATTTCGTTTGGGGCAAAGTGCGCATATGTGTGTACCCAAACGCGCCGTTTAACGTTTAATAAGTGTTTATTAATTCAAGGGCATCCGAAAGTGTTTGCCAGGTAAAAACACTTAATTTCTACTTCACAAATGGTAAAATGTATTGCTACGCGCAGTGCTGCCAGATATACTGACGTTCTTGTGAATAGTTAATTAAATCTTAATTAAATTTAGGAATTTTAAATATATTCGTTCATATTCAAATTATGTTTTCCAATTCAACATATAAATATCCTTAAAATTGTTGTGATGAAAACTGCATTTAAATTTAAACAAACGTGAAACATGGTTAAAGATAAACGGACATGGCGCGTTTTGCCCTACCTATACATGTTTATTAAAAATCGTTTAAAATAACAGAAAAAATAATTGAATAAGGAAATTTTTCGTTATGTGATGATTGTCAAGACCAATGTTCATCATTGGAACAGATGCCAGGTAAATGTTTTGCTGATAGATGCCTTAATTCCTTACGAGAAAAGTTGAAAAATTGCAAGGAAAGCTCCTAAAAAAATTTGTTTTCGTTTTTCGTCAAATTTACGCAATATATAAAACTTAGAAGGTCCACAAATGTTTATAAACGCATAAAAGTGTAAATAGAACAAACTGGCACTTTCAGAAATGTTGAACAATGTTTGTTTAGTGAAATACTGATGGTGGCGCATCTTGTCCCGACTGCGCATTTTATACCCAGTTCCTATAAAAATGAATTTCTGTCTGTCTGTCTGTCTGTCTGTCTGTCTGTCTGTCTGTTCCCTATAGACTCAGAAACTACTGAACCGATTTGCGTGAAACTTGGCAGATGGGGGTATTGGAGGCCGGGGAAGGTTCCTATTATGGATTGAGACCCCTCCCCCTAACAGGAAGGGGGGGAGGGGCCTTCCAAACAATAGGTAATTTTTTGCATAACTCGAGAACCAATCAAGCAAATGGTATCAAATTTGGCATGGGGTGGTATTTGGGAACGGGGAATATTTCTATGAATATAAGGTACCCCTCCCTCCTCTCAGTGGAATGATAGGTAGGGGGGAGGGGCCACCTTACAACTTTTTCATATAACTCGAAAACTAATCAAGATATGGGAACCAAATTTGGCATGGAAAGGTATTTTGATACGAAAATTATTTCAATGATTATTTGAGACCCCTCCCTCTTTCCAGTAGAAAGAGGGAGGGGGCCTCTTTCCTATTTTTACACATAACTCAAAAACGAATAAAGCAAATGGAACCAAATTTGACATGGGAGGGTATTTGGATACGAAAAATATTTCTATGATTATCTGGGACCCCTCCCTCTTCCCAATAGGGAGGTATAAAGGGGAGAGGGGGCCTTTTTTATAATGTTTTATATAACTCAAAAATTATTTAAGCAAATGAAACTGAATTTGGCATGAGTGGGTATTTGGGAACGTGACATGTTCTAATGATTGTTTGAGACCCTTTCCTTCTTCCAGCGGGGAGAAAGGAAAGAAGGAGGGGAGTTTCATATAATTTTTACAGCATAACTTGAGAACTATAACAGCAAATGGAACCAAATTTGGCATGGAATGATATTTGGGTACGTGAAATGCTTCTATGAATAGTTGATAGGTGTTCAAGCCAATTGAATAAGCTTGAAGAATTTAAAAGTTCCAGAATATTCTAGAATTTCCTTGCTGAATTTAGCCACGTGTTTTCGAAGCTTCTGGAATCTTATTTGCTTCGTAAGCATTCGCAAAGGTTCCAGAATCATCTTGTATCTTCAAGAGTTGAGTGCCGGGAACATTCTAGAATGTTCGATGTGCTAATAAAGGGAGCCTCGCGCTGTGAGGCGGGTTCAGTTCCATTTAAGAATCGCGCGCGTTTATATCGTTTGTAAATCGTAAGGTAAACCTTCCAAGTAATGTTACCTTTTTATAATTAAGAAAAGAAAATACAGAGAATCTTTAAGTTGAAGTGATTTTCTATTTTTGAAGAACAAACCCAAAATACAGTCCATTGCCCAAACATTGGTCCAATCGAACCGGATTAGTGTAAATTTGAAATAACTGGATAAGTGCAAACTGTGAAAAATAACTTTAGTGCAAATAATTTTATGTGAAGTGTTTCAAACCCAACCTTTCTTGACACCAGAACCTGAGTTCCAGTAGCTTGGTCCCTGTAAAACAAGCTTTAGTGTGTTGTCCCCAGTTGTGATTCCAAATGTCGAATACCAGTTCTACCCCAAAGACGATGGGAGCTAAGAAAAAAGCGGAGAAGTTAGCAGAAGTTGTGGAAGCAATGGATCAAATAAACGTGTTGGTGCATCGCAAGAACCTAGAAATGAACAGCGTTACACGCATTTTTAATTACTTGCACCCTCAAGATGGAGGCACCGTAAAGCTATCCAAAGGTCAAATCAAGGCCTACCAGTCGATGCTAGACAACGCTCGCACGGAATATCGTTCCATTCACAACCAGATACTGGATCTAGTGTCGCCGGAGGATCGAGCCACCCATAACGTACATTATGAGGAATTTGACGTTCTCTATTCTGAGATATTCATCGCACTAGAGGAGCAGTCCAGCAATGTTTCTTCTAATGTTAATGGTGCTTCATCTGTTTCTGCAACTTCCGCCATGCCTTCGACCATGATTGTTCATCAGCCACTCCAAATGCCGATCCCAACTTTCGACGGACGTTATGAAAGTTGGCCAAAGTTTAAGACTATGTTCCAGGATCTTGTGGATAAGTCTTCTGACTCCCCGGCCATTAAACTTTACCACCTCGAAAAAGCCCTCATTGGTAGTGCGGCTGGTCTTATTGATGCCAAGACAATCAATGAAGGAAATTACGCCCATGCTTGGAAAATTCTTGAGGAAAGATTTGAGAACAAGCGTCACATAATTGACACCCATATCGTTGGTTTGTTCAACCTTAAGAAAATGTCAAGCGAAAATCATCTGGAGTTAAGAGCACTTATAGACGAGTGTACTAGAAACGTAGAAAGCCTTAAGTTCCTTCAACAAGAGTTCACCGGTGTGTCTGAACTGATGTTGATCCATCTGTTGACATCAGCTTTGGACAAAGAAACCCGCCGTAACTGGGAAAGTACCATTGAGCATGGAAGCATGCCAAGCTTCACCGAAACCATCAAGTTCCTCAAGGAGCAGTGTTTCATTCTGGAACGCTGCGATAGTTTCTCACCGAAAGCCATCCAGCCACAACCGAGTCCCTACAAAGGTCCGGAAGAATCCATTATGTCAAAGTTCACTTCAGCAGTAATCACTTGCGAGCCTCTTGCATATTGCGATTTCTGTTGCAAAAGACATCCCAATTTCACATGTGCGGAATTCAGGAGTCTACCTATCCAAGGACGCTTATCAAAAATAAGGGAGCGCCGATTGTGCTTCAACTGCCTCCGACGAGGACATCGGAGCAAAGATTGTCATTCGAACAAATCCTGCACAAAATGCCGAAGACGTCATCACACTTTGCTGCATGCCGAAAAACAAAATGAACCTACCAACTTGAACGCTATGCAATATTCTCAAGCGACGAAGCAACCTATCGATCGAATGAAGACTATGACCTCAGATAAGAGGAGTTTCACGGCACACCGCTGTGTATCACCTAACCAAACCGTTCAAGCCAACACAGCAATCATCCAGCAGTTCAATGAATCCAACTCCAAACTTTGGGAACAACAGAAGAGTTTTTTAAATGAAATAAGGTACCGGAACCTGCTCAACCAAATTGGAACTTTGATAAGTTCAAGCCTTGGTACGCCAATTCCTAGGATCTGCGTTCAACCTACCAAACGTTCTAACCAGGAAGACGCGCACCGTTCATGTTCCAATTCTTTCAGGCGGGAGTATGTTCAAGCCAATTGAATAAGCTTGAAGAATTTAAAAGTTCCAGAATATTCTAGAATTTCCTTGCTGAATTTAGCCACGTGTTTTCGAAGCTTCTGGAATCTTATTTGCTTCGTAAGCATTCGCAAAGGTTCCAGAATCATCTTGTATCTTCAAGAGTTGAGTGCCGGGAACATTCTAGAATGTTCGATGTGCTAATAAAGGGAGCCTCGCGCTGTGAGGCGGGTTCAGTTCCATTTAAGAATCGCGCGCGTTTATATCGTTTGTAAATCGTAAGGTAAACCTTCCAAGTAATGTTACCTTTTTATAATTAAGAAAAGAAAATACAGAGAATCTTTAAGTTGAAGTGATTTTCTATTTTTGAAGAACAAACCCAAAATACAGTCCATTGCCCAAACAATAGGAGTGCATTTACGTACCCAATTATCGTTCCATGCCAAATTTGGTTCCATTTGCTGTTGTAGTTCTCAAAGAGGTGGATGAAAAGGGGGAAGAGAGGTTTCCCTTACAATTTTCAGTATATCTATAGAGCTGATCAAGAAAATTGATCCATATTTGGCATGTGAGGGTATTTGGATACGAGAAATGTTTCTATGATTAATGGAAGCCTTACCTTTTTTTCAGCGGAAGACATAAAGGGGAAAGGGGGGCTTCCATACTTTTTTTTTGCATTTCTCGAAAATTAATCGAGCAAATAAAACCAAATTTGGCATCAAAAAGTATTTGAGTACGAAAATATTTTTTCTATGTGAAACAGTTTCTTTCTTGCAGAAGGATGATAGAATTGAATGTATAGGAAAGGAAAAGGAGGCTTACATTTAACTTTTTTTTTTACAATATCCGAGAAATTGACAAAACTGAACATGGAAAATCATTTTGGTATGATTCTATGATTATCTGACATACCATCCTCCTCCTCCTCCTTTCAGTGAGTAGGTACATGGGAGAAAGAAGGTGAGCTCAATACAATTTTGTTATTTGTGCTAACGAATTTATGCTAACGAAGCCAACAAATGGAAACAAATATGGCATGGAAAAGTACTTGGTTACAAAAGATGTTTCTACGAATGTTACAGACCCTTACGCTTTACAGTGTAGAGAGGGGAAGAAAGGAGGGCAGTCCTTATCAATTTTGTTGTAAAGCTTGAAAACTTATTAACCAATGGAACTGTTATTGATATCAGGGGATTTTTGGGAACGAAAAAATGGGTATGATTATTAAAGATCACGACCTCCATTCAGCAGGGGGTGAAGGGAAAGACAGGGGGGCTCTTTTATCAGTTTAGCATAAATCCAGAGCATATCAAGCAAAAACAACCATATTTTATAAGTTAGATTGTTTGCATGCGATTAATTTGAGACCCTCCAGACAGATTAAAATTATCAAATCTTTGACCCAAATATATAGAGCAAGATTCAGAATATTAGTTTAAGTTTTGTTAGTGTCGCAATTCGTTTTATAGCGGTTGCTTATGAATTATGTTATAATTTGATTTAAAAAAATGCCAATAAAACAATAAAAATTTGAATAATTTTTGAAAATATCATTGGATTTTGAAAGGTGTAGCAAAGCACACCGGGTCAGCTAGTATTCTATAAAAGATACTAATTAAAACTATTTTTACAGGTGGCGGAACACTCTGGTACAAAGTTGCCACCCCAGAGCCGGTGTTAGCATATTGAAAAAATAAAATCGCGTTTCTGGAAATAAATATATCCCTTAATGAAAAATGGAAGAAAATAATTGTTTTTATTGCTTATTATATGCACAGGCAGTATTCAAAATTTAACTCTGAATTGAAATATAAACTTGATACTATCAGGTGAGCAATTTCAATTGCTGGAAATATTGCTAGAAAGTCAGCAAGACAAAAACCAGTAAAATTTTGCTTGTTTCCAACAAAACAAAAATTTACTGTGTAGGGTAAATGATCTTGAGCGGAACTAAATGGCTCAATTCGACGCAACTTGGAACAGTTGATCAAGCGGCATGGGTAGAGGTTATAGCCAAACGATTTTTTTTAGTTCAGCGGATAGATTTTGGTTTCTGCTGTATGTATGTATGTATGGTAGCCACCTTGGGTGCACGGTTGTACCGCAGTTGTGGCTAAGGCTTCATCAACAAGACACCGTAAGTTACCATATATCCAGTTAATAACTGCTGGATGAGACGTTCAAGGGAATGGATTCGTAAGTAGAGTAACTAACGATATCCGAAGGGTTAGGATCTATTGGTCTCGAGAAGTTATTGCCGAATATACAACTAACTCACTATGCAAGTCTCTGTAGTCCCCGCCCCCAAGATTTGTTTTTAGAAGAGCGCGTCAAACAGCAGGAGAACTTAATACGAGTAGGACTGCCACAGATCCATACCCATGCGCTCAATCCCTTTGTTTGATGCCCTGATGCATCCCACCAACTCTAGACAATAGCATACAGTACAATTTAAATACAATAAAAAGATAAATAATAATACGAATAATAATAAATAATAATAATGATAAAAAATTATTATAATAATAAATATGGTAAAACTAAGAATGAATAATGAATACAGGAATGTAGAGTTTAATACAATTTGAAATAGTATTCAGGATGATCACCAGATAGCCTGTAAGAAAATTTTATATTAATTAAATTCGATGCTTGATGTTGCAAAAATAATCCATCAAATACTATACACCGGGCAAAATAGCTATGTATGAAAATAATAAATGAAGCAAACAAATTATACAAACTAATCCGTATACAAAAAATATAATAAAACAATGAATAATGAACTCATTTTCGATCCAGGATCAGGGTGATGATGAATATTATGATAAAAAATTTATTTAAAAACAACTTTTCAAAATAATACTCGTAGACTGAACGGTGAAGCTAGAAGATCATTTAATACCTAGAGTGTACTAATATTATAATCAGATGACAAAATATCAGCTGCTCAGTTCAATGGTTTTTTATTTTAATTTTATCACATTTCGATATTAATTAATATTTTTCACTTAGTTTAATCTCTTGATCAATCCAATTTGCTGCAGCTTACTGGATAATAAATTGGGAGTTTTCAGAAAGAAATATAGAAAATTGGTATTTAAAAAAGCGCTTATTGTCTGAAATTTAAATTTTGATTAGATTATTGGTGCTTAGACATATGACAAGAAAGTCGAAAAAAGATGTATTTCAAAATTATTGAGATATGTTACAAACTAAGTTTATATAATCAAAATAAGCAAAAAAACACATCAATAAGATTATATGTTAGTTACTTTAAGAATCAAGACAGGTAAATCAAATAATCATATCAATTAATTTGAAGAGCTTGATGGCTTGCTTATGATAATTTCATTCAATATTTACATAAACATTGTCGCGAACGATGTACAGAAATATAGCTGTAAGAAAAAGAAATAGATACAATTCATACATAATTTTCAGATATCTATTCAACTACCCTGGAACAGAATGTAATTATCTACATTAAAAACGATGTCATCATTTAAATTTTATAATTGAATGAAAAAATAGATAAAACTAAAAAGTGCAAAATTTGAACATGCGTGGAATAGGATAATTAAAAATAGCAGGATTGATCAGAATGAGCTGAAATTAATATATCATAATAAAATCTGAAGGGAAGGGAAAATGATAACTTAAAAAGTTTAATTATGAGACGAATAGGAAAATAATTCATGATGACAGCAGAAGCATATGGAAATTTCGTTGTGCTTTAGAGCTTTAAAATCAAATGGCTAGTTTCACAAAACAAAGCAGATAAAATCAATTTTTAAAGTAGTATTTTATAAACCTGTAACAAAATTTGGGTTATTTTGATAGTAATCGTATAAATATTTAGACTTATTTTTGGTTGATATGTTAAATAATTGAATTTTGGGTTACATAATATTATTTCCAGCGTTTACTCTCTAATATTTCAGTAGGCATCCTGCTAAGAATCATAGGATAAAAAATTACGAGTAACATCTCGTAGAATAATCTCTGAAACATATAGGTACCTACATGTGTCTCCAAATTAATATGAATGGAATACGGTAGCATTATTATACATAGCCTTTGGATACAAAAAGGATGAAAACATACCTCAGTTCTGCGAATTCCTCAACAGATGCCAGCACAACATACTAAAAATTACCTGAAGATGGCGTTAGAATGTATATTGAATTTTTCGACATTGGCGCCATCTTTATCTGAATACGAGTAAGCTACTACCAAGCTCTCACGATGGCGTCATCACAAGACTAAAGAAGGCAAACAACACAAAAAATTCACAAATTATCATTCACTACGTGCAGAAAACTTTCAATTTCCGATATTTGCGCACGCACCAGTACTTCACACATAATTAAAAGAGAAAATCTACTTAAAAACTTTATCATAACACTTATTATTTCACTTTTAAATCTCTTCACACTCGAATCACTTTTAATGCAAAACAGTGCTACCAGCACCCTCTGGCGGATAGATTTTGGTTTCTGCTTTCTAAAAATTCTGTGATCGATTCCTCCGATGCTAGTCCTTTAATTTCATTAAAAATTCATGATAAATTGGGTCGTTTTATATTTTAATTTGGAAAAATCTGTTTACAATAAAAATCTTATCATACTGACCTAGTAATTTTTGGTCCTATTTGAACTTATTCTTACATCTTTTCTGTCCCTAAAGCTGATATAATGAGAAAAATACGAAGGTGCTACATACATTCAGGTGTAAAAACTGCGTGTGTGACATAAGCCATGAGGCAGCGCACCTAGAGGTTTATTTCGGAAGCTAGTAGTTCCGCTCAAGATCAAAGATTTACTTCTGAAAACTACGCGATAAATTGATATTTTGAAGGAAAACTTGTTACAAAACCCATATAATGCTTTTCTATGAGTTTTTCTACCATTTTATTAATAAAAAATCAGTTCATAACGGTAAAGGGTAAAAAATTGACGTTCAAAGTCAGATTAGATTGGTGAAAATTGCAGTAGAAATGCGTATGTTTGGTAGGATGTAGGTAGGTTGTTATGTTGAGGAGTTAAATCGTTGGTGACTAGGATAAGGGTAAAAAATCATTCTGAACGAAGGTTGCTTGAAGAAATCTCTTAGAGGAAACAAAAAGTTTCAAGAGCCCTAGTTGAAAATTGATTCGAAGTTGATATGTTTGAAAGGGTGCGATGCGCAATTCCGATTAGGCATCCTTTAAGTCGAAAAATTGAGTTTTTTTTGACTAAGCAATTTCGCTTTAGCTTTGCATTATCATTTCCGATTTTCTGATTTAAAATTGAAATCACTGGACTTATTATGAAAGTTATTTGAACTAAATAAACCCAATGAATGAAACGTTATGTCACAGTCCATCCCAACATTAATCAAATAGTTCAATTTGTGACTTAGGCCGGCCTCGGCAGCCAAGTAGTAGCCATTTCGCCGACAAAGTTGTCAACTTAAGAGAGTCCCATTAAGCGCAATTATGTGTCTCCTGCGCTACCTTTGAAAAGCTGCACACGCAAACCACCCGCAGTACCTGACCGTATCCAACAAGTTCCCTCGGATCCCAAAATGGGCTTTTTTTACGCACCGCCGCCGCGGACGAAGCCGGCGCATATCGATAAGCACTTAATTTATGTGACTTTTTCATGTTTAATTCATAAAACAGAACCAAACCTGGAGTATAGGGACCTCTGCCAGGCGATCAAACTCTTATGTAGGTACATATCTGCGGGGGCCCTAACGCACCGGCAACAACTTAAAGCTCCTCATATCTTTATTGAGTTTATCAGAGATGTTGCTTTTTGCGGTTTAAAGCAGCAAATCGACAGGCTTACCCTCACTTAAGAGTGCTCGAACGTGTTGAATCTTTCTTCAGCAAGTATACTTTATTACAGGTAATCCTGGGCCGCACAGTTACTTTTGCACTCGAACATGAAAACAAACACTCATAGGCGGATTAAATAAACTTAATTGCATCAACTATTCATTTAGTCAATTACATGTAGTAAATTATTTACATTTGTCGGGTTTAGCGACAGTAGGACAACCAGTAATATTTGAAAGCCAGTCGGCAGCGAATGTATGTAGTAGAAGGGAAATCCACCCGCAGCACCCGACCAGTAGGAGTAATGAGAGTATCACTTTTTCCCGCTACTTTGCATTGTAATTAAATCGCCATTTATGTTACGGGAATGTTTTGAAATTTATGACGATATGCAAAAATGGCGTGCGTGTGCCTGTCTGGCTGCCGTTTGCGTGTAATTATAGCCGCCAATTAAGTTGTAAAAGTTAAACGAATGATCTGCTGTTAATTTACGATCATAAGTTCGATTGAAAGCTACCGGATCATTTATAACAATTAGAAAACGCAATAAAATCTAAACACATATAATTTGAGTTCTTTTTGTATTCCTTCTGGTAGAATATCACGCTTATTGTTATCGAAAGAAACACATCTTCACCACTTTAGAGGCAGGTTGATACCTATTTTTGAAATCAGAGATAAAAAAATTTGCAATGTTTGTGATAAGCGTAATAACTTTTTAGCATCGTTTGGTAAATTTATCTTTATAGTATATAGTCCATAAAATGTGAACATTTTTCTTAAATTTTAAATTGGGAACAGCTTTGTTTCGGATTCACATTTTTTTCCAATAATTTATTGACCAAAGTATTTCTTAAAAATGAAATTAACACTGAAAATCGAGCAGTCAGTTACCGTTCAGCACAACTATAAAATACCTAGCTTTATGAAAGGGTATTTTAAGAAAAATTTAGTGAAACAATTTTAAAGGATTATTTTGCAAGGTGAGTATTTAGAAACTTTTCTTACTTTTTGGGATGTGAGGAGTTATTTACATGCATGCTCTACAAGATCATTTCAGCAGCATTAGACAAGCCTTATTCCAGAATAACGGTAATAATTGTGCAAAGTGAGACTTTGCAACATACCCTCTAATTGATCGTGATTCTGGAAGTCTATGTATGTTTAACTTCCTTTATTTCAGGGCCCTGCAATATTATTCAAGCCGTGTGGAGCACATCTCTCAGATTCCCCTTTTTGACAGATTTAAGCTTTTTTCCTCAGACTTAAGCTTTCATCTCCTATGCTCTCAAGGCAAAAAATCTTAAATCTGAGGAAAAAAAGCTTAAAAACGAGATTCACGACCACTTATTTAAAAGATGTTGGTCACACGATACATAGACAAATCGTGTAACGTTGCCGCCCTCTGTTTATTTCCAAGTGATTTCAGTATTAGTTTAAACCTTTAAATTCCTAATAGATTACATAACACCAGACATCGAAATAACCTACGATATGATCGAGCTTCAACAAATTTAGGTTTAACCCTTCATTTCATGATTTTTTATTTTTCCTTAAAAATGATTTTTAACAGTTGAAAATGATGAGTACATTAAGAAAAAAAATTAAAATAAAATACGATTTTTCACTTTTTCCATACATTAATTGTTGCAAATTTGTTATTTTATGAAACGAAGGGTTAACTAATTTTTTTTATCAGCAGTCCACATTATTACAAAAGTCTTCCAGCAAACTTTAAACAAATTAACACAGTACTGTCATATTCAAGGCTAAAACAAAACATATTTTAAATGCAAAGTTAACGAGTTTATGCACGCTTAAATCCACCAAAAAGCACTAAGGAGTGTTCATTTTATAAAACGGACACTTTGTTAAGTGTTAGCTGAACCGGTACGCTTTGCTACACCTTTAAAAAATAAATTAAGTTTGTTATAATAATTGAAATTTAGATTTATTTCTTAGGCAGCATTTCCGATCAAATTGTAACATAATTTAGAAGCAAACGCTTTGAAAAGAAAGCTGCAACTGGAGTTCAAATAGAATTTCAATAGAAATATGATTTCATATTATTTTGTTGAAATTGATCTCTAAATTTGTGTTTCAAGATATGAAACTTATACTCCAATTTCCAAAGTTTATAATGATGTCCGAATGTTTGTTTTAATGATATGGACTACCCGTCTTTCCCTCTTCTAATGCGAGAATTGTTCACGAACTACTATAAACACATTTTCAGTATCTAAATAACGTAACATTTCTTTTAATTTGTCTGATAAATTATGCTAAATATAATATGAATAAAAACTTGCCTCCTTCTTTCCGAATTTACTTAGAAAAAGAGGGTCTCAAATTATTCGTACGCAAACAACCTCTCTTCTAAGATAAGGTTCCTTTTACTTGATAAGTTCTAGATTTAGCCAACAAACTTGTATGGAAACCCTGAATGGTTAATAAGTTTTCAAGCTAACACAATTTATATTGGACTCTCTTTGTCCCTCCTTTCCCCACACTGCAATGCAAAAAGGTTTGTAACAATCATAGAAACATATCTCGTATCACCATCACACAAACTCCAAAAAAAAGAAGAAAAAATCACTTATACGAATCAAAATACAGGTATCAGAATCAAAGTTTCAAATCAATGTTATTTTCCGTAAGTTAATAATAAATTATTCAAAATGATGATCCTCATTCTAATCTAGAAATTTCAAGTAAATATTCTCGAAACACGAGAAAACGAATGCGAACTAATATCATTATTATTTCGATTAAACCAGAATTGAGAATCAAAATACAAAATACAACACCAGATTTAAAAAAAAATAATCCTTATATTTTATAGTTCAAAATTATATTAAATCAAGATTTGAAATAATGTGAATTTTCGATAAGACAAAAATATCCATTTTGAACTTGAAGATATTGTCGGATTCTTATCATTTTTTCCACGAAAGAATCAACAATCCGCGTCAATCCTCTCAAAAATTCGTTTGTCAACTGAATATTTTCATTACTCGATTTTTCATAGCGTTTTCAGTGTCTCTCACTAGTGATGCCACATTTCTATCGGTATTTTGAAACCCAAAAAATCTTTTATCGGTATGTAAATCCTTAAAATCTGTATGAAAATCGGTATTTGAGGATATTCAAGAATGCTTTCATTTTTAACTTCCTAACGTATTTTTCTTTCAATAGATGCTTACAATAAACTGTAAGTCTAAGAACTCTTATGAATGTTCATTTTTAGTTCAAAACTAGCTGACTAAATGTGTTTTAGCATATATTGTTGCATTTTCTCCGTAACTTGGTTTTAGGTTACACTAGTTTAGTGACGGTTTTGAAATTTTAACAAAACTTTATTTTTGTTATGACTTGTACATTTTTTTTTATTTTAAAACTGTCTGCTTTTGCTGACGATAGCAAAAATCACAAATGAAAATTCTGCAGAAAATCCTAAGTAAGTGTTTCTTTCCAGTACTCATAACTGAATCGAAATTTATTTTAAAAGTTACCGTTTCATAAGAAAAAAAGGGGCATGACGAGCACCTTCACGTTGTTTAGGCATATAAATTAAGTAAAAACTTGAGACTTTCATGTTTGGCTAAAGTGGGGTGTAATTTTGATAAATTCGATTATGCAATTAATTTAGTAAGCACTTGCAAATCCCAAGGCTTTTTGACGTTCGAGGTAAATATGGGCCCAAGTTGATGGTCTTCGTTTTATTTATGGATTTTCGCCAATCTGGCCAATTCAGCTTTCAGTATTAGATATGAGTTCTAGCGATTAGAAAAAGAAATGATTGCAGAAAGTTGAGAGAGTCATTGCTTTTTTTTTATAGCCAATAAAAAAATAATTTTATTTTATGAAAAATCACGCATTAGTCATATGAAAATCCAAAAATTTTATGCGAAAATTAATGAGAGATGTGCTCTAAAAGAAGGGGTTCCTCCGAAAAAGATTAAAAAACACATAGTTTTACTATAACTGAAACCCATTTTGCCTGACGTGGTCTTCAATTCTACAATCTCTGCAGTTAGGTACTTATGATATAATTTATTTGGCCAAAAAGATGAAGATTATACCGATGATATTACATACCGTGTATCTGATTGCACTTCAAATCTCGACATAGGGGAGGAGCGGGCTATATGCGCATATTAAGCAGAATACTGATTTAATCAAATATTACATCAAATATGTTTACAAAAACTATATACACATGAGCAGACATCCGTTTTCTATACATTGGATTAATTTTTTTTGTCTAAATCTCCTTCCGTTTTTGAGAAATTGATTTTATCATAACTGTTGTCAAAATTGTATATATAATTTCTTTGGAAATTCTAGAAACTGATAACTTTCATACGACAAAGCTGAAGGTTTATAAAAACCTATGTCTTTTATAACTTTATGGAATAAACAAAATTTAGGGTTGCCATGATATGGAGCGATTTCATTCCTAAGATTAAATATATCAAATCTGTTTTGAGATCTTCAATTTGCTCTTAAAATGTTAATTAGAGCTTAGATTTGAAATTTTAGTGATAAAACCAAAATTTTTATTCTATTTAACCTGTTATTTAAGGGTAGCGGCATTTTCAAACATGATGGGGGCATACAAAAACATTCTCTTATTCCATTTTCCCATCACTATGAAACCATCATAGAAGCTTAAATTTATTTTACTTTTAAGGTTCATGAATAAGAAACAAACACAACTTTTTGTTTTGAGCTTCTTTACGTATAATTTTTAATTTTATTTCTGGGAGCGAAATTGGCAAAAGAATTATTACGTTTTTACAATCTTTAAACGATGGTATATGAAAATCTCTCCCTAATGACCTGTACTCTCTTAATATGCAAATGTCATCAGTTCCTAAACAGGGCTAAATGTGAGAATTATATAAATACAGTCCAATCCTGTAGACTACCACTTCCAATAGATATGTACATCTATAGTCACTGTACACATCCAATAACAACTGCTGGCTGGCTGGCTGGCTGGCTGGCTGAGGCTGAGTGTCAACGTTTAATTATTGCGTTCGGAGATCACAAATTCGATAATGCCACCCGCAAAAACTAATTGAGTTTACCGATTCACAATCAGTTGCAACTGCTGTTGTTTCGATTCGATTTCCCGACTGTTTGGCAGTCGTCGGTTCGTGATTTCATTCCAATTGGCGCCTTCTCCCGGCTGTGTGTAATTTAACACGAATCGGGAAAATACCCCTTACGCATATAAAGTACCCGGTGGAGAAGTTTAATCGAAAAATTGTTGATTCCAGCCGACAAGTTCAACGTAGATTTACATATGCAGGAACCGAGGATTCCCAGAAAGCTTTTTCATGGCAGCGGTCACCCGTAAGCGGTTTGGGCTCGGCGGCCAATGTTAATTTCATACATATTTCAAATGATTACGGTTAATCTGTTTGTAATTGAGATTAATCAAACATTTAACGATAATCGGAGAAATAATTATCACGATGAAGAGCGTACTTTATGCGACGACCTTTTGTACCGATACCCACATACCTTACCCGTATTAAATTATCCGAGCAAAAGGTGCTCAATTTCTGCAAACGATGTCAATGTCGCCATTCCGGCTGGCAAGTTAAATAATGTATGCAGCTAATTGATTTGTTTATCCCGGTAAATATTCAAAGCTTGTTTATTCTTTCACTATTTCCCGAGGACAAGGAGCTTCAAAAAATAATCGCTGTGATCTGAGGAATATCATTTCAAGGGTTTTTCACTTAGAATTTTTTAACAAAAAAATATATTCAATATCTGCTTTTATCTGGTAAAGTATACCAGTGATCACAGCATAACTCTTGAATCGCATTTCTAAATTAGATATTATTTTAATAAATTAATCTAATATATAAAGATGAGTTGGACTATATATGTTTGTTTGTATGCACCTTATACAAATCCACACCGCTGAACCGATCAGCCTGAAATTTGGTACAGAGATGTAGTTGAACCAGGGTAAGGTTTTAGTAATAGTTCTGAGCCCCTCCCACCTAAGAAAATCGACCCTCCCATACAACGTTCTATTTTATACCCACGAACCAAAAGTCATGGCACCCATTTTGGCAGCCGATTTTCGTTTCCTTTGGCGGGGTTTTTTTTTCACCATCATTATGGGCCGAGCATTAGCAACGACCATTCAAAGTTCACGTATACTGGAAAGCAAATCAAAGCTTGCTGATCATTGAAAATTTGAAAGGTAGAATTTTGGCGGGTATTTTTATTCCTTCTTCTGTTCTTAGCACGTGGTACTGGTAGGAGATATTTGAATGCAACAATGAGCCTACATTTTGGATTGAAAAATACAACTATTTAGCCTGTTAGAAATATATTGAATAGAATTGTAGTGATTTTCAAAGTGCTCCCTACCGCCGCTGGGGTGCTTTGAGAGTCTACATGAATATACAGTGAACAGTGAATTGACTTCTTCAGCTGAATGAACCGATTTTCATAAATTCCAGCTTTTATGAACCAACTATTGTCGAATTTTTAGAATCTCTCATAGAGAAAGAAAAAAAAAATAATAATAGCCGTCGGGGAATTTTAACGGGGGATTAGAAAATTGATCGTGTATTATCTGGACAAACTTTTGGTTCCGTTGGAAACAAACCCATTACATGAAACTTTTATTAATTAAGTCTGAGGTTTTCAGTTTTATGCAGTTCTATTTCTGTGGGCAATTTATAATTTTTGAGTCAATTTGTTCAATTCTACCATCCAGATAAATCTTATATTTGAACCGTTTAGTACTGCGAATTTAAACAAATGAACTTTTAAATTGATTACACTTCACAAGCATTAATCGGATGAATGTCAAGAATAGAAACATTGAAATGTAACTCACATATAAAATTAGAATGGTTACTTCGGTTCAAAGGTGGTTTGTTTTCAAAAACTTCAAAAAACTAAATGTGGAACTTTCACATTTAAGACAAGTACTCATAAAACAGTGTGAAATTAAAAAGCGAAAAAAGTACACAAATAGTTTAAAACATGCAATGTGAGTCTTCAACATGGTTTAACCAGATTCGGATGTTTGTTAGAAATTTAAAAGTAGATAAAGGTCTAATATACCATCGACAGGGAGATCATCCGTCTTGAAAAGTGTATTGATATCCAAAAGAGATTTTTATTAGAGGCAGGATGGGAAAGATATCAAAACAATTTGATCATTTGAAGATAACAAATAAAAGTCCAAATCTTTTCAATTTTCCTAACAAATGGTAGATGAAAAAAATGTTTATCGTGATGCTTATTTCAAGGGAAATTATTTTGTATGTCTTTTAATTTAAAGCTCATACCTTAATTTTTTTTCTATAATATAAAAACGATAAACACAGTGAATAATCTCAATAAAAAACTGAACAATGGCCAAAGATGCGCAAAATTACTTATGATGATGTAGTTTAATATAAAAATTCTAAAAGTCAAACGATTCATTTTGATCTATGTTTTATGTGAACCCGAGCATTGCCGGGTAAAATCAGCTAGTTATTTATAAATATGGTCAGTTTTTAAGATCAAAGTGTTTGGTTATTCGTGCGCCAAGAACGCTGGAATAAAATAGTATTTTTGAAATACCTATGTGTGTACTTATCTCCAATTAGTGTTGGTGTAATTTATTTGCAGGTTATATTTCCTCGAAATATTACATCTAGGCTATTTTGCTTCCCCGTCTTTATTCTTTTATTTGTCTTTTCTACCAAATAATGAAGCTTGGACTTTCACCGTTTGTACTTATTTACGGAATCAATGTGCTATTGTTTAGGGTTATTCTTCGAATAATTAATCGCTCGCATTTTTGCGGTTGTTTCATTTCACCGTTGGCTCTTTCAACAACATTAAGTGTTCGCGTTTGCATTTTAACACGTTCGTCGCCACGCTAATTTTGGTAGTTTTACTATCCGGGCCCAAAAAAGTTCTTGGAGCTACAGCTTTGCAACGTGTAGCTAAACTGAGCGGCTAACATGAGTAAGAGAGCGTCACACGTTTTTGATGTGACGGGGCCTCTCAGGAAATACACCCGTTATTCGAATATGGGTTCCATGGCAACGAACGTGTTAAAGTGATCTAAGAACATCGACCACCAGATGTCAAACATTTTTCTACCTGTAAAAAGTACTATCAGACCTATTTTTGTTAAATTTTAAGTTTCCACGTTTTTGAGATATGAACGATGTAAGAGAAATAGAGATAAATAATTTTGCACAGTTTTCTTCAAAATCCGTCATAATCCAATTGATAGCTAACAAAACCGTTGATTATTCAAAGAACTACTGTATGTGAGTGGTGGAAAAGTATGCCAACACTGTCAAAAATGTCCACAAAGATCAAATCAAGCAATGGAGTGAAGCACATGACTGGAAACTATGGTTAAGAGTCACAGAAGAAAAAGAGAATAACAAATTTCAATACGAAAACTTTGGTTTTCATTGTTTTAAAAAGCCTGAAATGAGTAATCTTGTATGAACCCTTTGCATTTTACGATCCCTACTAACCGATTATACTTGAAATTTAATCTCATGATGGTTTTACTTCGTTATTGTCAGATTTTGCTAACAGAAATTCCGTTAAAAACACTTATGAGTGGCTCAAAAATAATCAAGTTTTATTAATTTCGGAACAGCTGTATCCACCAAATTGCCCTCAGTTTATTTAAAAAGAGAAGTATTGGATCAAAAAGTAGCAAAAATTGAAGGAGGAGAATGTAGCCACCTAAAACACAGATTGGACGAATTATTAGTTTGAAAAACTGATCAAAATCATGACTGAAAAAAGTGTGCGCCAGCCGATGGGAGATTCCAAGAATAAAGTAGAAATTTTTCGTACAAAAAACGATAAATATTTTTTTTCAAATTTTTTTATGAATTATCATAACATTGCCTTTATTTCCGTCAAAGAAAGTATTTTGATCAAGCGAATAGTTTTTAAGATACACGCATTCGTAACTGTTCCATTTCTAAAAGAACTAAGCTTTAGTTGGATTTTTTTTATTTTACTTGAAATGTAGTTTTAAAGTTTTGAAATATCCTCGAAGACTCACAAACAAACACCTCTCCTGATAAATTGTTAGCATTTAAAAGCAAATGGGTTGTTTTCTAAGAATGTCTAACTTTTTTCCTTTGTATAGGTATAGTTTTAGAGTTATTTTTATGGTTATTCTATGCTAATTTTTGGATATTTAAAAAGAACGGTCATTTTCTATGAGAAAACCTGTATAGAACAAATGGCTATGAACCCTATCAAATAGGAAAGTTTGAATTAAGAAAAGAACATAGGAACAGTGGCAGGACTTAGGGAATTGCATGGAGGTAAAATTTCATTTGTTTTTGAGGCCAAAAAATTTTGAGAAATGATTATAATTTTTGCCCCTAAATGTATGCAGCAACATTGTCCAACTTTTAAGTATATTTGTTTTTGAAAGAAAACGTTGAAAAATTAATTTGAAAAAAAAAGTTATTGTTATTGATGTTTTAAGCCTTCCGTGCTAATTGGCATCAACACAATAATTTTGAAGATGTTGAGATACTTTAAAACCATAGTGATCAAAGTTACCCCGAAACATGAAATCTGATTTTGTAACAAACATTTAGTTATAGTCACTAATGTCGTTTGAATATTCTGCTATCAATAATCATGCTTTATACTCCTTACCTAAGTTAGTATTTTTAAACTTTTTAGTTCTACAAAAAAGTAACCCCTTCCAAAATAATCGAAAATGACTTAAAAAAGTGATCAGTGTTCCCCCAGGTTACGGTACCAAATACGGGCCTACTAAATACTCGGCCATTGGCACAAAACCACTATTAGTGAGAATGGAAAACCTCTATAATCTGGAGTGTTTTTTCTCGCTTGATTTAAGCTATTGAAGAAATTAACATCGCCGAACTCAAGCTTTGGAATATGACATTGTGATACGAAGAAAACTGAAAAATAGTGAAAAATATGTTAGCTTTAACAACTCTTCATAATATCCCAAAGGAACTCTTTAGGAATGACTTTCAACTGGGTACATCTTCCCTTTGATTGGGTTTTAATCAATAACTCAAAAGTGTTCATTGGGTTCAAGTTTTGGTTGCTTTTATGGATCACATTTGCATTCATTTGTGCCTTACCCTCTAAAATAGATAACCTGGATAAGAGAGAAACCTCTTGAAGCGAGAGAAAATGATCCCTTGAACTTTCTCTTATCCGGGTTCGACTGTTATTATTTTTGTGCCAATTTATAAATAATATCAATTTTTTTCGAGTTTAGTTCTATTTACTTTTGTTTTGTTGCACAATTTCCTTTGAGAACATGAATAGTTTATGAATACGATGAATCGTTTCGTTATGTTAAAAATTGCTTGTATACCAAGTCGGTAAAAATTCAAAGAAAATTGTCCGTGCTGTGTCAGTTTATTCTTTGATTTTGTATGGAAATTCCCCCTATTCTGAAAGTGGGAGAGGTAACTAAATGTTTGAAAGCAGTGCGTCATGTGAATAATTACTTGTTTCAGTCACTAGAAAAGTTGCTTAAGTTTTGCATTGAATTTCTTATGGATCTCGTTTTAAAAGTGGCCATGAAACTGAATAAACAATCAACACTTGAATCTTTTTCTAGTTGTGCCTTGACTTCATTAACTTTGTGCTGGGCTTGTGATATAGCTCAGTTGGCAAGTCTGTTGTCTTCTGAGCCGATGTCCGCGAGTTCGAGCCCAAGAGTAAACTTCGAACGCAGTTGTACCGGATGAGTTCTTCAATAACGATCCGCCAACTGCAACGTTGATAAAGTCGCGAATGCCATAAAGATGGTAAAACGACTATAATCGAAACAAAAAAAAAAAAATTAACTTTGTGCAGGACCTCGTAGTTTATAAAATGGAATTGTTTGCAGCCAAATAAATCATCTCAAACTTTGTTGTGAACCAATGTTGATTCGAATCAGTTCGAAATCTTTCGGGTTGTTTCGTATTTCATATCGATTTTTGATGGGAGCGAGACCCCCCCCCCCCACCCTTTTAGAGTGATTTGCAACTTCATATTATACGGACCACCCTCGTCTCCAAAAGCCCCATGTATTCAATTTATAGACTCAAGATCAAGTTCAAATCTGAAATTCAATTGTAGATTATTGAAACATCGTCAAATTCAAAGAATATCTAAAAATGACTTACAAAACACCTGAAATATGTTACATTACTAGTCAATGCGCTCTCCAAAAACTGTATGTGGAACTAGATAAAACCCACACTGGTTAAATTCATCTATGCCCAGCAAAGACTTAATGAAAATCATAAAAGCTTACTGCAGAAGAAATTATCCAAGCAACCAAAAGTTACAAATTTACTTGAATGAAGACTTTGAAAGTTACATATTGGCTGACAAAGATAATTAACTGCCCAATTCCCTTGAGTGAACTTTATGTACACTTTAATGAGCTTTCAAGTTGCTAAAGTGATTAATATGTACGTTGTATGTGACTTATTTTGCCCAATTCACATGGGTGAACTATATGTACTCATTAATTAACTTGAAAGTTGCAAAAGTGATTTATATGTACGTTGTAAGGGATTTAAGTGACATAAAGGGCCCAAAAGTGCTCAAAAGGGATTTACTAAGTCACAAAAAGTGCGGTGCTTTCATACTGGCTGGTTGGCTGTCTTTATTAGTTGATCACCCAGGAGGTAAATCCTTTTACGGATTGCATTCCAAGGCACACTGAGCCACTGCGTCCCCCCAGTATGCTACTCTGGGTCCAGGGGTCAATTGGACGACTCATGATATTAAGTACCCCTACGCCATAAAGTCAACCTGGGGCCTCTGGCCAAAATTCCCATCTGGACCTGCATCGAAGGCTGTATCCGAGATGGGAGACAAAGTCCGCGCTTAAGCGCTCATCGGCTAACTCAATTTCAAGTCAAAACTCCAGTATATATACCCTGCCTCTTGTTACTATTCAAGACTATAAGGACCTCTCCTCTGACGACTCGAGGTCCGGCCTTTACTCGTAACTCGAGGCTCTCTTGTTTTGCACGACTATCGTGCGCTCCGCCTCTGTTCGAGTCCACTGTTCTTACGACTTGAGGTCTCCTCTTTGCCCATTTGTGTGCCGAATCGAGAGCAGCTTATTCTGGACACGCGCCTGTCACAGCACACGTCTGGGGCTTTACGAAACTACTCGGATGATTCCCGGCGAAGACGTCATCCTACACCTACCCTATTCAAGAGTATTTCGCGGCGAAAATACTCTTCCCCCTACGAGTTCGTCTGCGAAGAAGGTCAAGTCTTATCCCCGCAGCTTCCATCGTAGGGAGCGCGTTCTACTCAGATACTCCACGGCGGTGGAGCTATCTTACACAACGTTCGCAGAGTACCTAACAGCTCGGCATACGCAGAAGGTAGAGTCTTATCTTTGTATGCTCTACTGCTAGGATCGGACGCACACTACTCGAATGCCCCATTCTACTCCGACCGTGGTCTTGTTGTCCTCCTTCATTTGGCTTGCGACTTTGGGGCTGCCAACCCTAGGCTTTTTGACCGCCGTGTGCCGAATCGAGAGCTGCTTATTCTAGACTCACGCCTGTCACAGCTTTAAAGCTTGCGACTCAGATGAATCCCGACGGTGATGTCATCCTACCCGACTCGAGTGGCTCATCCGACGGCGCCGTGAGGGCAATCTACCCGAGAGTACTGCGCGACTATGCTTGTATGCTTTACTGCCAGGATCGGACGCACATTACTCAGATGCTCCCCGACGAAGGGGTCACCCTACACCGGTCGCGGACTGGTGCTGGTTCCAACTCCTCTGCAGGGCAGTCATGATCCGGATGAACCCATCGCTGACCATGCGCCAAGTATTGGTATCCTCACACATCCTCCGCACGATGTTTTCGGCTGTCGTGTCTGGTCCGCAGGCGGCAAGCATGTTAGCGCGTACCTCTTCGAACTTCGAACAGTTGAACACTACGTGTTCTGGTGTCTCGATTGTGTCACCGCAGGTTGGGCAGAATGGCGAGGCCACGTGTCCAAACCGATGGTGGTACGGCATGAAGCATCCGTGACCAGTCAAGAACTGTGTCACGCAGAAATCCACCTCTCCATGTCTCCATGGCTGGCTGTCTGGTTGGGCGGGTGCGCCTACAGGTATGCTACAGAATCATATCACCACTTCATGTTTAGTTTCAGTTGGAACAACAGGCGTGGTCTTATGGTACCGTGTTCGATTCTCACCACGAAGTTCGGGGTTCGATCCCCAAGCAGGGCAATTTTTTTTTTCAATAAGAAATTTAATATTTGAGTGACCATTGTGATGCGATATATGTAGGAAATGTAGGAAAGAGACAAAAGGGGATGGAAGCGCTGCCGAATTTGGGTGATGGTTTACCATGAGTGCAAGTGGGATGCAGCTAAAATTTCCCCCAACTTTTGATCGATCTTATGGGTTTTTCTTAAGGGGGGTAGGGTCTAACGGGTATAAAAAAACACCATTTTCACGATTTTTTCTGGAGCTATCGTTCAAACAAATGTATTCAAATTTTTTGCATTATACAAAGCGTTGCTAAAAGAACATTTAGTAATTTTGTCGTAGAAAAATATTGAAAAATGAGCCGGTGACGGAGCATTTTCGAGGATGCCTTTTAGAAAACAGGATTTGCGGTGGACACTGTATCTCAGCACAGAATCATCTGAAGTCAAAAAATCAGAGCAAAATATTTTTAATAGATGTTTTTCTGGACCCCAACGTTTTTATTTAACTTAAAAATATTTTTATGAAATTTTTGTGGCTGTTTGAAGTAAAAACTACGATTTTTCACTTAAAAATCCGCCATTTTTCACCTGTAAATTCTCCCCAAAATAAAAAAAATCAAAAAAGAGAAACTTTGGGGTCTGGTATTTTATATATAGAAAATATGTTCCAAATTTGAAAAGAATCGGATAAGTAGTTTTCAAATGACGATGTCCACGGACTTTAAAAATGTGCTTTCGAGAAAAACGCGTTTGAAGTTTCTGCTCTTGCTTTCTTGCAGTATTAGATAGGAGGAGATAAAGGCCTATAACTTCTACAGTTTTGCTTCAATTGACTTGAAAATTTGACACAACATTCTTGAAATGTTTTACAATAAGAAAATAAAAAAATAAAAAAATCGATTTTTTGAAAATGTTAGACCCTACCCCCCCCCCCCCTCTAAGGAAAGAAAAAATAACTTTTCGATTCCATAGCCCATTGAGCAGCAAATTGAACAAATCTCGGCAAACTTTGGAATCCGGCACGTGCATCATGGCGGCACCATGTTCTGAACATAGTGAATAATCAAGAGAAGATGATATGAACCGATGCCAAGGGTGCGATTGAGTTAAAGAGAGAATTTTTGCTCATTGAAGAACATTAGGACTTCTTTTGGAACTTGAAATTATCAATAAGAACTAAAATTTTGAGCTGCATAGAAAGTACTTCATATCAATGATGGGGCTGAGTAAGCTTTTTTGTACTTATTTTATGGGACTTTTGGATGCTTGGGTATCCACAATTTTGTCAGTAGTCCTTCTTATTTTGAAAACATACTGCTATTAAGTGTACTGAGTCTTATCCTTTATCAGATAAAACATAATTTCTTTAAGTTTAAATAACACACCCATAGAAGAGGTAGCAAAAATCCAATGCCTATTTAGCAAATCTCTGTGCCGATAATGCGCTGAAATGTGCACTGTGCCGAAGACGGTATGTTTGAAAAACCGTAACTGGCATAAGGACTCGGCTCCCAACCAAAATGATGACCACTACATTCAAGCTGTAGAAATTGGTATTTA
This sequence comes from Uranotaenia lowii, assembly GCF_029784155.1. Classification (NCBI taxonomy): domain Eukaryota; kingdom Metazoa; phylum Arthropoda; class Insecta; order Diptera; family Culicidae; genus Uranotaenia; species Uranotaenia lowii. The sequence continues at coordinate 280,248,345 of NC_073692.1, read as the reverse complement.
GTAAATAATAATGAGAGTGCAATTTATGTAATGTTTACTCATATATTTGTGGAATGAATTAAGAGTGTAGAAGTTGCCGCGAAAGGCACACTGAACCAAATCTGGAAATAAAATTTACTGGGTCATTTCATTAATTTTTAATGTTAATCGCTCAGATACAAAGTAATGATTTATCCAGTACAAGTTATTGGAAAATCCAATAAATTCTACAAGTGTATTATGTTGATGAAAAACATACTAAAATGTATAGGAAAATCTAATGAATACCATGAGCCTAATAATCCTAATCAAATATATTAGAAAATCCATTAATTTTCACATATTTATTTGCAAATAGTTTTTATATTTTGCCCGCAATATCAAAAACCGTACCGTACCGTAAATCGTCAAAATTATTTGGTTCCGGATACGTTCATAATCATGATTCGTACCGTGTCTTTGCTTGTTTAGAATGACAACAAACGATTTTAGAAAGATATATACGTTAATGATCGTAGAACGAATAAAAAAATTCGTGCATCTGGGTAAAGTGTGTCTTATTGGCTGCTGGTGTCATATATAGAGAAAAAAAACACGAGGCATCTGAGCCTACGGTTCCATAAAATCCTTTAATTTGACCAGAAAAATTATAAAAAGCCAAAGAAGCACTGAAGAATAAGTGCACCGAGGAACACGGCAACGCAAGCAATGAAGGTAAGTGAAGCAGCTTTCTAGTTTGGCGGAAATTTTCATTTTTTCAACCCTCAGTAGGGCAGTACAGATGCAAGGACAAACTTCACCCCCAACGTAGCGGTTCCGCCAAACAAGGTAAAACTGGGCCGCGTAGATGCGGCAGTGGAAGCATCTATAATCGTCGGGGAAATTAAATTGTTAGAAACAACTGCGGCACTGGAGATGGCATCGGTAGCGAACTTTCGAATTTGGCGGTGGTGGCAGCGAAAAAAAAACTGATATTCCGATAGACTCGAATTTCCAGAATTGTGCGAAAGGGACCGGTTCTAAGGCACTGTTGGCTCACCCGCAAATTCCATCTGTTGGCTGTAGAAGTTGTAAGTTTCGTAAAAACCAATAAGTTTTGAAAATATCAATACTATTTATGGTTTTTTTTTTCAAGTTTAAATATGATGTCTCTGGATCAGCGGAATCGGTCGAAAAAAGGTTTCCGTCCTCTAGAGAATATGATGTCTCTGGATCAGCGGAATCGGTCGAAAAAAGGTTTCCGTCCTCTAGAGAACTGATTTGTGATATTGTGAAGAGTATTCTTTCTTTTCCTTCAACAGTAGATTAGACCCGATTAGACCCGAAGCACCTAAATTGGCCGTCATATTTTGGTAATACCACCTTGCCGGATCACCGTACATGGTCATCATTTCACTTTGTGTGAATGACGGGAATAAATGTTGTTCCACCGATAGATTCAAATCCACCGAATTGCGTGAAAGGGACTGGTTCCATGGCACTGTCGATTCAACCGGAAAAATCATCTGTTGGCTGTAGAAATTGTTAGTTTTTAAAAACCAATTATAGTTACATACTCATTTTTTTTTGTATTTCAAGGTTTCTCCTGGTCTGTCAATCAGCAGAATGGTTCGAACAAAAGTTTCCCCTTTTCGAGAGACCTCAGTCCCCGGGTTCGATTTCAATGGTACCGAAAATGCCCTCGGAATGCCATGGTGATGGAATTTGTAAGTTTAAAATTTCATACTATTTGTGATCAATTTGTTTTAAAAGGTTAGCATTACCGAAAGCTCCTCTATCGAGTCTCAAAAATTGAGGTACCGGAACTCAGATTGATGAATATGGATTTTTATTATGAATCCAAATTTGAAACCGCCAGTTCTGCTGTATGATTAATTGTTGATAAATAATGGCAGTTCCTATTAGATAACTGAAAACTGTTCAAAAATATTATTATCAGAATTTCATCATGTAATTTATAATTCTAAATTTTATTGTTTCCACTTTTATTCATGTAGGTACGCTTTCTGTGTTCTTTGAGCAGATCTGAAGCTTCAATAAACAACGGTAGCTGCACCCTGCATCGTATACGCGATAGGCCTCCCGGATTCACTGCATCTGACGGTACAATCGTGTATTTTTTCTTATTTTGCTAAGATCTAATTTAGATTTTTCTTTTTAGGTGAAACGGAAAAAAATGCTTCACCAGAAATGACTTGTCTGGGTCAGCGCTTTCCAAACATTCTTTGATGGTTTTGATCATAGCTATTGAAACAACCATGTGCCAGGTGATTGGAGAACCCATTGTCCAGGTGAAGATAGAGCACCATATTCGCAGGATCATAACTTCACTTAAAATCCGTTCTTTTGAGAAGATTAGATTGGATTCAAAAAGATTAACATACAAATCAGATGGACACTATAAAATAAGAAAAATATTGTCGACTAGTAGATTCGATAGAAGTGATTAATAAAATTGTATATGTTTTTAACGCAGATCTTTCATTTTTCCTAACAAATCAATTTAAATTCGAAAAAAAGAATTAATTACATTCATTTTATTGTCTAGAATAATCATTTTTATCGAATTACGATTGAATAACTTTCATTGGAAATTCCTATAAAATTTATCGGAACGCTAAACTATATTCGTAAAATTTTGCGCTTACTAATAAAAAGTATTGGATTTTCTAGTAGTGCAAAAACAATAAAATTTCTAATACTGTTTATAGCCCGATTTTGCTCAGTGCAGTTAGTTTTCGACCGTTGAACCAAGTGGACAATAAAAAGTGGTGTTGTCAAAGTGTCGGTGTTTTTCATTATTAAAAGCATATCCAGCAATTATTTAGTGGACTCTACAATTTGGCGCAGTCGGTAGGATCATTCAAGGTGAGTCTACTATGTATAAGCGAGCGCTAATTTTCTCCGCGGGCGCTAATTTTCTCCGCGGGCGAAAACGATCCAATTTGTCGGTGTAGAATCCCGTCAATTGTGATATTCCGGATACAAGAAAATACGCGATAACGTTTCGGTAGGAGAATTATATTTAAGTCAACTGTACGCAGCAAGAATCATTTGCCAACTAACTTGACATAGCAGTGTTTGTAAAGCATCAAGAATTAATATGTTTTCTCTCGCTCTCCCAGCGCGTCTCGGCTCATCTCTACATCCCTTCTCGTCTCCCTAGAAGAAAAAAAGTTGATAAATGGTAATAAGAAATAAGAACTAATGTAAGCATACTTAAAAGTTTGCTAGATTATCTACTGGGACTATATCGCTTTGGAACCTTGTGCGTTCTAGCTGTCCTTTTCGGTTCAGGTTCATCATGATTGATGTCAACACGTCTTTTCGAAGGTTGCGGAATTTGCGGTGTAGTAGAGCAGTTGTATTCATTTTCTTCAGGCATGTCAAGTGCTGAATCGGTGTTTTCTATTCCGTTTGTAAATTTCTTGAGATGTGTGACACATCGACGATATGAAATTCCTTCTTCATTCATCACTACTGCTTCATTTCCAATTCTGCTTACGACTTTATATGGCTTTAATCCAAACTTAGGTTCTAATTTGCCACTTTCGAAATTCTTTAGCAAAACGGTATCACCTTCTACGATGGACGATCTTCTAGCGTGTCTTCTAGCATCAGCGTAAAGTTTGCCTTGCATTTTCTTCATGGCATCGGTTTCACGTACATCTTCTTCTGTTCTCCACCCGGGATCTGTTCTGAGAGATGGCAACAAATCTTTGACGGGACGACCCGTCATCAACTCTAACGGAGCCTTTCCCGTTACAGCGCGAGGAGTAGTATTATACATGTATACATATTCTTGTAATGCAGTTCTCCAGTTTTCTTTGGATGCTTTGGCTATGCGCAACGCTTTCAGAATCCCCTGATTCTGGCGCTCAACCAAACCGTTCATCTGCGGCCAATAGGGTGTTGTGTGTTGAAGAGCTAAATTCTTGTTTTCGCAATATTGAGCAAACTCAGCGCTTGAATATGGTGGACCGTTATCACAACTTATGATCTCATGGTAGGTTTGCTCTTTAAAAACTTTTTCTAGAGCTTCGATAGTTTTACTAGCTGTTGTTAGTTTCATTTCAATGACAATCAAATAGCGACTGAAATAATCTACTATAACGAGAAAGGTTGCTAGATTTTTCGCAGATAGGAAATCGATGGCAATTTCTTGCCAAGCCCTTTCAGGCATTGCTTTTCTGATGAGGGGTTCCGGTGCAGGATCATTGTTTACTATAGCACATCCCAAATATTCTCGTATTTTTGTGCAAACGTCCTGGTCCATGCAAGGCCACCACGCTTTTTCTCGGAGATTTTTCCGCATAGCAACTATGCCAGGGTGACCACGATGCGCGATCTCAAGTGCTTTAGTTCGGAGTTTGGTAGGCAAGACGATTCTATCATTTCGAACAACAATCCCGTTGATCACTCCCAACTCCGCACTGAATGCTTGATATCTAAATAACTCCTTCGGCCAGCTGTTTGTTTCAATTGCTTTGAGAACTTGGATTAGTATTTCGTCCTCAGCTGTGATTTTCCGAACTTCTTCGAGTGATATAGCAGAAATTCCGTCACCAATTGAACATAAGTAATGTTCCGCATTATCATCGAATGGAGTACTTTCCTGGTTACAAAGACGTGAGAGCACATCTGAAATATTGCTATTTCCGGGAATGTATTTGACCTCAAAACTGTATGGTAGTAATCGAAGAGCCCACCCCTCGGCGCGAGTGCAAGCTCTTTTTCCGCTCCGATGTTTACCTTGGAAAATGTACTCCAAAGTTTTGTGGTCTGAGAATATTGTAAAGTGAATGCCGAATAAATAAAGGTAGAACTTTTCTACAGACCATACAACCGCCAGGGCCTCACGCTGGGTCTGCGGATACTTCTGCTCTGCCGATGTCAAACTTTTTGAAGCGAAGCTGATTATCCTAGGAATGCAAGCATCATCACGTTGGACGAGCACTGCCCCCAATCCAACAGGGGAGGCGTCAACGTACAGTTCTGTACTGTCTGACGGGTCGAAATATCCTAGTTTGCGAACGCTATTGGACAACTCATGTCTGAGATCATTAAAAGCTGTTCTCTGGTCATTTCCAAATCTACCTCTCCCCTTACGAATTGGCGTAGAGCTTCAGTTTTGGTGGATAACTGTGGTATAAAATGGCCTACAAAATTTACGAGGCCTAAGAAGCTGCGAACTTCTTCTTTTGTTTGGGGCTCTCGAAAATTTTTGATCGCGGTAATTTTATCGTTAGAAGGACTTATTCCTGAGGCGCTCACATTAAAGCCTAAAATATCTAACTCGTTAACTCCGACAATACATTTATTTTCGTTAAGCTTAGCATTGTTATCCTTCAAAGCCGACAAAACTTCTCGTAAACGATTGTTGTGCTCTTCCGGTGTTCGTCCCGCTATGACCACATCGTCGATGTAGACAATGACTCCTTCGATACCTGCTAGAATTTCCGTCATAATTCTTTGGAATATTTCCGGTGCAGCATTTATTCCAAACATTAAGCGTTTAAATCTCATCAACCCGCGACCAGACATGAAGGTAGTTATGCTGCGAGAATCCTGATGAAGCTCAACGTGATAAAATGCTGACGATATATCCAACCTAGAAAATATCTTTGATCCTCGGAGTTTGTTTAAGAAGGTGTCTATAATAGGCAAAGGAAAATGTTCTCTTTGGATAGCCTCGTTCGGATATCGCATGTTAATGCATATACGGATATCATTTTTTCCTTTAGGTACGACGACCATGGGAGAGATCCACTCAGGGGGCCCAGGTGCAGGTTCAATAATATCAGTACGCAGCATTTCATCTATTTTCGCATTGACCATTTGTTCCATGGCGACTGGAACTTTGAGGTAAGCTATTTTCTTCGGGGGAATCGACCTATCTATGGAAAGCTTCACCTGAACGTTCGGAAATTTAGGGAATGGTTCGATATGCTGTTCGATAGCTTGCACATCGAGTCCTACCTTCAATATTTTCAACTTTTCAGCCGTTTGCTTACACAATAGTGACTTTGTGGCGCCCTCTATTACGAAGAATTCAGCATAAGTATCAGGTTTGCTTGAATTAACGGTTATTCGAGCTTGAAATACAGCCATGACTTTCAATGGGTTCCTGCAGGCGTAAGCTTTGAATTCTAGATCGCAGTTAAATCTTTGCTTGTAAATTCTAGCATCACTGTTTTGGAGTAAATCCCACATTTCTTCGGTAATGGTGTTAATCGCAGCACCAGAATCGATTAAGAAATCGATACCAAAGTCATCAAGGTAGCATTTTATTATTCCATCGTTATCGTTGGATTGTTCAAGATATGGATCAACCTAGAGACAATATATATTCATTTAATTTTCAAATAATAAAATACCTATATCTAATTTTCTTTCGAATTTCTTTTTTTTTATTGTTATTATTTTTTTTCCATTAACTTCACATTGAGTGGATTCTACTATACTTCAAATAAAAAAACAATTTAATGAACTTGTTAGGAATAAATGAAAGTTGCTTGAAAATAATTATACCTTTGAAACGTCTTCCATTTTTGGGCGACGTGGTACATCCTCCTTTCAGTTAAGAGGTTCTTCTGAAGATTCAACAGCATTCGTACCTTTTGAAGTCCTAGGTTTCTGAAGGTACTGATTTCGTCCGAAACGCTGCGATTTTCGGTACCTGGGAGCCCCAGGTTTGCAGTTCCGACCGTAATGTCCAAACCATCCACAATCGTTGCAACGAGCGTTCTTGGCATAGCAAAATTTTGAATCAGTTTCATGTTTGTCTGAACCACAACCTCGACAATCCTGACGATGATAATTTCCTTCCCTCGGCTTGGAGAATGTTCTTTGATTTGGTCTATCATATGGAGTACGCCTTGGAACAGCTGTGACACCATTGTAGCTGGCAGACTCTCCGAATGGTCTAGACTTTTCCTTTTGCTGCATGAGTATTTCGCGACTGACAGCATAATTAACCAAAGCGTCCAAACTCATTATGTTTTCAAGGCCCTTATCGCGCACTCTCTCGTCGCGTGCGCCCATCGTGATTTGCTGAAGGATTTCTTTTTCCTCTTGTTCTTTGAAACCGCATCTATTAGCTTGGCTTCGCAGTTTCAATAAGAACCGATTGAACGGCTCGTCCACCGATTTCTTGAGAGATCGAAATAATTCAAGCTCCACACGATCATTTTGTTTGCCGACAAAGAAATTGTTTAATCTCTTCACAGCGTTGTCAAACTCGGGTACCTCTGGAGGGCGCAAAGGTACTTTCACCGGCTCCGGGTATATCTCTTCTGGCACCGCACCTAAGTTGTAGTAAATATGCTGTAGACCACGACCACCACGTGCCAACAGCAGGATCAACTTCTCGTGTTGCGACTTAACTCTCTTTATCTCGAGCAACAGTTCAAACGCTCTGAACCATTCCTCCCACTCCTTGCGCTGCTGTTGAGTGTCCACAGTGTCATTAAATGGTTCAAGCGGCCAATCATCGTGACGTCCCATGTTGTTGCTAAAGAGAAATTATGTTTACATTTTAATAACACATTGAAAACAATCACGTGTAAGATGGGCAGTGTGGGTAATAAATTAATTGTCCCTTTTTTCTGTAAGGCATGTGTTTTTTTTTTGTCTCCCTATCGAAGAAATTCTTAATGTTTGCAGTCATACAAGTTTCATAAAATATCTTCATATATTCACAACTTCAAATCATGCTACAAAAATATCCACCATATGTAAGCCAGATCGAAAATAATCAACACGGTGACTGTTTCCTTAGTTTCAGAATGTTCCGTTAAACGAGAGTTTGTCCACTTATACTGTCATGAAGGCTAGTTTAGAATATTTCTAAATGTGTAAATGCGCATCATGTTTCCACATATTGGTATTTGTATTTTCTCTTCTACACTATCTCTACAGCCTACAAGCTGGACTAAAATTTATTTCACTCTCTACAGTTCAAATACTGGGCTAGAATCATTCCTCTCACTTTCTATGGGTGTACGTGTGCGTTCCTTGTCCGACAAATCATCTCTCTCTGCAGTTAAAATACTGGACTAGAAACGTATCACTCAGTTCACTCTCTGGTATTTGCGTTTTTATTTTCCTTTGCACCTCTACAGTCAAAAGACTGGGCTAAAATTACTCGTTCTCTGCAGTCGGAGAGACTGGCCTAGAAATATTTATCCCTCTTGGTTTGAACCAGACTAGAATTCATCTTTCCGCTTCAACTTTTTCGGTATTAGTGATTTGGTTAAACACACACCATATTATAAGTTGACCTCAGGTAAAACCTTGCTCTCGTTCTCGATTCCTTTTTCGTGGAAGTCACACAATATGGCTACCTAACAGCGTTTTTAAGTTCAAAATTGGAACGAGTCTGCGACAATTTCACTTTCTTGGGGAACATTAATCCTATTCTATTTTTGCCTTTCAAATTTCAACACTGTACATATCCACAGCAAACAGTGGCACACTTTGAAAGCTTCTAAATGGTCTTCATTAGTCAGTCATTTTAGTGCAACGCCGCCATGTTGCATATTGAAAAAAAAATCACATGCATTTGATAAATTTTGTGTTTTCCGTTTTACCGCCTAGATTGTGAACAGTATTACACTTCTACGAACCTTCAGATCCGTTCGGCTGCGCCAAATGTAGAATCCCGTCAATTGTGATATTCCGGATACAAGAAAATACGCGATAACGTTTCGGTAGGAGAATTATATTTAAGTCAACTGTACGCAGCAAGAATCATTTGCCAACTAACTTGACATAGCAGTGTTTGTAAAGCATCAAGAATTAATATGTTTTCTCTCGCTCTCCCAGCGCGTCTCGGCTCATCTCTACAGTCGATTGAAAAAAACAAAATGGCGGATGTTTTCACATGCTTTGTTCGAGAAGTTAAGCCCGAGCAGACTGTGATGCCCAAAGTGATAGCAAACTGAAACCAAAACGAGGTATCAACACCAAAGTGAGAGCATCATTTGCTGTTGTTATTTCTTTGATAGCAAAACTAGGCATCAGTATAGTTTCAAAACTTTCTTTTTGAAAGCATACAGAGAGCAAAATGAGCTATCAATAGCATGCTGTTATCACAAATTGAAGTAGAATTTTATCCAATAGCAAAACTAGGGATCAATAAGCTTTCATATATTTTTTTCTATAATCGTTGATGAAATCAAAATGCTAGCTTTATTTGGTCTTTAATTTACCGTATCGCAAAATTTGGCACCGTGAAGTTTTTTTTATGTTATTTTGGAAAATAACACAATAAATTTACTAAAACAACAACGACGATAATTGTAAATTTTTATCAATAGCATAACGAGGCCTCATCCAGGTCTCATAATTAAAGATTAAAAAAAAAGTGACACCAAATTACAAATCGATTTATGCAAATAACAAGGCATTACAAGGAGTGTGTTTGTAAGTTTTCCAACATAAGGTAAGGTTTATTCATTAGTTGATTAAAAAACGAAAAACTTGTTGCCACAACGCGGAATTCGGATACATTACGTTAAATAAATTAAAATCGTTGACAAAATGTGAGGCAAAAGCAGTTTTCGGGAATATTTTCATTTCAGGTTGCGTGAATTTCATTCAAATTGTTAAAATTAAAATCATCCCACAATGCAGAAATAAAATTTGGATAGAGTGAAAAATGTGTTTTTTTTTTCAAATTATAGAAAAAAAAATTATTTATATTTTTTACATTTTTACTGAAACAAAACTTTGCTTTTTGCTGGAAAATATTCGAGTTTATTAATACAGAAACATCAATATCTTTGTTGAATGATTCATTTGAAAGTTTTAATTTTAATTCAAGACCCGCTCTTACTGCGAAATTTGAGACGATAGAAACTCACACTTCAAAAGTTTGAATCATTGTCTTGTACATAAAAATGTTTGTAGAATAAATCACTCGACCGCGATTTCTGCGAAATTATTGTGAATTTAAATAAAATTTTTAGAAACGTCGCTGGTAAACTGGAAACAAAACACAGACATCCGCCAATCTAGTACTTCACTTTTCTTTGTCAGAAGTCTTTCGGAAGTCGGAAGTCCGGACTTCCGAGGTAAAATTTAGTGCTGGCGCTATTATAGTGCTTAAAACGTATTGCACATTACGCTATCACTGACAATCACCAATAACACCATGATAAAGAAATTTCTGTGGAGTGCAATTAAATGCAATCAAATAACCTTGATTTAATACGAGCTATTAAGAAAAGATACACAAAATAAAAATAAAAACATTAATCCTGGCACCACTGCGTGAAGGAGAGAAAACGAAACGTCAAATGGGATATATACACGCTCATTTTCATTTAACCATTTTCGAATGAAAAATAACCATTTTTTAGTTTTTTCTGCAGAACTTCTAATATGGTTATTTTTCATAAATATTTCATGTTACAATTTTAACCATATTCCAACTTTTCGATCATTAACCAAAAAAAGAATGAAAATTTAACCTCAATCGAAAAAAAACATTTTATAATGGCAAAGTTGCACGCGTTGTTCGGAAGTTTTTTTATTCAATATCGGATGGATTTCACTGGAAAAAACTGGGTTAAAAGTATTTCATTTTGCTGGCAGGCAATATGTGGATCGTCAGCAGTTCCGCTTGTAACGGGAGTAAACTCCGCGGTAAGTCAGAAAGAAAAACTGGCATTGCTTATGCCATATCAGGATGGCAAATCAGGATAACTTCCGGACGAGCAGCTGGATACCGAAATGCGAAAATTCGACGTGCTAGATTTGTTTGCCGCAAACCTGATGCCACCCTTCTAAACTTCAACTGAATGTCGGCAGAAGAGAACCATTTAAATAGGACTACCACTCCGGATACTTTCAAGGTTTTGATGCCTTGCGGAAAAGGATGAATTCTCATTCCGACAATTCCATCGAATCGGAAGTAAAATATCTCCTCTAGCTTTAACTGCATGCCTTAAAGACTGCAACAAAAATCATGTGTCCCTGCCAAGAAGACTCCGAGGGCAATCAAACAAGCACTCCCGTTGGGAACGAAAATTGGTAACATATTTTCAGACATATGTATTTATGATTTTCTTTTAAAATGTTTCATTTAATTTTAGGACGTCGAAATTCTAGTTAGCACAATTATTGTCATCAAAAGCATAACAGACCACCCCTTCCAGCGCAGCTGTTAGCGTTTCCTCATCTTTTTCCTACTCCTACCAAAATTTTCAAATGTTTCGCTCTATTGCGACTATCATGTTGTACCTTATGACAAGATGAACTACTCCGTACGCTACTTCCAGGAGCCGAATCATCAACTACAAGCTACTTCCTCTTGCGCCACGTTCACCGATGATGGCTTCATCTCCTGTACCAGCTACCGGTGCTAACAATCATCCGGCCCAAATAAATTTGAAAGCACCTAAAAAGAACGTCCTCCAGTCAGCCAATCCGTTTGAAGGCTTCCATTTGTCTAGGCCCAACAGTTTGTAGTGAGCCTATTCTACAACAGCCACAAAATCCATGTACCGTCCCAGAAGGACTTTGATTTCTGTCGTCAAAAAGCTATTTAGAATAAAAATATGCTAAATACTATCACTAATCTTATCTTTGATTTTGCGATTGAACGAAAAATTACGATTTTTGTCGAAAATTTTAAAACAAACCTCATGAATCTAAAAAAGCAGCTCATTTGAATTTCGGTTGAAAAATAACCATTTTTCAACTTCTCCTCCAAAATCCCATTCGGTTGAAAAATAACCATATTCGAACTTCTCCCCTAGAAGTCATTTTATGACTTCTCATGGAGAACTCATAAAATGACATTTCCCGGGAAAAGGTCAAAAATGGTTATTTTTGAAACTTAAATGGTTTAATAATTTCTAGCGTGTATCCAAATCAAAACAAAAGACCGAAAATTAAATTCCCGTAACAGTAAGAAGTTTTTCAGTTTCTGGAAACGATTGTAAAACATCTAGTGATTCGAATATCTCATTAAGTTCCTGTAAGTGCTCACCATTTGTAAGTATTGAACGCGTTTCATGAAGTTTCTCATTTTTATCGCTTAGGTACGCAAATCCGATTGTATCTGAAAACGATATTACAGCCACTGGAGCATCGATCAACCGAACATTGGATTTAGATAGCAACAACATGAAGGCGTTCTTAAACATCATCTTTGCACTAAAACCAAACTCTATGTTTCTGGTACTCAAGACGTCAATAAGCAATGGCTTTCAGGGCGAGTGCGTACAATCCTTATCCACAAACTGGACAGCGGGCATTGTGTGTCCAAGTGCATGCACTAACTCAGCAACGAAGTGGATGTGTCTGAATAACAGAATTATCGATGACCAGAGGTTAGCAGATTATATCCTTGAATGCAGTTTTGTTTAAATGATCACACCGCAAGGACAATTTTCCCCGGCCTTTCCCAAGACTAAATCATAGCGGCAGCATATGATTCAGTACAAAAATTGATGGAAAGACAGGATCGCAGATGCTAATTCCACCATCCTAACTAATCTTTCAGGTATGTTTCCGGAATCATTCTATTTGAAATATATCTCAAAAAGAAATGTTAATCATAAGTTCTAGGTAATTAAAATCATTAAAGGTTCACTGAGTTTTTAACAATTTAACAACAAGTTAGCAAGAATGCAAACCGAAATGGTAGGAAACGTTAAATGTGCTAACTGTTATTTAAAGGAATTATTGCTCTTCGTTTCATGATGCAGCATACTTATCATTTGAATTCAATTACCTCACGATTGATGTGGAACTCATCTTCTTTTTCTCATTCATCTTTTCATAAGTTATTCTTTAGATCAACATTGTAACTTAAGCTTAGTCCACATGAGGTCACTTAAATTGCGGTTTTGATTGCTGGGACATGTGTTTTGTTTGTACTTGTACTATGAGTTGTTAATATGGCAGCAATTAAAATCGCAGTTCAAGAAACCTAGTACCTATGAGGCTTTCAGTGAACTTAACTGGAACTTAATGCTGTTGGTGATGAAGTTGGTAGGCTTTTTTCGGTTAAATTTGAACCTTTTAAAGCACACTTCGGTTAAGTTGTGCATTTTCAATGTAAATATAAGTTGATTTTCTGTTTATGTCGACGATTTTTGAATCGCATCAGAAATTGGATTTCATTTAAATTTTTATTTTTTTTTTTTGCTGTGAAGGTATGCATACTTAAGATAATGTTTCTCACTAGCAAGTACATAAGCAAATAACAACGCACAGGAACCTTTAAACTCCCACGGTGCACTGGTTCTAAATCTATGCATTTTCTAATGCTTAAACTGTAAAACATAGAAAAACATTTAAGTAGAACATTGTTTCCAAAATTTTCATCAATATTTGCAACATTTTTTGTTTTGTGGAACACTCAATTATAAAAAATCTATTATTTTTCTATTCAAATGAAATTACTAGAAATGCTATAAAAATTCCACTTGCTTAAAAATAGAGTTCTTGTTGTGCTACAAAATTGTTAATCATAACTAATTTTAATTTAATTTTTATGTATTAATCGAGCATATGTTCTACGTTATGAATTTGATTACGACGTGTATGCATCAAGCCTGCTTTTGACACACAAACAATCACTCTGGCTTAAAGTCCTACATTGAAGAGTTCATGTTGGTGTATGATTGTTTGTTAATTATAAATATCATTGAGTTATGAAAATTCTATTATCTAGATATTAGTTTCTGGGTGGAAGACAGTAAAAAAATCAATATTTATAAAATAACCTTTAATTAAAGTACAACTTTATCTAGCAGAAATACACGTTTTCATCAAAATCCCTTGGCTTTGAAAATTTATGTCTGCTGGAATTAAAGGCTTTATAGCTTTATGTCGAAGATCATGTAATATTAGGTGAATTGCGATGTTTTCATTTTGTGCGTTCATTGTGACATAAATTTAGGTCTTATTTGATAAGAATTTAAATTTTTGATGAATTACTGCTTCAAGCGTTTGTGTTCTTTTGCAATGTAAATTTATGTCAAAAGTGATGCTTCAATTCTGTGCATCCAATTTGATATGAATTTATAGCAAAAAATTAATAGTGTGTGGTTCTATCTGATGGTTTAATGCTTTCATTTATTGTTATATACTGTTTCTACTTGATTGAGATGGAGGTTCAACATTTATGTTATTTAGTAATTTTAATTTTTGATAATTTATAATTTTTAAAACTATTTAAATGTTTAACAATATTTAAAGAATATTTCACTAATATCAAATGCTGTCGTATTTTTAATTGCAAAAAGGAACCGAAATTATTTGAAAAGAAAAAAAAATGTAAGATTTTGTTCGAGTTGATCTATGACATTGTGGTGATTTGAAAATCTTCTATTAAAAAATATAGATAGTATTGAATAAAATACATTCTTCAGACTACCCGTGTCAAAAAATAACTTAGCATTGTCTCTATCGACTCGTTTAACACCTATTTAGGTGAAATTTTTCAATGATCTTCGCCGGATCGCTGTAAATCACGTTAACACGTTGCATAATTGGAGGCGACTCTTTTTACTCGAAAAAACTTTTAAGCACAATCAGATTGAATTTTGCTATCACGCCTTGATCAGCAAATTCGTTCTCATTTCGGTTGACTTAAAGTAGAACACAGCAAAAATAAAAGCGTAACTTTAGAATACGGATAACAAAATTATACCTCGTTTTGCTGTTTAGGTTTGAAAGCAAAATGATGTCAAATTTTGCTGTCATGCAAAATTATGTGATGCCTTATAGTGGCATTATTATGCTCTCCGAGCTCTCAGAAAATGAGGTGTAGTTAAGGTCTCAGTTTTAGCAAAATAAGGCATCACTTTGCTAACCAAGTATGAAAATTTGTGCTCTCATTTTTGCTGTGTACCACCTTATGTCAAGCAAAATGAGAGCAAACTCGGCTATCAGAGCGTGATAGCAAAATTTGCTATAATTTTGCCATAAAAGTCTGCTCGGGAGCATTGATTAATAGTAGCCGGTCCCATTTGGACTGATGTATCGAAGTGCTGGAAATGCAAAGGTGCTGAACTAAATATTAAGCGAGTCCGGTTTTAATCGAAGCGCTAAAGCAAGTCCAAAATAAATTCCGAAGTGCTATAAAAAATGTATGTTCATACCAAAAGAGCAAGACCGACCAAAAGTCGTAGTGCAAGTAAAGCTAGACCGGAATTGTGTTTTGAAGTGCTATGCTAGTCCGGTAATCATTACCGAAGAGCAATAATATGCGAGTCCGGTTAGAAAAAAACTGAAGCGCAGCCCGAGCAGACTTTTATGGCAAAATTATAGCAAATTTTGCTATCACGCCCTGAGAGCCGAACTTGCTCTCATTTTGCTTGACATAAGGTGGTACACAGCAAAAATGAGAGCAAAAATTTTCATACTTGGTTAGCAAAGTGATGCCTAATTTTGCTAAAACTGAGACCTTAACTACACCTCGTTTTTCGAGAGCTTGGAGAGCAAAATCATGCCAATACAAGGCATCAAGAGAATTTCTTCTACAGCAAAATTTGGCATCAACATGCTTTTAAAAGAATGAAAAAATCAGATATTATATAGTTGGTATGGTCAGAAAAAGCAAAATTTGTCATTGCGTTGCTATTCGTTTATGAAAATGTTGCTCTTATTTTTGCTGTGTACGTTATATGTCAAGTAAAATAAGAGCAAATTTTACTCTCAATGTGTGATAGCGAAATTTACTCTTATTGTGTTCTAAGCCAAAACTTATCAATGTTTTAATTACCTTCCACAATGTTTTTTCGAAGAATTTCGGTTTATGCTTGCTGCACCATTGTGATAGTACTGTCATCTAAACGTGATTCAGCTGTACTAATCATAAGAATGCAAATATCAGTATTATTACTGCATACCTGCAGGCGAATTATTTAGCTAACATCATGCAACTGATCTTCTAGCTTTGATTATGCCATTTCATTGATTTTCATCTCAAGTTAATTGTAGTTGTTAAACATTTATAAATTCTACCAGAAATCCGCTAGGTTGATTTTACTTGCACGAACTTCGCTAATTGAAGTGAGTCTGTAGCTGATCAATTGTTGGATAATTAATTATTTAGAAAAAAAAGACTTTTTCTGAGATTTTCATCCTTTGGGATGATTCATCATGATCAAAAATTAACTATTAGTAAATATAATCAAAAATATAACAAATGTCACCAACTTCCAAAATATCATGTACGATTGATTTGGCATTAACTGAAATTTCAATCTAAACGTTTCTAACAGATTCATTTGAGCAACTGAAAATGCAAGCTATTCTCAGAATTGCTTTGATTTTCACGTAACCGCCATATTGATAAGCAATCGTATATAAAACTTTAATATATTATTCATTTTTGTGAAAATACGTATTGCCAAAGAAGACACTAAAGCGTACAAAACTGAACCTGTTGGAATGAGTCGGAGCTGTTCCCAAAAAGGTAAGCTACAAAAGAATACGCCTGTAGATATGCTGTGATAATACTGTTATTAGCTAGTTCTTGATTAGTAAGCTTTTTGAAATGTAGAGGGCAGTTTGGACACAACAGTGCAGCAAGCAGTAAAAGAAAAATAAAAAAAAATCGATCTTAATGAAATGTAAGTTAAACTTTGAAATACTCAGAAGTACGGCACTGAAGTCATAATAAGACTCATGAATTAACTGTAATGTTAGTTAATTTACTTACATGAAATAGTTAACGAGCTGTTGATGTTTCCGGTACGACTCAAGCATTGATGGCCTTCAGAATCGAATTAGATTCAAGGAAGAGGACAAATACAAATCGGATCAAACCGAGCGTTATGTTTAGCCCAAATCCTTGGCCTGATGGGTGCGGCTGTTTTGTCAGATGTTTGCACCACCATTCATTCCAATAAGTTGTGACGTAAGTATCTAACGTACACGGTTCGTTCGAAGCATCCAATTCTACTTTCCACATATTGGTCTCCGAAAATGTCCGGTCGAACTATATTAGCGACACCCATAGTCTAAAATTGATATTCCTACTTTTGTATTACTCATAAATTTAGAAGAAACAACATTCTTACCTGCCAAAAACTGTTTGTTCCGGAGTGGTGTCATCACAGGACCAGCAGCTGATCTCGATCAACTTTCTCTGCCTTTTCATGGTTCCGGTTGTCTCCCAACGCATCCTATTTGACGTTGTTCACTCTGGACAATGGCTTGGGGCAGACGCAACGTCACTATAAATTAATATTTGAAATACATCACGGACATTCGACCGGACGTCCGTGATTTTTTGTTTACATTTTTACACTCTCAATCACTAATGCTCAAATTGGGTAAATTCAATCTCCCAAAACCGTGTTTTGTAATTTGAAGTGTTATGAGAGTATTCCATCTCAAGTTTTGCACAGTTTTTATTCTGTGCAAAGTAGAATTCTTTACTTCGAGTTCATATGTTTATATTAACATGTACTATTTATCATTAAAAATTTTGTATTTACATCACTAAATCGTGTTCTTTGTCATGAAAGAGTGTATTCCATCTTCAGTGCAGTTATGGATTAAATTTTTTTCAGGATTTTATTGTTGAATGGCAGCTCTCAACTTTGAGTATTGAAAGATATTCTAAAAAAAAAGTCCTGAAAATTGGTTTTGAATCAAGATCACACTAATATGGATTCGAGAGCGTTTAAAATATAAATGTTTCTTCACTTGGCTTCTTAGAATTTACTTTAGATGTTTCTGAGACCATTTATTGTTGTGGAATACCAGATGATCAACCAAGAATATGTTTATTATAATTGCATTTGCAAAGCCATTAGGACACCCCTCGGTGAATAGGCAACATTTGTATTGACCGCTCACACACACACACCAACACCTTTCCACCATCGTCATTGAGCAACCAGTCCGGCTCGAATAGGCGACGCGCGATGACGAACGTCCCAGTGCCCAAGTATGTTCCGGAAGAATGTTCCGCCGTCGTGTCCAGGTGTGCGCTAGGTAAGCATCCTGTATGGAGTTCCCCGAACCTGATCCCACAATTGTCAAAGGAACTTTTTTAAACCACCTCACTTACTAGTTTTTTAGAATTTGATTTCCATTGAACGGAAGAATATCAATAAGTTTATGCATGCTGATTTGAAGAATACGTTTATAAATTGAGTTAACACTGTGGTGTTTTTTGAACATCATAATTCTTTTAAATTATTAATCAAACAAATTTTGCTGGTAAGGACAACGAATTTCGTGTTAAATTTTACCTTGTCATTTTTTCTAAGGTTTAAAGTTTATTTAAAAAAAAACGGAAAAAAACTAATGATGCCAACTTTTGCTATCGTATAAAATTTTACACCAATTTATGCTCACAGCTTGCTGTTGATAGCTTTTGTAGGTCTCTGCTTGCTTTTAAAATAAAATGATTGAAACCTTAATAATGCCTCATTCTGGTATCAGGGAAATTTAAACAGCAAAATATGGTTTCAGTTTGCTGTTGACACCTTATTTTGGCCTCAGTTTGCTTTATGTTTGGGCATCAAAGTCTGCTCGGGAGTACATAAGCTAGTCCAGAATCTATCTGAAGAGCTGAATGTGTCTTAATATGAATGACATGTTTCTTAACCAAAAAAAATTGAAATAAAGCAATATCTCTCCCTTTCGGGTGGAATAGTATTTTATTTAAAAAATGGAAACTGGCTTGTCATTAAATTTTCCTTCATCTTCGTTTTCACCTGGAGGGTTTATTTCCATTCATAATAGTGATTTTATCACATGATCATTCTATCATTAATCATGTCCATTGTTGCAGATGGATCAGTGGCCACTGGAACCATTCAACGGTGCCGTGGATGCCTCAGATCTCCGTCGAGAGTGGGAAGAGTGGCACAGAGCATTTGAACTAATACTGGAAATAAAACAAATAGAAACACAACATGAAAAATGTATATACTTGTTGGGTCGAGGTGGCCGAAAACTGCAGCATTTTTATTACAACTGCAGACCAGTTGCCACCGAAATCTATCCCGAACCAGTTAAAGTACCATTGATGCCACTAGAGGTACCGGAGTACGACAACGCGATTAAGCGCTTGAATCACTTCTTTGTTGGAAAGCGGAACGAGCGAGTTGAGCTAGAAGTTTTTCGGTGTATAAAACAATCCTTCGATGAATCGTTCAACCAGTTCATCTTGCGCCTGCGTACCCAAGCGACTTTTCTGACCGCGAGGAAAAAGAAATTTTGCAACAAATAACTATGGGTGCAAAGGACGAGCGCGTCAGGGATAAAGGCCTAGAAAATACCATGAACCTAGACGAGCTCATAAATTATGCTATGAATCGCGAAATTCTTAGGAAGCAAAAAGAAAAAATACATCCTTTTAAAACAGTATCTGAAACTGAGAATGTAGCAGCAGTTCAAAGGGCGTCAAGCTCTAGACAGCGTCAAAGGTACACAAATTTCGGAAACTTTAGCACAAGGAAACCCCTATCGGATCAGGAATGTTCAAGATGTGGCTCTACCGACCATGAAAGTGATTCAAGGGATTGTGGTGCGAGGAATGCAAAATGCAACAAATGTGGATTCCGCGGACATTTTGCAAAATTTTGTAGAACTCAACGCAAAGTTTCTAGCAGGAGGCAAAATTTTCCAAGCAGACGCGAAACCAACCATGTAAACGAAAATCAGCGTAAAGAATACAATACAGCCCACCTGAACGAAAGCGAAATATTTCCTAAGGTAGAGTAATGCAGTAGTTGTATTTTTCAAAGTATCTTTTATGTTTATCTTCTATTTGATTGGTTAAAACAAAACTAACCTAGTTAACTAATAAATCGATTTGTTCAAAAATTCGACCTATTTACAATTATTTCTTTATTTTTTATTTTTCCTAATAGGAAAAATCATATGACAACGAAAACATTATTTGTAAGATTGATAGCTTCCCAGTACAGTTTCTTATTGATTCGGGATCAGCAATCAACACAGTAACTGAAAATGTATGGTCGTTGCTGTTGAAAAATAATGTGAAGATTTTTAAGAAAAGAATTGGGGGTGAAAGGCAATTTCTTGCATAAGCTAGTCAGCAGCCTTTGAAAGTGCTAGGTGGCTTTGAAGCTTGGGTCACCGTAAACGAAAATAAACCCAAAATTTATTCGGAATTCTTCGTTATTCAAGGAGCACAAAAGTCGTTACTTAGCAAGCGAACGGCAGAGGATTTGAAAATCTTAAAAATAGGGCTAAATGTTCAAAATGTTGAAGTAAAGTTGCCAAGCTTTACTAAGTTCCCTAACATTCAGGTGAAACTGTCAGTCGATCCCAAAATTCCTCCTCGAAAAATATCTTACCTGCGGATACCTGTTGCACTAGAACAGCTAGTAGATAAGAAGATACAAGAAATGTTAGAACAGGATGTGATCGAGCCAGCTATAGGACCCCCTGAATGGATTTCTTCGATGGTCATTGTACCGAAAGCCAAAGGAGATATAAGACTATGCGTTAACATGAAATATCCAAATGAGGCAACACAACGTGAGCACTACCCCCTTCCAAAAATAGACACCTTTTTAAATAAGCTAAGGGGCGCTAAGTTTTTCTCCAAGCTAGATATAACTTCTGCCTACCACCATGTGGAGCTTCATCCGGATTCAAGAGCAATAACGACGTTTATGTCAAATAGAGGACTAATGAGATATAAAAGGCTCATGTTCGGCATCAACTGTGCGCCTGAAATTTTCCAGCGAATCATGACGGAGATGCTTTCTGGTATAGAAGGAGTCATCGTATACATTGACGACATAATAGTTTCGGGAAAAACACTAGATGAACATAATTCTCGCTTGCAAGAGGTTCTTCATGTTTTAGGAGAAAACAACGCTAAATTGAACAAAGAAAAATGTTTGTTCGGAACGGATCAGCTAGAAATTTTGGGTTTTAAGGTAAGTGCCAGTGGTATCAGCCCTTCAGAGGAAAAAATATCAGCTATAAAAAACTTCAGAGTTCCAAAAACTAAAGAAGAAGTGCGGAGCTTTTTGGGTTTGATCAATTTCGTGGGACATTTCATCCCCAATATGTCCACAAGAACCGAAGCTTTACGAAAATTTGTGCGAGGAGAAGTCGAGGTTTTTGGGATCGAACACCGTCCGTCAGCTTGGATTCTTCGATCCGGAAGATTCAATTGAGCTTTTTGTGGATGCTTCGCCAGTTGGGCTTGGAGCGGTTCTCACGCAAAGAAATAAGCAAAACGTTCCCAGGATCATAAGCTTCGCTTCCAAGGGTCTGACTAAAGCTGAAAGGGTGTACCCACAAACGCAGCGTGAGGCCCTCGCAGTTGTCTGGGCGGTGGAGAAGTATTACCACTTTTTATTCGGCACGGTTTTTACAATTTTCACTGACCACAAAACGCTAGAATATATTTCTGGCGGAAAACATCAACAGGGAAAAAGGGCTTGTTCTCGTGCAGAGGGCTGGGCTTTGCGATTGCAGCCCTACAACTTCAAGATAAAGCATATTCCGGGGCCAACGAACATTTCTGATATCCTCTCGCGGCTTTGTGCTGAATCACAAACACCATTTGACGAGCCATCCGAACATTTTCTTTGTGCCATAGGTGAGGGGATGACTGCTATATCGCTGGCTGAAATAAAAAAGGAAACAAACAAGGATGACACACTGTGTGAGGTGATGAAAGCGATTGAATCACAAGACTGGCATCCGAAACTCGTTCGGTATTCAGCGTTTGCTAAAGAGCTTGGCATAATCGATGGAATCCTCGTTAGAAACGATCGCATAGTTCTTCCCTCAGCCCTAAGACTAAAAGCGTTAGACATTGCACACCGTGGCCACCCCGGGATAGTCACTATGCGTAGAATTCTTAGGGAGAAGCTTTGGTGGCCGTACATGGATCATGACGTTGTGGATCGCATTCAAAAATGTATTGGGTGTGCTGCAGTCAGAATAGATGGACCTCCTGAGCCTATGCTTCGCAAGAGTATGCCTGATAGAGCGTGGCAAGAGGTAGCAATAGATTTTTTTCCAGCGAAAGAGTTTTCTACATTTTTAGTACTAGTTGACTATTACAGTCGTTTTTTGAAAGTCGTAGAAATGAGAGGCACGAATGCAAGCAAAACAATTGATGTTCTCGAAGACATTTTTGCTGAGCAAACTTATCCGGAGACCATCCGAAGTGATAATGGGCCCCCGTTTAATAGCGAAGCGTTTGCAAACTACTGTGTGGAAAAAAACATCAGATTAGTACGAACTATTCCCTACTGGCCACAAATGAACGGGCTAGTAGAACGTCAAAATCAGGGCATTTTACGAGCTTTGAGGATTGCTAAGGCGACCAATGAGGATTGGCGAAAAGCTCTGAAAAATTATGTTCACATGTTCAATATTACGCCACATTCGATGACCGGAAAAGCTCCATTAGAATTGATGACGGGACGACCGGTTAAGGACCTTTTGCCATCGTTAAAAACAGATCCTAACTTGTTTCGTGATGACGGAATAAGAGAGCAAGACCTCATTAAAAAAACGAAAGGTAAAATATACGCTGACAAACGCCGTCACGCGAAACTGTCCGATATTGAGGTCGGGGATACAGTAATGCTAAAGAACTACGCTAGCGGAAAATTAGAATCGCACTTTAAACTCGGAAAATTCACAGTCGTTGAACGAAACGGAACAGACACTGTTGTACGCAATGATGAAGGAATTACATACCATCGACCAGTTTCTCATTTGCGGAAGTGGCCTTCTCAATCAGACCAGGAAACAATTTCGGAACAAGTATCTAAAAAGAGAATTCGTAAGTTTAAAATAATCCAAATCACCTAAATCATTCTTTTCATTCAAGACATGATTAATGTAATAGCTTTCATTCCAGGATCAGATTCGATTTCGGATTCATCTTCATCGTCGGAAGCAGGGACATCACAAACCGGTCAGTATCGCCAACCTGGTCTTCACTCGGATGCAATGGACCTTGAGGATACCCTTGATGAACAAATCCAAACTTCAAGTCGGCCGAAACGCAAAACCAAACTCCCTTCAAGATTTTCTTCATAGGACTAACATAAAATTTTCTCAATGAAGCATGGACTACGGATTTTTTTTTTAGGTAGAAGAAGGGATGTAGAATTGGTATTTGGTAAATAATAATGAGAGTGCAATTTATGTAATGTTTACTCATATATTTGTGGAATGAATTAAGAGTGTAGAAGTTGCCGCGAAAGGCAGTTAGTTTTCGACCGTTGAACCAGGTGGACAATAAAAAGTGGTGTTGTCAAAGTGTCGGTGTTTTTCATTATTAAAAGCATATCCAGCAATTATTTAGTGGACTCTACACAAGCGAAACAAGAAAAACATTTTATGGGATTTCCTTCCTATTGGATAATTCATCCCAGAAACAAGAAAATAAAAATTAAGACCACAGCGCTGTAGTGAGAATCGAACTCAAATCACCAATTATATCGTCTTGCCAGTCCGACATTCTAACCAGTGTACTATTCGAGCTTCATGCAGGACGAGGTATATTTGTCATAGGCTTTCTGTCACCGATCAATCACAAAAAAACGTACAACGGCGGCTTCCCGGTGTTTGGCCTCCTTTCAATGCATTCCTTTGTCTTAAGATGGAAACGGGAAAGGGAACGGGAGTGAAGGAACGGGAAACCCATTGAATGAGAACTGTGCTTTGCTTACTGCCTGCTATTACATACACACGCTACATATACACAGCTGCTAAAGCCGGGCAGCTTGGAGGGTGTTGTTTGCCGGTGAATTGAAGGAATGTTTTTATTGTTGCTTTTGCTACATACACACGCACAGCTTAGCCGTGTTTGCCGGTCGATTGAATTAGAAGGATGTTTTCGTTGTTGCTTTTGCTACATTCACACGCACAGTGCTCGGTTCGCTGGCTGCCTGGTGTTGGCCGGTATTTATTTCCATCCTTCTTCGGCTTGTGATGCGATGGGGAGGGACGCGAAAACGTTTTTATTTTGTTTCATTCAGACATACGCAATTCGGTTGCACTGGGAGGTTAATGCCGGTGGGCGCAAATCGAATCAGTGCCGGTCGCGTTATCTTCTTGTACCAATGATGCTATGAAATTGACTACACGCCATTGGCACAGAGGCTGAATTTTGGGTGCACATTTAATGAATGTTGAAGGTGGTCGATAGGTTGATTCACACTTTATTAAACAGAGTATTCCAGAAGCAGTGTTCTTTTCTTATTTAAAGAACTTTTCATCGAGTTCTTTGATCGCTGCAGAACGCAATGCTGAATTAAGTTTGACTAAATCAAATTTCAATATTGACATTCAAATTGAGTGCTTTGTAGTTCGACATCTTCATTTAATCGGGTAATCAAACCAGCCGCACAAATGAAGGCGTGCTTGCTTCGAACAAATACACACCTGCCAAGCAGTGTGTTCTTCAAATTTGCATGCAGCAAGTGATAGGTAGGTAGGTCGTAGAAATTTTTGCCAGTCATCAACCCGCAAACCGGAGGCTGCAACTGCCACGAAAGCTCAAACAAGCGCCAAAAATGAAAAGTGAATCCTTTCGAAATTCCCGCAGGTGCCAAACGGACGCACCAAACAACACTTGTTTAAATGTTTTTACCCCAGCGCCAAACCAGAACAAATTAAAAACCATACATAAAAGATTATATTGTCATTTAATTTAAATTTATTATGTTTTTGATGAGTTCGAATCGTGCGTGGATTAAAGCAAAACACATAAATAGTATCACCATTTTAAATGCGCCGCTGGCTGGTCAAACTGTAATGACTTAGGGATGTTCAACAATATTTGTTCGTCCATTTTAACGAGATTTACAATAAAAAGTCAAATTTAACATTTTATTTCCTAATAATCAACATTTATTACAAATAGCGGTTCTCAGGTATTTCCTGAAAATTTCTGTAAATCTAGCGTACATCACCGGTCATTGCCTGATTTCGATCCCCATTCGTAACTCCAAAGTTGGCAGGCTCCATTTAACATTTGCTCGGTTCTTGCAAATAATAGCTTTCGTGTTTCAAACCTGCGTCTGGCCAGGAATCAGCGACGGTAACGGAAAACGCCACAACCGATACTGTTGTGAGTGTGAACAGTGGGATGCGTTCATTGGGGTAATCCTGATGACTGGCGGTTCATGAAGCTGCCTGCCCAATTGGCGAAAACGCAAATTTCAGCCACCCACCATGCGAGTGTCCTATGTAAAGAAGGCCGAAGGAAGCTGACCAGAACAATTTCTGATGGTCAGACACACATGCAAAGTGAAGTTCGCGGGATAACCACGGAATTGGAAAAGTGAGTGGCCGAGGCCCGGTCTCCGGTGGCACATTTTGCACATTTCAATTACCTATTTAATGTGCACGGTTCGGTGAACGGTCTAGCGCAATATTCCAAACCAGTCCCATTCAGGCAGGACTGCCAAACCCCGACAATATTGCGAAAATGAAGACCCACTTGTGCTGCGTTAATTTACTCGATATACAACCTACCACCTATGAGCGAGAGGTGAGATGCGAATCTCCATAAACTTGGTATAAATGCGTAAATTTTTGAAGAAGAACTGTTTATTACTATAAACTTACAGTGAGGTTTAAATTAAACAAGTTATCTTAATTAGGTATTGATTAAACCCAAAATTTCGAGTTGAGCGCCTGAATCTATGCCATCTAAAAAAATACCAATGAATTGCCATAAGGAATCTTTCTAGATACTAAATTTTTTAATTTGAAATTTGGCTTCAATAATCGTCTAAATACTGTTCATTTCTTTCCCGTTTTTCATTCTTGTTGTTGGTCACTAAATAGAGCTCTTATATTAACTTAAAATCCAAGGAAAAGATGGGTCGGGGATTCTTTCAAATAGTTACTAATCCATAACGCAGTTGAATTGCATTATAACGTCATCTTGTGTTAAATTATGTTTATTTATAGACCACATAATATTTATAAGCCACATTTCCACAGAGGGTTTTGAAAAGCAGAGTAAAAATCAATAATTGAACCTTAAGGACCGTAAGGTTTTATAAGAGCTCTATGAATTAGTTTCTTTAAAACGCTTCAACTTAAACACCGTCAAGAGAAACTCTATAAAATCTTTGTTCTGCATATGGTTTTTTGAAAAAGTTGAACAGGTCTTTAACACATTGCGGACAAAATACGAAAATTCTCTCCGGGAATGTGCTTCTTTTAGAAGCACCAGTCAAATGTTATATAAGTTTAATTACAAAACTCTATTCTACCAAATTGAACACAACACTTTTGGTAATTCGAAAATATTAAATTTGTAAAATTGTTTCTCAGTTTCTCATGCATAGTTAGCTAGTGTAGAGCAAAGGCTTTGCAATTCATGGGAGCTTTTCTTCAACATGTCCTCTAGCCCAAAATTTCAACAATGTCTGTCTATCCACCTTTGTTTCATATTTCTATAAAAATAAAATTCTGTTAAGTTTTTCATTCCGCCGAGCATACCACATAAAATTAGAATCAATTAAACGAAATTAGATCCAGTGGTTTCTGAGTTACAGAATGCCGAATTTTGGTGTTTTGCGTCTTGAAATCCTTCCCGGTCCTTAATGTGAACAGAACTTACTTACTTACTTAATGTTCCGCGCCGATCCTCCGGTGCATAGGGTCGTTTTGAAAGACCTCTACTGTTGACGATCCGGAGCCAGCGTCTTCACTTGGTTCCAGTCAAGATCCTCGTCGACAGTTCGGAAATGTGAACAGAAGAACATCCGGAATTGTTCACAAAAGAGATAGGTTTAATCGTATCCGGATGTTTCCGGATTACTAGGTAATATAATTTACCTACATTCATCTAAATCTGAATCCTAGAATTCAAATCTGAATCTAAACTTCTTATTCTGAGTCATAATTTTCTGTTTGTTAATTTTAAATATTAGTTCTTAACTAAACTCTGAATTCGAAAGCTTCCAAAAATATGTAATTTTATAAAATCGATTTATTTGTTTTCGAATCTTCATCCCAAATAGTTATTCAGCTGTAGATTTCATTTCACAAAAAAGATCGATGATGACTTCCATAATTCACACACAGCGTATTCCCGCTAACACATTCGTGACCCATTTTTAACTCATGAAGGTAGGCTCATTGTTACATCCAAGATTATCGTGCCGGAGCCGCGTTCTTCGAACAGAAGAAGGAACATAAAAACGGTTAAAATTTCTAATTTTCCATTATCAGAATGCTGTAACCAATACACATGAACTCTGGATGGTTATTAGAAACAACCCCTGCACAAATGGTGTTGAGAAATTTCTGGATTTTGCAAAATTTGCCCGGATTTATGGTCGTCACTTTTAAAATCAAATGCTCGGATTTTGCCAGAATTTTTTTATAAAATTGCCCGGTTTTTCCGGCCCGGATACGTGCTGAAAAAATTCTGGCAACCTTAGTTTAAGTTCACTAGTGGTCGTTAGGGGGTTAGTCTTCTGGAGTCACATGTTAGAGGGCGTGAGATCAAATCTCTAGCGTTTTGATGAACTTTTTGTCAATTTTCCGATCACCTCCGTAATTAATTTAGCGATTGCTGGCTACTGCTGCTGAGCACATGGCTACCTTTTTTGGAGCCAATATAGGTAAGTTTGATATGTAATATGGAATAGAACAATTTTGAACAATCTTGCTTTTCCCGTTTTAACAGTAGGATCCGTGGGAGAAACAATCCAATGTTTTAAAACTAAATTCATCAAAATTGGGGTGGTAAACTCATTTCAATTGGAACATATGAAGCACTGTCATCTTTGTAACTCGTCGAGCTCGGTCGATTGATACCTATATATAATGCGGGGTCTTGGACCCTTAATTAATGATATCCCCAACTGACCGTTCGCTAAACCTTTCTGTATGAAAGGCAAAATAAATGGTTTGAATTTTATGATACAGTGTATCACTTTCATGTTGACACCCCTGTCTTCGATGTTTACTGTTGGACTCGAACTCGTAGACATTGAGTCAGCAGACACTGACCTATAGCAACACTAGCAAGGTTCGAGCAGCATTAGCGGAGATAGGATACCCAACCCTGCTTTGCTCGCATGATGGCTCACAGATTGAGGGCTCTCTACGAGTGTGTTATCAATGTTAGGGGTGGCGAGGTGTTCGGGACCTAAAACAGCTACATCACGATGGTCCTCCTGCCAGATAGTGGCGCTAATATCGAGTCAGACCACTATCTTGAGATGGTGAAGATGCGCCCAAAACCTTCCACAGTAAATAATATACGAAACCGAGGTCCACTTCAGTGAAATATCGCACGACTTAAGAAACATGAGGTCACATCAGATTACGCGCAATCACTCGGGCAAGTTGGCCGATTGCCTTCACCGGTTGATGGTCTGGATCTGGGAAACAGAACAGTTACAGGAGAAGAAGAAGAAGGGGGAAATTTGCGCCAACAACAAGAAGGGCGACAAATTGGCCTGTGAGAATTACCGAGCGATTAGGTACTGTCCTCCATGCCGCCTACAAAGTGTTGTCCCGAATCCTACTCTGCCGCCAAGCAAACAGATTGGTGGGAAGTCATTAGGCCGGCTTTATGGAGGGACGGTCCAGACACTACGGCAAAGCCTCCAAAAATGCCGTGAAAACCAAGCCCCTATGCATCATCATCGACTTCAAAGCCGCATAGTTACGACACGATCGACCGTGACGAGCTATGGAAAATCATGGACGAGAACCGGACTGATCAAGGCGACAATTAGAATCGCGCAGAGGGCTTCGACAAGGCGCTGGTCTATCCTGCATGATGATCAACGTGGCGCTAGAAGGTGTTATTCGACGAGCGAAAAAAAAAAGAAAAGAGGGGCACGATTTTCAACAGATCCAGTAAACTTATCTGCTTTGCCGACGACATTGGCATAGTCGGCAGATCATCTGAGGCGGTGGAAGTGACTGAAACGCGAAGCAGGAAGGATTGGGTTGATGATTAATACGAGTTGGAGATTGCCAACGACTTTGTGTATCTCGGCTCACTGGTGACAGCAGATAATGACACCAGCCGTGAGATCCGGCGGCGAATGATCAGTGGAAGTCGTCCTTACTATGGACTCCACAAGTAACTGTGGTTGAGAAATATTAGCCCTCGCACGAAGTGTAACGTTTAGATAAATACATGATGCTCATTAGACCGGTTGTCCTCTACGCGCATGAGTAGTGTATATAGCTCGAGGAGGACCTGCGTACACTCGGAGTACTTGAGCGACGAGTGTTAAGAACCATCTTTGGCGGCGTGCAGGAGAACGGAGTGTGGAGGCGAAGAATGAACCACGAGCTCGCGCGACTTTACGGCGAACCCAGTGTACAGAAGGTGATGAAGGCTGACTGGATACGCTGGGCAGGACATGTTGCGAGAATGGCGGACAATTGTCCTGCAAAACAGATGTTCGCTACGAATCCGGTAGGAACGAGACGAGCAGGGGCGCAGTCCGTGGCGTAGAGGATAGTCTACCAGTCTTCTAAGCCAACGGTCATGATATCGAATCCCGGTCACGGCTTACATAGTAAACTTTCTGTAGGTAAGTGGTTTAAGCATTCGTAAAATAATAACCATTATATCCTCGGAAGATGTACGCTTAGAGTTAAGTAAAAAGGAATTACTTCGAGGAAACATCCAGTTTTATTGAGATCCTGTATGAGTTTGTGTTCTTTTTTTAAACGAGCGAGATGCTTAGACCAAGTGGATCGTGATCTGGCGAATGTAGGATGTCCGAGAAATTGGAGAACGATTGTAATGGACCGAGTGAATTTCAGGAAATATGTTCATCGAGTTATGTCGTTAGACGAAATACTATGAAAATAAATCCCTAGGGTTCAAAAAGATAAACTAAATAGATCTTTCAGATCAATGCTTTGCACAAGATTACTACTAGTTTTTTTTGTGATGGTCCCACAGGCCCATTTGGGTCCTTCCTCCACCCCATATACTTCTTTAGGAGTGGAAGGTACTATTTATCCTCTGGATAGTTATGTTTACATTATTTGATCAATTCCTGTACGACTTGTTTGTCTTACTCCCGCGTATGTCCATCACCGTACATTTTTTTTATCTGATACTTCTTCAGATCTTCATCACATCCATATGATCCTTTTTAGGATTGGTCATTGATTCAGATTGACTGTTTAACGTATTGTATTGTCAGTTTAATTAAGACATTTAAGTTCGAACTGTCTTTGATGTTCAGCGGTATGGTACATCTTCAGTCCGTTGTGGAAAACAGAACGTTTGGTCATCTTTTTTTTCGTGTTTGGTATTCTAAAATCTTGAACTCTTCTTGTATTGCAGGCATGTCAAACTGGGGGTTTGCGGGCCGCATGCGGCCCGCGGCTTTCTTCAATGCGGCCCGCGTAGCCCCGTCTTAAATTTTCACAAAATTCTCTACTACACAGAAGTACGCTGGTTTTCCTGCCAAAAAATATTAAAAAGATTTTTTTGCTACAAGAGGAAAAATATTATTATTGGAAATGAAAGGTGAACCTGTTGAACATTTTCAAGCAGACGACTGGGTTTAGGATTTGGCATTTGACGTTGATTTCACTGGCCACCTGCGAGATTTGAATTCAAAGCTTCAAGGAAAAGAAAAAAATATCAAAACTGCTTGTGATGATGTAAAAACTTTCAAGCGATGTTACGGATGTTACGGTTATGGATCAACTAAATTTCCAAAGAAAATCTTGTGCACTTCTCTACGTGTCAAGAACTAAAAAGATCAAATGAGGCTGCATCATTTGGTAAATACGTTCTTTACCTAGAATCGTTACTAGATGCATTCAAGAGCCGTTTTCGTGACTTTAATTCATACGAGCAAGAATTTTCGTTGTTTGTATCTCCATTTTTGTTTGCTCCTAAAAATGCTGCTGATATAATTTGCAACTAGAGTTGATAGAACTGCAATGCGATTCTTTATTAAAAGTGAAATACATCGAAGTGGCTGTACCAAAAATTTTACAGCTATTTGCCCAGGCGCGGTCCTATGGGGGGGGTGATCGGGGTGATCACCCCCCCCCAAGCGGCAAAAATCCGTTACAAAATACCCGCAAAAGCTCGAATTTCTATAAAAAGTTGGAACTTTTCTTAGTAGATGTGCTTTCAATTTTAAAAATGTTCCACTCCGTGGGGGTGTTTATTCAATAAAAAATTTAATTCATCACTTAAAAGGCTCAATATTGAAAAAAGTCGGTCCACCAAACTCAAGCAGCTGTAACTTAGGATTCCCTGGACTGAATTAAACCAAATAACTTTTGTTGATAAGTTACTCAACAAAAGTGTATTGTTGAGTGTTGATTTGGAATTTGCTAGTAAGGGTGTCCCAACGGTAGATGCAAAACACGGTTTTCGACCACGCTAAAACATTTCGGCTGGCACCGGTGGCGTATATTGGCGTTTTTAGCACAGTTATCGATTTCAAAATTCCCAACAGTTATACGCCTTTGTTCCAAATTCATGCAAATTTTGAACAGGATTTCAAAATATACTCGCTAAATTTGAAATACTCAGAGCACGGCTACCTTTTACTCAGACGTCGCCACATGTATGAAGCAGCCGACGTCTGATCTTAATGAACTCAAAAATCAGCGGAAAAATTACTCAGACGTCAGAAAATTCGGCACTCAGAGAGCTCGAGTGCTTGAAGGCGACAACTGAGTAAATGTTGGTCAGTTTGTGCGCGGCGATCAGACTTGGTTGTTTTCGTGCTGCAAAAGCTTGAAAATTTACAAGGTGAATATTCATTTTAAAGGTAATTTCTGGCTATTAATCCAATATTATTTTTATTACAGGTTTCTGTGACGAAGTAATCATGGTCCAAACACAATTATTATATGGTATATTACGGCATCATGGGTCCCGGCCCGGGAGACGAAACCCGACGGGCAAAAAAAAATTTCCATAAGTTTGTGATTTTTTTTTAAATAAATATGTATGCACAACATTTGGACTTTTGTTATTCATCAGATCAACTAATCCATCATTTGTCTGAAAAATAATACAGGTTTTAACTATACTAGCATGGAAAAGCGGCCAAAAACCGCTTCAGAATTATTCGCGCATTCTGAGTAACCATGACTCAGTTGTCGCGAAAAGGGCTGTTAGTCAGTTCTGAGTAAAAGCCGTTTAGTCAGAACTGAGTAGGTGCGGTTTTGGCGACAACTGAGTAGCCGTCACTCTGAACTGAGTAGCTGAAAGTTAGCGAGTACGACAGACCGATTTAGTTCACGGTGAGAAAATTTTAGCCAACAATGATTTCTTTCACACATGTTTGGGTAACATTGGGTGTGATAATAGTTTCTTTTTGAGATATTATTTGAATGTTTTTTTTTCGCTTCAACCACCCTATACGTAACATGAATTGAGAATAGATGTTGATAAAAACCATATCAAGTATAAATAATAGACGTCACATTATTCTCGATTTAATATAATTAAATAAAAAGCTTTTCATTTGGGCTCGACAAATTAGTGAATCCAGTCAGCGTTCTAAAATTTGAAAAAAATAAACGAAAAGAAAATTTTAATACTTTTTCGATGAGGAAAAATAAATGTGTTGCGTGTGGACTGTATGCGGAGTGAGCGCTTGGCTAAACTACCACTGATATGGCACATTTGTCCGTTCCCCTCGTGGGATTGGACCTCAAGGGACAACCACGCATGGTTGTCCCATCAGTGGAGACAGGTTTTTAAAACGCTGCCTGGGGGCCAAGGCTCGGGGGGATCTCGGTCGCCTTGTTGACCGAGATCCAAACTCTTTCAAATTTGGCTCTGATAAGAGCCGATTACTTGCAGCGGCTGGAATCGGGGCGAGCAGACATCGCACAGTGGTCCAAAAAGGCCTGAAATGGAACTTTTTTCCTAGTGACTTTGTCTTTCATTTTAGCTTTTAGATGTCTTCAGAACATTTACTAGTAAGATTGTTTCCCATAACGTGAAAGTATCAAAAATTAGTCACAGCCTACTACGATAAAAATAAAAACACTAACTTTTTTGTTTGAAGACATAGAGACCAAATTTGTTCTACAAAGTTGTAGATATCATCAAAATATGAAACTTTGCTGAAATAACAAAAGCTTTATCTCTATTCAGTGCAGAGTTATAAAGCTTTTAGTTTAAAACATACTTAAAATTTGTTTTTTGTACTTAACTATTGTAAATTTTGAACTTACATAAATATGATGTTCACAACATTTATTGCGATACTTAATACGCACATTTTGCAGTAGATCTTAAGTCTCTACGACCTTGTCTTCCGAAGTTATCGCAATTTCAAGTTTTATTTTTGCTTAATTTCACGAATTTCTAGGGTAAAATGGGGCAAGTGGATCCAAAAACTAAATACCACATCTTGAAGTATAATTCAAGTTCTACAAACTTAGCCAAAAACTACTTGTCTCCACGCGCCCGATTTTGAGTACGGTCGGCATAAATTTGTTGAATTCTTAGATTTTAACGAGAAAATCAAGGCCGGATTAAAGGGGGGGCAAAAGGGGCAATTGCCCCGGGCCCCCCGGCTCAGGGGGGCCCCCCGAAGGAAAAACAAGTTTTAACATTACTTTTATTATACTACTACAAATCCATGAAAAGAAATCAAAACTAGAAAATCGGAGTGAAAACTTGAAATATAGAAACTAAAGGGCCCACGTGAAAAAATACCTAGATTAGTTTTTGTCTTAAAAAGTTAAGGGGCCCCCTAGAGTAAGCAGTAAAGGAGCTCTCCCACATTTGGCGAGCTGAGAATATCAATATCTTCTGGACAAAACCGAATTCGAAAAAAAAATTAAGAAGATTATGAGGCAAACACCTCAAATTTTCATTTTTTTATCGAAACATATCAGTTACGGTAAAACAGGTAAAATGAAAAAAACATCTCCTCATTTTCATTACATTCAAACGTCTTGCACAAAAATAATGTTTGTTGTTACGTTAAGTTTCCAAGTTATGGTTTTCTGCACTTAAAAAGCAGCAAATTTCGCTTTATGATAAACATTTCAGAATTTTACCCGGGCAGTATCCGGGTTAATACCGTTGTTATTGAAACTTTCATTGGTTTATAAATTCTTAACACTTTTCCCTCCCTATTTTTGAAAGTAAAATCTTAAAAAAAACTGTAGTTGCTTAAATTGGAGCAATCGATAGTACAGGGTTTCTTTATTGCATTTCCATACCAATGTATGTCTTAGACTTGAAATTTGTACTGGAACATTTTCAACTGATTTAACCAAAGCTTCATCATCTACTGAAGTGAATATCCTGAATTCAGCAGATCATTTTCCAAATGATCATTCTCAAATTATTATAAACACGATTGAGTGATTTTCTTAATATGAATATTTCTATGATATTTTTCCAGATTCAATTCATTGGGATTTTCAAGTTTTGTGTTGTTTCTTCAGTTACTGAAGTTCAGTTTTATCATTCTTCTGAATTTTAGAGTAAGGCTGCCAAATTTTTTTCAGCACGTACCCGGGCCGAACAAATCCAGGCTATTTAAGCTTAAAACATTTGATACCAAAATGTCGACCAAAAATCCGGGCAATATCTGGGCAAAATTGATCAAATCCCAGGAAATACTCAACACAAATCTAGAACAAAAACTTGATTTTTTAATCAGCAATTTCTAAATCGTATTTTATGCTTTCAAAAAAAACTTTGTAATACTAATTTTATAAAACTCGCTCAAAAAATTCTGTTTGGGAACAACACAATATGATTTTCTCTGTTTGTTTTGGCAAATAATGTGATTAAAGCCGGGCAAAATCCGGGCTTTTTTTAATGAAATCCGGACAATCGGCCCGGTTTTTTTATTTTTAATTTTATTCATATTTTGTTTCTTAAAACTTGATTTGAAATAATGATTTAGATTTGAGACACTGAATTTTGGTGAATAAAACGTAATTTATAGTTATGAATTCTTAAACTCTTGTGATAAGAGTTTAAAAAAAAAAAAAGAATTAAATTTAGCATTTTGCAGCTTAAATTAGAGTTTTCATTTCTAAGAAATTTTTTAACTCTTCCGCAATGTTTGCACGTGATTGATTAACAATTTTTGTTTGAAGATACTAAAAACTATTGTCTACGCAGACAACATGGCTATTTGAAGATAGTATACTGAACTCATCTCCAGTTTTTCAACGCGTTTAAAAGCTTTTGTATTTTCTGGGTAGCATTTAAAAAAAATCGAATTATAGGGGCCCCCCGAGAAAAATTGCCCCGGGCCCCCCGACGGCTTAATCCGGCCCTGGAGAAAATAGAGTTTTATTGTCATCGTTGAAATAAAAACATGCTTAAAATGCACATAACTTTATCAGTTTTCAACTGAAATCATCAAATAGCACATCAAAACGCATTGAAATTTTATCACCTTTTCAAATTTAATATTTAAAAAAAATTAACAAAAAGCATTTCCCGTTAAAACCCTAAAAACGCTTTAAAAATTGTTTAAAGGTACAAACGGTATCATCAAAAATTCTCTAAAAAATACCATTCAATAGCTCGTTTGTTGTTGCAACTTTCATTTGAAGACATCAAAACAGATAGTTCATTCCTTGAGAAGATATGACAGAATTATTAACAATCAATCTCTATTTTCTCGTTAAAATCTAAGAATTCAACAAATTTATGCCAACCGTACTCATAAACGGGCGCGTGGAGACAAATAGTTTTTGGCTAAGTTTGTAGAACTTGAATTATACTTCAAGATGTAGTATTTAGTTTTTGGATCCACTTGCCCCATTTTACCCTAGAAATTCGTGAAATTAAGCAAAAATAAAACTTGAAATTGCGATAACTTCGGAAGACAAGGTCGTAGAGACTTAAGATCAAGTGCAAAATGTGCGTATTGAGTATCGCAATAAATGTTATGAACATCATATTTATGTAAGTTTAAAATTTACAATAGTTAAGTACAAAAAACAAATTTTAAGTATGTTTTAAACTAAAAGCTTTATAACTCTGCACTGAATAGAGATAAAGCTTTTGTTATTTCAGCAAAGTTTCATATTTTGATGATATCTACAACTTTGTAGAACAAATTTGGTCTCTTTGTCTTCAAACAAAAAAGTTAGTGTTTTTATTTTTATCGTAGTAGGCTGTGACTAATTTTTGATACTTTCACGTTATGGGAAACAATCTTACTAGTAAATGTTCTGAAGACATCTAATAGCAAAAATGAAAGACAAAAGCACCAGGAATAAAGTTCCATTTAAGACCCTTTTGGACCACTGTGCATCGGAACGAGCACAGGAAAGAGACTTATTTAGTTTTCCATTTCTCTTTATTTCTCTCTACACTAATTTTACACTTTTTGATGTTATCCGTTTGGTGGTAAAACACGAACTGAACACGCGAGCGAACTGCGTCGCTCTCTTTTATAGTTGAGCCAGTCGCTTGTTGAGAGATGATCGTCCGTTTGTTCGCTCTCCTCTCTCTCTTCCTCTTCAGTCCACTCGTTGGACTGAACAAATGTTTATTGTTTGTTCTATAATTTTTGATTTATTTGAGATATTGAGAGATTTTTAGTTTCGTATGGATTGCTCGGAGTTTTCGTCAATATCAGCATATTTTTCTGTATCCATACATAAATTTACAAATAGTGGATCAAGTTTTTGTCAAACAAAAATGTCGACAAATCAAAGGAAAATTTCCTTTGACTTTGGGATGAACATTTCTCGTTTCTTTTATCAATGTCAGCAAAAACTTGAAAAAAAATTGCTTTTTCATTTCATTTCAACAAAACCTTATTCCATTGATTCAAAGCAATTTGATTGAATTAATTGAAGAATTGTTTCAATTGACCTTTTTTCCTCGTTGTGTAGTCATTTTTGCTTTTAAATTAATGAAATCCTGGTAGAATAGTTGAAATCATTGTTCTGTCAAAAAGAATATTCGTAGAATTAATTTTAAGACAATCAACCGTGAAACTCATAACTTATGCAATTTTTCTAATAAAATGGGTTTTTTCTTCTCAATTATTGAGTGTCTGCAATGAAAGTGTTTCCGTTTTTAATTTGCTCCTACACCGGTGGGGAGTAGGTGTTTTAGCCGATTCTAAAATTTCAAATTGTGCTAAAACTGGTATACTTAAAACCAATATTTACGCCTGAACCGTTGCAGGTGCTCTAAGGGCTGTCCCAACGGTAGATGCAAAACACGGTTTTCGACCACGCTAAAACAGTCCGTCTGGCACCGGTGTCGTAAATTGCTGTTTTAGCACAGTTATCGATTTCAAAATTCCCAACAGTTATACGCCTTTGTTCCAAATTCATGCAAATTTTGAACAGGATTTCAAAATATACGACAGACCGATTTAGTTCACGGTGAGAAAATTTTAGCCAACAATGATTTCTTTCACACATGTTTGGGTAACATTGGGTGTGATAATAGTTTCTTTTTGAGATATTATTTGAATGTTTTTTTTCGCTTCAACCTGCCTATACGTAACATAAATTGAGAATAGATGTTAATAAAAACCATATCAAGTATAAGCACATTATTCTCGATTTAATATAATTAAATAAAAAGCTTTTCATTTGGGCTCGACGAATTAGTGAATTCAGTCATCGTTCTAAAATTTGAAAAAAATAAACGAAAAGAAAATTTTAATACTTTTTAGATGAGGTAAAATAAATGTTTATTGTTTGTTCTATAATTTTTGTTTTATTTGAGATATTGAGAGATTTTTAGTTTCGTATAGATTGCTCGGAGTTTTCGTCAATAGCAGCATATTTTTCTGTATCCATACATAAATTTACAAAGTGAAACAAGTTTTTGATAAACAAAAATGTCGACAAATCAAAGGAAAATTTCCTTTGACTTTGGGATAAACATTTCTCATTTCCTATATCAATGTCAGCAATAACTTGATAAAAAAATTGCTTTTTCATTTCATTTTAACAAAACCTTATTACATTGATTCAAAGCAATTTGATTGAATTAATTGAAGAATTGTTTCAATTGACCTTTTTTCCTCGTTGTGTAGTCATTTTTGCTTTAAAATTAATGTAATCCTGGCAGAATAGTTGAAATCATTGTTCTGTCAAAAAGAATATTCGTAGAATTAATTTTAAGACAATTAACCGTGAAACTCAAAACTTATGCAATTTTTTTTAATAAAATGGGTTCTTCCTTCTCAATTATTGAGTGTCTGCAATGAAAGTGTTTCCGTTTTAAATTTGCTCCTACACCGGTGGGGAGTAGGTGTTTTAGCCGATTCTAAAATTTCAAATTGTGCTTAAACTGGTATACTTAAAACCAATATTTACGCCTGAACCGTTGCAGGTGCTCTAATAGAATGTAGGGACAATTTTTTTTTTTAAATATTCACTAATTTCCCTCATATGGCTCAATTAACACGCGCAAATCGCAACAAATTTTAGTATTTGCTTCAAATTCAGAGCTTCTGAATTCTTGATTTTGTTTTGAATTATAATAAAATGAAAAAAATTGGAAATGTCATATAGGGGGGTGAATAGGGGGGTTATAAACACTGAAATATTTGAAATATTTGTTCTGCTTTCAGCATACATTTATTGCCTTCAATTGCAAAATAAAAAATCAGGTTCTGAATCACAGTAAAGATTCTCTTTCGCGAGAATTTTTCACCTTCAATTAATCCACCGTTCAAATATGAATTATAAGCCTAAAATTCATAACCTATATTATAAAATTCAAAAACAAAAATTTAAATTTTAGATCTGATTTTATTTAATTCTGTTTTAAATGTATCACATCAAACATTCATATTATGGATGACTGTGAAAAAAAATGCAAGTACTGCCAAACAGAAATCGAATATAAAATATTCATAGTAAGAGCACAGGTAAGAGTTTAAATTAAAAAAAAATCCTCTCAAGAGATTTCAACAACAATTAATCGAAGAAAGAGATTACGTTTTATGACTTTTGCGTTTCCTATGAGTTTTGAGTGCCAAAAAGGAACAAAAAAGTATTTATATCAGCTGTTTCAGGAATTGGTGTTGGAGATAAAGATTCAAATCCATCTCTAGAACCCAAAATCTGCATTCAAAACTATAACACAAGAAAACAAAATTCACATTTTCCGAAGTGCAATGAATGTGAGAACTGATTTCAACATATTTAGGAGCTCTAAATGCAAATTTGTATTATTTTATCAGCTCTTTTCCGCTATAAATTTTGAAAATACAAGGTTCTTAGGAGAAATTTGTGCACTTTTAAGCAAAAGTGTAAAATATCAAAAAAATTGAGAAAAAAGGTATCCTAATGATCAATTTTCATAAAGGCTGTGAGTAATTTACCATGAGAAAAAATTATAGAAGTAAGTATCTTTTCCCATTTTGTAAAATACGAAGATTATCTAGACTAAATCTGTATTGTTTTTTTCTGGGAATTTGTTACTTTTTAGCATTCTTCCCTCTGACCTGCATCGTTGAATAAAGGATAATGAGAAGATTCAGCATATTTTTTGTTGTTCAGGTTAGTTACTTCATCAATTATCATTGATCGATTTCACTCTGAACTGCTAAGTTTTAAAATTACTCAATGTCAGAAATTAAGAAGGGGAAAAAACAGACAAAAAAATCGAGTTTAAGACGCAAAATCCTTCCAAAATCAGTTTGCCACGGTTTTAATTTTTCCCTTGTGAATTAAAACTATCCCCTTATCATTCCACTATTTTTTCGGCAACAAGGCATTCTATCATGCAAAACAGTCAGAAGATCTTTTAGGGATTTTAAGCAAACACTCCTGGATTTCTAGATCTACAGCAATTATGTAACCGATACTGCGTTCAGCTCATCTACACAATAATATTGAAATTTTAATTTAAAATTTAGCTTAAGGTTTGATATTCATAATCTGAAAGCTTGGCTATTTCAATTGGAAATGATTGAGACTGTTCACTAAAGAAGAGTTTTAACCCTTCATTTCATGATTTTTTTATTTTTCTTAAAAATCATTTTTTACAGTTGGAAATTATGAGGACATCAAGAACAAAATTTAAAATAAATTACGATTTTTCACTTTTTTCATACATAAGTTGTTGCAAATT
This sequence comes from Uranotaenia lowii, assembly GCF_029784155.1. NCBI lineage: Eukaryota > Metazoa > Arthropoda > Insecta > Diptera > Culicidae > Uranotaenia > Uranotaenia lowii. Next base: position 280,208,345 of record NC_073692.1, on the reverse strand, counting down.
TTTTACTTTATGAAACGAAGGGTTAACATTCAGAATTAACCCTTCATTTCATAATTTTCTTTATAATTCAAAATTATTTAAAAAATTGGTAATTATGTGAAAGTGAACAAAGATTGATTAATTTTCTTTATAATTTATTTGTTGCACTTGTAATACAATTAAAATTGAAAATTTTGATTGAAAACTTTAAATTCAAGAGCAAATCAAATAAAATACGGTTCCAGAATTTAGAAACTGATTTTTAAAATCGGTTTTTTTCTACAAATTTATATTTAATTTTAAATTAAAAAATTAGAATACTAAATTTCCAAATCACGATTCAGTAAAATACCCCAATTAAGAATTCAATGCCCGTTAGTTATGTTTGTTAATTTGTTTATCGGACTTATCGGTGAAAAGTAAAATACTTCCGATAAATTATTAAATACCAGAGCGCTAATATTTAGAAGCTCAGGAAAAAAAATTAAGATAACTTGAGTTTTTTTTTCTACGTGTTCATCTCTCAACAACGTGTGTATTATTTTCATTGAAAAAATTACATTTATAACGAGAAATTCTTGAATGAGCTCTTAAAGGGACAATTCTAAAATACCTGATGTACCTACAAATAAAAAAAAATATCAACATTTTTTCGCAGTGGTTATTATAGATTCGCTGGTTGTTTTATAAAGGAACAACCCCCCCCCCCCCCCTCTCGCAACCCATCCCTTCTCCTTTCGCTCACTAAAATGATTGTTTTTTTTTTCACCAGATATTAACGTTCCTTTATATTGACTGATTTTTGAAAACTGGAAAATCACCCCCCCAAGAGCCGACTCTAGGACCGCCCCTGTATTTGCCTGAACGCTACGTTGAGTAACGGAAATTTGTTGCCAGAATTCTTGCTATGTTTGCAAGTAGCTATCTATGTGAGCAGGTTTTTTTTCCATAATGAAAGCTACAAAAACTCCTCATCGTTCGAGATTATCTGATAAAAATTTATCATAAATAATAAAAATGTCATTGATCTGATATCAGGACAATAGATAAAATACATTATAATATAAGAATGTTAAACATTAAAAGCTTACTCATTTAAGTGGGTTGTGCCAACGTAAGAACTTTTAACTACACAAATAACACACGACGTATTACAGGACACGACACTTAACGTTCTTACTAACGGATCCGTTAGTGAGAACGTTAAGTGTCGTGTCCTGTAATACGTCGTGTGTTATTTTTGTAGTAAGCTTACATAAAAATTTAACGCAAAATTTCATTCCAAGTTTACTTATAACTATATTCCGTTTTATTGTATCTAATCTCCGCGAAACTAATATGTTATGATTTCTAACTGATTTTGGCTGCGGCCCACTACATTATCAACATTTTTTAATGCGGCCCGCACACTTAATCGAGTTTGACATGCCTGTTGTTTTGTATCTGTGTATATCGATACCATACTGCAGACCATTCAATAAATAAGATGGTAACATTCCTTTCTTCATTTTGTGTATGAAAATCAAACTGTTGTACGCAATTCTCTGCTTAATTGTCAACCATTGCAGCATATCAAGCATAAGAGCTCTTGGAGTATATCGATTGCATCGTAGCCCTAATCGCATTATCTTGTTTTGTATTCTCTGCAGTCTTTTCGTTTGTGTATCTGATGCATGAAGCAATATGGTAGCGCAATAGTCAAAGTGTGGCTTAATAACAGATTTTACGTAGATAATTTTTGACCAGAAGTCATATTTCTGCTTATCCGACAAAGTATTCCATATTTCATGGCAATCTTCTTGACAGTGTAATCGATATGAGCTACGAAATTCAGCTTTTCATCTATTTGTACTCCTAAGTATTCAACTTGGCGTACTCTTTCGATTGCACATCCATCGATAAACAGATTAGAACCAGCTTCAACGTTGCGATTTCCAATAACCATTCCGTTGGTTTTAGTAAGATTAGACATAACTTTCTGTATTTCAAAAAAATTGCAATATTTTTTAAATCCGCATTAGCTTCTTGTATAACGAGTTCTAAATCATTACCGCTCCAGTAGAAGACTGAGTCATCCGCAAATAGTTTGAGACGACCGTACTGTAAACATTTTTTCATGTCATTGATGTACAAGATAAATAACAAGGGACCCAACACAGTACCTTCGGGGACACCTAAATAATTTTCTCTATATCGTGAATAAGATGATCCATACTTTGTTCTTTGCATTCTGTTCTCCAAATAGTTTAAACCAGTTAAGAACAGTACCATCGATACCAACTCTTACCAACACATCCATTAAAAGTAATCGATCAATAGTTTCAAATGCTCTCTTAAAATCAAGAAACACAGCAACAGTGTAGTTACCATTTTCAATGTTGATCTTCCAATTATGAATGAAGTAATAAATTCACTGCAGATTCTGTTGAGTGTTGCTTCCTGAATCCAGACTGCTCGGCGATAAGTATATCTTCGGACTCAATGAATCGCAAAAACTGCCTTTTAACTGCTAACTCTAGCACCTTTTCTTGGATTTCCAACATGTTTATAGGGCGGTAAAGTGATGCCTCTCGCGCATTCTTCTCTTTTTCAATAGGAACAACTGTTGAATATTTTCACGTATCTGGAACAATCCCTGATCGGAGACTTGTGTTTATAACATCTTGTAACGGATTTGCTAGTAAATCCGCTAGTTATCCATTAACTAATATTTACATAATTAGTGCTTGGTAAAAAGCACTTCAAAGACTGATTTTGTCTAAAAAATAAAAATTAAAGTTTGCCATGTTTTAGAATTCTCTGTTTCTTTAACTGTGAAATAAAAAAAATAACAAGCCTTAAAATAGTCAATATCTATTAAATTTCTATTTGTTCTAAGATTAGTTTTTTTGGAGTTTAGTACAATTTCCAAATTTATCATACTCAAAGCCTCCTTCTATTTGAATTTAAATTTTATCTCGCAAATTAGTTTAATGGAATCACACTATCGATCAGTCGAGTGAGCTGTCATTTCTATAGGCACTGAATGATTGATAACGATTTCAGTTGATTGTGATATGATTGTGATAGATCTATTCCCAACAATGTTAGAGCTGCATCGGCATGACTGATCGATGTCGACTGCGGATTGCATGTGAACGTGTTAAACCCAACTGTCACGATGCGGTTTTTACTAGTCCCCCCAACAAAAAATAATATATTCAAACAAATGTCTGAACGAATGCGATTGAATCTGCAAATTTCTACTAACACAAATGAGCAAATTATTCCTATTCATATCTCTCCTCCGTTCATAATAGAGCCATATTCCCATCAATAGAATTGTGGCGTGTAGTTTGATTCATTCGGCGAGAGATCAACTGGAATTGACATCGGTGGGGTCAGGAAAGCTGATCCTCCAGTAGTGTGGTGATGTGCCGCTATGTCGCTTCGTCGTTGGCCGCAAATAAATGGGCTTGTCGCGCTGCAAGAGTTGTGGTTTATCTCCTGCTGCCACATCATCGTCAGACTCTGGCTGGCGCAGTGCCAAGTTTAGTTTGATTGATCGCGATTTTATTTGCTATCAGATTTCCACCTTGTCACCTGTGTTTGGAATAAATGCATGAAATTTTTTCTCGCAATTCCAGCTTCCAACTAGCTGCTGGGTGTAGCGCTGAGCAAAGGGCCGGTTGGTATCTTCTATCAATCGTGGCTATCTTTTAAGGATTTAACTCAAGTTGCAGTGCTAGCTTATAAATATTGATCACATAGGGTAAGCGGCCAATGTTTACGTCTTCAATGCGTTTGTATTACCAACAAAATCGAGCTGGACGTTTTGTTTCGTTTCTTTTCCCTTGCTCAGGAAGTATAAAATCTTATAAATGGTGGTTAAAGATTTTGAAACAATTATGAATTTTTAATTTTTATTGTTGTGGTAGACATACACTGCGTAAGTATATGCTGATATTCTACTCCCACGCTCACACGTACGCCCTCGCTGATCATCCCACACACAGTCTGGTAAGTACAACATCTAAACCACCTCCGCATTCTAAGTCTAGCCTCCGAGCGTATAGCACCGGTTACCACAGAGTGGCGACGAGTCGAGAAAAAAACCCGCGCGTGCGTTTGAAGTCGGAAATAAGTTTGATAAGCGAATAAGTGGCGTGTCTAGCCTTGAGTTGAAATCGTGAGTATTGCTGTTAAAAAGTTTCAGAAAGGTGATGAGAGTTTGAAAGAAGAAAAAAAGAAATAATTTCATCACTTCTAAGTGGGGCAGTGAAAATATAAAAAAAAATCTTGAAAAAAATGGGAAGTTTTCTTGGCCATAACAAGATTGTAAATTCAGTGAAAAACTTGTGATTATTCAATTGAAATCTTGCTGGTGTGATGAGTTCTGAAAAATTTTACCAAGAAAAAAAAATGAATCCGTGAGAATCTGTAAAATCAGTGAAAATGATCATCTATAAAAAAAAAAAGTTAAAGTTTTATTAAGCGCTCAAACCCGAATGTGAAATTAAAATGAATATGGGGATCTCGGATAAAGTGTAAATCAGTTTTCAAAATGAAATGGTGCTGAGGTATGTAGTGAAATTTGATAAATCACCATCAGCCAAAGAATAAGTCCAAGTATCAATTTGTGATACGCGATGACTCCATTTTGAGTTTCTCGGAAGACGCATCAGGTCTTGGGTTTTCCCGCTTGGGAAGTGGGAGAAAAAAAATGTGTATGAATGTGTGAGTGAATGTTGAAGATTCTGCCGTCCCATTTACACCCACGACCAATCGAGCTGCACGAACAGGTATGTTGCCGCACAGAAAATTAAAGTTTGCACTGTTCAAGAGTTCAGAGTTTTTTGTTTCAAACTTCCATGCAGCAACAGAAACGGTTAAGGTTTTGAAAAGAAATTAATTATTCTTGATCATCATTAGGTTATTACAGAAAAAAAAATTGCATCAATTCAACATATTCTGATCAGACACACTCTTGAACAGCTTCTTTCAATTGATATCCACTGACTAAAAAAAAAAAAAGTTTTTGAATCCGCCTTATGTTGCGTATAATTTGCGGAATCTCTGCCCCATTTAAATTTGCTGGCAATTGAAACTTTGGAGCCAGAACCCAGAACGAACCAACACATATATGAGATCGAAATCAACGCAACGCTATGGGCGAGAATTGCGCTTCTCCATAACCAGGCGGCGGCAACGCTATTCAAACCGTATGGAGCACATCTCTCAGATTTCCCCTTTTTTCCCCTCGTTTTGACAGATTTAAGCTTTCGTCTCCTATGCTCTCAAGGCAAAAAAAAGCTTAAATCTGAGGAAAAAAAGCTTAAAAACGAGATTCACTACCACTTATTTAAAAGATGTTGGTCACACGATACATAGACAAATCGTGTAACGTTGCAGCCATCTGTCCATAACATAGCTACGATCGGGTGATCATTAGCATTGCATGCTCCAGAAAAGAGAGAGAGCTTTCACCCATCGCCATCTCAGCTTATTCTTCGTGTACGTTTGTTGAAATCTAAGACCACTGTAGGCGGTGAGCTTTCAAGAGACCATTCTGTTCGAATGGCTTGAATGGCGAGTGTTTCAATACACTGACAAGCTGAAACTGAAGTAAGCTTGGGTATGACTTTTTGTGCTTGAAGGGCTAAGAGAGCAGACGCCAGGAATGATATAGAAGTGGTAGTAATTAAATTTACTGTTGAGAACTCTAGACTGAGTTGTGTTTCAATACACTTATAAGATGCAGTGTTTACAACATCTTGAGATGCCGTTTTGGTAACGAATCACCAGAGATAGAAGCGTTTGAAAATTGGCTTGGAAAAAAAACTCCCAATGACTGGTTTGGTATTGGCGTTGAATCGCCTTATTGAAGAGTTTCGATCAGTATGTATTACGTTGATTTGTGTGGTGTGCAGTTAAGAAAAAAAAATCTCTCTTATTCGAAACATGCTGATCATAGGTGCATGTGATTAAATTCACTTGATGAATGAATTGAAGGACATTTGGGTGCGTTATTTTTTTTCTTCAAGGTGATGATCCTTTTTTCACTGAATTTCACTGAATGAAGAATTATTTACACTGAACCCCTAAAAAAAAAAAAAAAACAAAACAAAAAGTTTTGATGAAATTATTCAATTTGACCATGTAAAAAAAAAACGAAAATCAGAAGATATTTTTATTTTAATAGGACAATGGCGAACGGTCCAGCGGATATAATGGTGACTCCGTCCCAGCCTATTTTTAGTCCTGGCTCTTACAATTTGCCTCAGTTCAAATTTTCACATCTACCGGCTTCTGGAATAAAAAAAGCATGGACCGCGTGGATACGCTGGTTCGAAAATGTAATGATTGCTACCAATATCACCGAGAGTTTAAGTCGGAAAGCTCAACTGTTAGCTATGGGTGGCATAGAATTACAGGCTGTTTATTATGCTTTACCAGTTATTGACGATAGCCTTGCAAACGGTGCTGATCCATATCAAGAGGCCAAACAAAAATTGGATAAACATTTTTCTCCAAAACATCACGAGTGTTTTGAAAGGTCTGAGTTTTGGGACATGGCAATGGAGATTGATGAAACCATTGAGAATTTTATACCTCGTGTTCAACAAAAGGCCGAAACTTGTAACTTTGGTAAAACCGAAATGGAGAGCAAACAAATCGCTATTATTGACAAAATCATCAAACATGCCCCAGAAGACATCAGACGCAAATTGCTTGAAAAGGCGGAATTAACAATGGATCAAGTTATAAGAACTATCATATCTCATCAAGCAATCAAATATCAAGTTAGCCAAATGAACTCCAAACCGCCTTCCCAAACTCAAGTATATCAGCTCACCGTAAATAGAAATGACATTCCAAGGTACAAAGATTCTGGTAAAATTGCCTACAAAGCTAAATGTTCTGGATGTGGAAAAACGAGGCACGACAACCCAAAAGATTGTCCGGCTTACAACCTTCAATGTTACCTATGTTCGAATTATGGTCATTACAAATTTGTGTGTAAAAGTCAACCGAAAAATTGCGCTGAAAGCCGTAAGAGCTTTGGTTTTAAAAGAAACTTTTCCAGTTCGAGCGATTTCAACTACCAGCCCAACACCAAACGTTTCAAGAACGTCAGAAATGTGGAAATTGACGAACATGAGCCTAACAACTGAAAAATCTTCCGTATATCGTATAAAAAAAAATTATCAATATGAGAGCTGTCATGTAAAATAGAAGGTGTTGAAATAGACATGTTGATTGGCTCTGGTTAAGTTTATAACTTAATTGACGACAAGACGTGAGATTACATGAAACACTACGGTGTTAAAATACAAGCTGAGTGATTTGACAAAACGAAAATATTTCTGGCTTATGGTAGAGTACCTCTAAAATTGAAGACAGATTTTTTTAGCAATAGAGGGTTGTTCTGAAACAATCTCAACAGAAACTACATTTTACGTCATAGAAAATAGACAACAAGCTCTAGGCAAAGAACCAGCACAAACTCTAGCTAGGAGTACTTCAGATTAGACTTCCTAGTTCAAGAAGATTCAGGATTAACAGTATCCGTGCAACGAGACCGTGTCCAAAAAAAAAATAAATTAATAAATAAATAAATAAATAAATAAAAAAAAAACTTTAAGTTAGCCCTTCCTATAGACAGAAGTATAACCCCTGTTTGACACGAATGCCAAAGCGTTGGTAAAGTGTCACAAATAAACAAAAAAAAAAAAAAAAATAACCCCTGTAATTCAACCTCGGCGACATTGCCCAATCCCGTTGTTGGAGAAAGTCAAATTGAAAATAAATGAACTACTTGAAATGGAAATAATTTAACGAGTAACAAAACCTTCGACATGGGTTTCACCATTATAAACGATAACGGATAGTTCAGTAAGATTATGCGTAGATGTGCGGCGAGCAAATAAAGCAGCCACCTCAAGTTTTAAGCTTCTAGCTCTCGATTACCGGGGGTCAATGCCAACGGGCAAATGTATCCTGTTGTTTTGCATTAATACACCCTCTATGTAGAAATTGAGATAATGACAGTCATAACCATGAGAAAAGCTATCAAGCGGCTCGGAAAAAAAGAGTTCAACCACTGGGGACATCTCAAACGTTAACCTTAGAAAATGCGAAGTAGTTCATTTCTCGGAGTCTCGGAGCAACTACATAAAAACCCACTTGAACCACACTACACCATATTGGCCGCAGGCTAATGGAGATATGGAACGTCAAAATCGTTCACTTCTAAAAAGGATGAAAATGCTCTCTTAGATGATTGGAAATCGGAATTACAACAGTTTTTGCAAATGTACAACAACACGCTCCACACAGTTACCGAGAAAGCGCCAAGTGAGCTACTCCAAAACAGAAAATTAAGATACAAATTACCTGATATTGGAGATATTGAAACTACGCCTCTCAGACTTCGCTGATCTAGACCGATTGCACAAATAAAAAAAAATCCAAGCAAAATAAAAGGAGGACTTGAGACACCGATTTGAAACTTATTCATTAGAAAAAAAAGATATGGTACTGATGAAGGATCTTCATCCCTAGAATAAACTCTCCACGAATTTCATGAAAGAGAAGTTCGAAGTTGAAGAGCGTACAGGATCGAATGTTTATGTAAAATAATTGGAAACAGGTAATGCTACGATTTAAAAGGGATACATCATATCTATACAAATTGTATGTTTTTATTTAGGTAAATGTATGACAGGAACGTGTCACACTTGAGAAAAATAGAAGGTCCCTCGTACGATCAGGAAACTGATAGTCATTGTAGTACTTTGCAGTAGTAATACTGGACTTCCAGAGCTTCGTTGGTCTCTAACAATGTCTTAATAATCTTTAATAAATTAACAAATAACAGAAATATATTTTGTAACTAGATGACAATCGTTAACAGAAATATAAAACAAAATAAAATTTGAAGAATTAAACAAAATAAATGTATTATTAAATAATTAATAATAATTTATTATTCATTCTTTAGAGAAAGGGGGATGTGGTAGACATACACTGCGTAAGTATATGCTGATATTCTACTCCCACGCTCACACGTACGCCCTCGCTGATCATCCCACACACAGTCTGGTAAGTACAACATCTAAACCACCTCCGCATTCTAAGTCTAGCCTCCGAGCGTATAGCACCGGTTACCACAATTGTCATTGAATTTTGAAGGATGTCTTTGAAATCCATTATGTGATGCGTATTGATCTTGCAATTTCTAACCTGATTAAGAACGTAGACAGAATTCAATTTAGAGTGGTTAGAGAAAGTTCGAGCTAATTTTTTTATTTTTACTGATTTGATTGTTTGAAAATTTTTATCTTTTTGTAAGAAAGATCGGTTAATTTGATTTTTTTTATTTGAAATTTTCAAAGCAAAGTTACATATATCAATCAACCGAAAGAATAACAATAATTTGCTACAATTCCATCACCTAAACGAAATGAGCAACGCGATTGGATGGATTAATACTGCTAGCGTGTTTGCTTGTCTATTAGACTATTAGGCGATCAGTATCGAAGCATCTACTACTTTATAATAAACTATCCACGTGTGGTGTCAAGACATTCACGAGATGGTTGATGTAAATATACATAGGTACCTAGCTACTTAGTTTGCACTTATCAGTACTTACCGATCTAGGAAAACAGATTGACTTCCATACGTGATTGACGTTTGCTCTCGGCTATTCGGTAGCTTCGAGATGGGAGATTTAGTGATATGACATGGATGGTTAATTTGTTCATAAACACTGACAGTGCTTCAGGTTCCTGTAAAAAGAAAATGAAAACATAAACTTTTATTTTTTAATAAAAATTTATGGATGATGAATGAATGAAAGCAAAAAAAAATCAGTTCAATGAAAAACGCTTTGAAAATCATACAAAAGGTAGTTCCGGAATTGTTTTTTTTTTAAAGGACCCAGATAATGAAACTTGAACATTGACCTAAATTGTTCGATGCGGGTATAGTAATTTGAATCACTGCGTTGCAGCGCCAAAAAAAAATACTCCAACCATCGGTAGTTCAGCGAGTAGGTATTGTCAATAATTCATTCAGCACGAAGACAGAACACCATACATCAAGTACCCAATAAAACGAAAACAAAAACAGCAATGTGAACAAATGAGGACATTGCCGGTGCTAAAAAAAATCGGTCAAAATTGATATGTTCGTCAACTGTGAACAGGTAGGTAGGCCCGCTCAACACATCGAACTAGAAGTTGTCGCACGCTCGCTTAACCCGTTATGAGCGTCTATCGGCTAAAAATTGGACGAATATCATTTAGGCAAAAACATCGTTGTGGAACGTACAGCTACGAACCGATAAATGATTTTAAGAAAATAATTCTTGTATGTTACAATGTTACATATTACTCCTACAAGTTACTTAAACGCCGGCCGCTATTTGTGGAAGGTTTTAGTAATGTCATTATCTATCGATAAAGCCAAGTGAAGGTTGATCTTAGATCCCTTTCCACGCTATCCACGAGGTATCGTGAAACTAAAAACTAAAGATAGAATTGCATATTGCTACGCTTTTCCGTAGATAAAGTGAGCGAAACAAGAATAGTTCCACTATGATTAACAATCTTCAAAATTTTCTACTACAATTTGTTGTAAATTGTGCAACAGAGATCAAGCATAAGTTTACTTGGATGAAGCAATTGGCGTTGAGGACCAAAAATATGAAAAAGGGTGAGAAATAAGAATAGTATCATCACGTACACCCAAAATTCATCCTTTATGCCAATCGTAAATAATCAATATCATAGCATCATTTTCATAAGAACAGAACGCGACCGGGGATGATTCGATTTGCGACCGCCGGCATTAATCTTCAAGCGCAATCGCATTACGTATGTCTGAAAAAATCAAAATAAAAACGTTTTCATCTCCCTATCCTATCACAAGATGAAGGAGGATGAAAATAACTACCGACCAATACCTACTAGGCAATCAGCGAACCAAGCACTGTGCGTATGTATGTAGCAAAAGCAAAAAAAAAAACATTACCTTAATTCAATCCACCGGCAAACAACCACCGGCCAAGCTGCCGGCAGTAAAGAACATGCTCTATTATGCCCCACCTAAGCGAATCTCTGATTTGCTATGTATTTAACGAGTGCACTCGTTGAAGAAAAGTGTTTCCTACAAATACCTATGATTTTTTGTTACTTAAATTCATTTAGTTGCTCCAAAAACTTGATTTTTAAAACCCATAATCAAAGCCACAGAACAAAACTGTGCTGCAAATACGCGCCTAGCAGCCCAACACACCCGAAAGCATCTGAAGACCGAAAACACACGAACACTTACAGACACTTTGAATGAAAAGGGATTAAAAATGGACACATTAAAAAAAATAGGATAAAATAAAAAAAAATGAAAAATAGATTTTTGGGCTGAAGTAACCCTCAAAAAGTGGTTTTCAACTTTTAGTTCAATTTCAATAAAAATTGGCGGTTTTGAAAAATTAATGTTATTTTCCGCATATTACGATTAGCGCGATATAGCGAGCGCATGGGCCATGATAAAACGTACCCATAAAAAGCATATCTTAACGAGTTCAGTAGGAATTTTTATCATTAAAACTTCAAATCTAAGCTCTAATTAACATCCAAACAGAGAATTGAAGATCTCAAAACAGATTTATTGAAGTTTTTCTGATGGATGAATTGCTCCATGATATGGCAACCCTTACTTTTGTTTTATTCCTTAAAAACTTAAAAAAACATCAGCTTTGTCGTATGAAAGTTATCAGTTTCTAGCATTTTCAATGAAATTATACGAAAATAATGGCCGAAAATCAAAAATTTTGCCCAAAACATAAATAGAAACATTTAGCCTGCACGGTTTGAGGTTTGGCATTTTAAACAACAGTTATAATGAAATCGTTTTCTCGAAAACTGAAGGAGATTTCAACATATTTTTTTCCAATGTATAGAAAACATAGTTAAAATGGAACCTTATTACGTTTTTAAATTGTGTAGAGTGTAGGTATTCTTATTTATATCAAATGTGGAACAGTTAAACTGCTTTTCTTTTTTTATTTATGAATTCGTCCCACAAGGGTCATTCTTTTCGAATGTTTACGTTTACACTAACAGATGGAGTTCTATTGGAAAATAAACAGGTATGTTAGGGAACATCATTAATTTTCTTTTCCGCAATAGCGAAATCCATATGAGGCAAAGAGTAGAATATTTAGAATCGTATTGATGAATTTCCAAAAACGACGTTATTCATTAACAAAACTTCCAGATATTAAATATTTCGTTTAAATTGAACATTTAAATTGAGTTCTGAAAAGTAGTTTTTTTCAATTTTCAAGAAGGTTCTACGGAACCTCGTCGGTGGCGTACTGTTTTGTTTGCTTTGTCATTGTATGGAATCAACACATCTCTCTTGATAAAGGGTGATACGGTCAAAATTTGGTCAATATCAACTTGACGTTTTTCTTTCAATTTGGCATTTAAAAAACCTGAACACCCCTCATTTTGAAGGTGTGTGTGTGTAGAATGCTGCTCCTATTTTGGTTTAGGAATTCACTCTTCAGTTGTCAAAATGCCGTCCAAGGAAGAAGAGCAGCGTATCAAAATTTTACTCACGCATCGCGAAAATCCAAGCTACTCGCACGCAAAGCTGGCAAAATCGCTAAAAGTTGCCAAATCAACCGTTACAAATGTAATGAAAGTGTTTGGGGAACGTTTGTCGACAGCCAAGAAGTTTGGATCGGGGGGGAATAGAAAAGCGGAAGCCGCTGAGACGACAAAGAGAGTTGCCGGTAGTTTCAAGCGAAACCCTAACCTCTCTCTCCGAGATGCCGCAAATAAGCTGGGTGCAGCGTTGCCAGATTGAAAACCGCTCAAGTCCGTAGATTTCACGAAAATCGAAAAATGTACTGTTTTCGGCTAGATAAAACTTGATGACCTTTTTTTTTTTTTTGGTCGTCAGGTAGAATTTTCAATTATCCGCAGAATCCCTTGAATTTATTCGATAATCCGTAGAAAATCCGTAGGAAATGCTGAAAATCCGTAGATTTGGAGCATCGATCCGTAGCTCCGTAGAAATGGTCAAAATCCGTAGAACTACGGAGAAATCCGTAGATCTGGCAAGGCTGGCTGGGTGTATCGTCTACAACCGTGCATCGAGCCAAAAAACAAACCGGACTATCGACCGGGACGCGATCCCGGACGATGCTGACGAAGTTTGACTGCGTGGTAATGGACGACGAAACCTACGTCAAAGCCGACTACAAGCAGCTTCCGGGACAGGAGTTTTATACGGCAAAAGGAAGGGGAAAGGTAGCAGATATTTTCAAGCTCATGAAATTGACGAATTTCGCGGAGAAATATCTGGTTTGACAAGCCATCTGTACCTGTGGCTTGAAAAGCAGCATTTTCATAGCTTCCGGGACTGTCAGCCAAGAAATTTACGTGAAAGAGTGTTTTAATAAACGTCTGCTGCCTTTCCTCAAGAAACACGGTTGTTCCGGTTTGGCCGGATTTGGCATCTTGCCATTACGGTAAAAAGGCCATGGGGTGGTACGCCGTCAACAACATGCAGGTGGTTCCTAAGGACAAGAACCCTCCCAACACGCCAGAGCTCTACCCAATTGAGAAATACTGGGCTATTGTCAAGCGGAACCTAAAGAAGATAAAAAAACTGCTAAGGACGAGCAGCAGTTCAAGGCAAACTGGCTTTCTGCGGCGAAGAAGGTGGATAAGGTGGCTGTACAAAATCTGATGGCAGGGGTTAAGCGTAAGGCCCGGTAATTCGGATTTGGAAAAGCGGAAGCCTAACTGAATATTTTTCCTGAATTTAATACTAATTTAACTTGAAAAAGAAATTTATTTGATTTTTTAAATAAACGATTTCACCGATTTACACGCATTTTTCCTTGATCAAATTTTGACCGTATCACCCTTTAGTTAATACTTTTCGATTCAATCCTACCGGACTACTAATATACGCACAGTGCCTGATCGATTAATTCAATTTGTTCACGCTTGCTTTTTGGCGCTTCATAGGTGTTGCTCATGTTCTGCTCTCGGCCATCTCTTTCAAATTTATTTTTGCTTACATCCGGGCAGCTTGTTCCGTGGTTGTTTTGCCGGTTTGATACAAGAAAATGACTCACTTATCCAGTGGTCGCAAAGCTCATCATTGCCAATTGTGTGCATATCCTATGCCAACTACGTGCAAATCCTGGCATGTCATGAATGGAGTATTTCCTGAACTGAGTATAAGCTGGGCTGGAGTAAAGCTTACTTCTTTTAGAAATCGTATTCCGCATGAATCGTAATTCCAAATTACGCAAGTAAAAGGTCGTAAAAATCGTTACTCGAAGTCGGTTGGTTTAAATCGGATATGATAAAAAGTTCGTCATGTTTGCAGATTTTGGAAACGATTACGTTCTTTTTTTTCTCCCGCGTGGGTCAAGTGAGAGAACAGCTTTGTTGTTCTCTCTGCGACTAGCAGTCCAAACAGATTGCTAAAAATCAGAAAGTGTTTTGCAAGATCTGTTGGCAACGGTTCGCATGCGTTTTGAGAAAAAACTTGTGCTATTTTGCATTCTTTCAGTATATATGAATAAGGTGTCTAATATCGTCCTATTCGTATACTCTTATCGCTTTAGCCAGAATTTCAAAATATGTATGTATATTGCCTCCACTTTGGTAGGTAAATGCTGTTTTTTTCGAGTTTCATACGATCATTCTATAATGTATATCAAATGTATAACAAAGTTGTTGAGAAATATACCTTCAAAAATGTTTGCTGGGTGTCTGCTCGTGGCAAGGCCCAGGCATACAAAAGTATGTATTTGCTGGTTTTTTTTGTATAAAATATAATGATTTGCCAAAATTTTGCTCTTATGGAAAAAACAACAATTTTAAAAGCAAAAGCTTTGGTTTTCGCTGTTCAGAAACCTAAAAAGAGTAATCTTGAATGTACCCTTCGTAACCTACGATATTTACTAACCGATTTTACTTTAAGCTCAATCTCATGATGGATTTACTTCGTTATTGTAATATTTTCCCAGCAAAAAATCCTCTAAAAACGCTTTAAAGTGGATCAAAAATAATAAATCTTTTAAAGAGAAGTATTGGACCGAAAAGTAGCAGAAATTTACGGAGGAGGATGTAGCTACCTAAAATACAGATTAGACGAAGTATAAGTTTGAAAAACTGATCAATATCATGACTGAAAAAAGGGTGCGTCGGCCGATGGGAGGTACCAAGAATAAAATAGAAATTTTTCTTACAAAAAATGATTAATATTTTTTTCAATTTTTTTAAATGAATTATCATCAGATTACCTTCATTTCCTTCATAGAAAATATTTAGATCAAACGAATGATTTCTGAGATACGCGCATTCGTATCAAAATTGGTTCAGACGAATACAATTTAATACCCTTCTGTTGCATTGTCACAGATATAGGTTTTTTGATGTCACGCAATGCTAAAACGGTTTGCGAAAATAACCATGATGCCGGTACGCCTCAGCCAGCATTGCTCCTCTTGATTGATACCTCACCGGATGGCAATTAAAACACACAAACTGAGAAATGATCCAAAAGTGGTTCCATTTTTCCTGCGTGCTGATTCATGTTACCTCCTCTATATTTACATGCACTTTAATTTATTGATTTGCCCGCAGGGTTGCAGCGAGGGAACGCAACGCCACTTGAATCCTGATGGCGTTCGTTGGCGTTGCCCCGGAGCTTCTGCTGCTTCTCCTTATGCGCATGCCTCAAGACAGTCTCGAGAAGAAGAAGAAGAAGTCGTCGGGACGTGTTAAGCTAATAAAGGCGCATTGAGGTGTCCGTCGTCGCGTGAATATGTATTCACCCTTTGGGTTGTTTCAGCATACTTTGCGAATTCCAAACGACATCTCGGTGAGGATACCAAATTGTCACTCGAAAGTTGCATTGGTTAAAAATTTTAAATGTGCCAATCAATTTAATTTATGTTTTCTTGGCACCCATCCATTCCAGTTGCAAAACGAAAAGGATTACTTTTTAATGGATGGAATGAAAACTTGTTGATGGTTTCTCAAAAATTCGTCAATGGTGAGACACTATTAAGATGACTGAGCTACCGCAGGTATAAATTGTGGAAATGTATTTCTAAGATTTTTTTTAAGCATTCCTACTTGTTTGAAAAAGTCCGACGACAATGCTTCTTTACATCTAACATTGTCAGCACACAGTTAGCACTTCTTGGTTGCACTGAAACCTCTGCTGTTAACTTATAGATTACTTAAAACGGATGAAATGAACAGGGCAAAGGCTTGCGCAATTTTAAGATTATAGCAATTTACCACCAACATAGCAAGTAAAGTGGTTTTGCATACATAATTAAGCAGATTTGCATGTAATTCAATTATAATAAATTATAATGATAAAATATCACCATTAAAATTAATTTTACTACCATCAGCAATCACGACAAAAAACTTGAACTCATTGAACTTAAGTCTTAAGTCTAGGGTCTGGTCAACTGGTTTTTTGTACGCTACAAGTTGGTATCTTTGAATTGAATTTTGTTCTTAATGGAATAATGATTTTTCTTTAAAACCAACTGTCGTTTTAAGATTGTTGAAAATTTCAAGATATAAATTGACAAACTTTAAAAACTTTGGGATATCTTGCTATGTATAAATGCGATTTACAAAACATAATCACTCGTATATTTTAGCAAGACTAACCGTTTCAATCATATTTTATTTTATAAAATATTCATGTAATGATGATTTCAATATTCATACATGTACTTCATGGGGTTAGAAAATATATTACCTAGTGACCCATCCGCATACAGGGGACTCGAGTAGAAACGGCAACAAAGCTGCTGGCCAGAACGAAAGCTTTGAGCACGTTGTACGTTGTACTTGAGTCATAAATTCCTGAGCTTAACATATTAGATCAGTCGAGTGGTTAACGTACAGTGAATTATGGTTTATCGTCATCATGGTATAAATTTAATACGTGGTAGAGTTTTGAATCAATGTCACTGATCACTGTCAACATGTAGAATTTGATTTAATGTATTTTTGTAAAAAATTGAATTGGATACTCCAACAGTAGAACATAATTTTTTTTTATATATTTCTATGGTCTACACGTGTTGAAAATTTACAAGAATTGTGCTGAGCGTGCTTTAAGGCTTTTGTTTTACGTTTTATTTGGGGAACTTTATCATTTTAAGGCATCCGTGTCAAGCAGAACCTTTTCTTCTTGGTTTGGAGCATATTACCCGAACGGTTCTCACGGGCATGTTTTAAGCAAGAGGCATAAATTTTTCTGACTTTCCCTTAAATGGGATGCTCTAAAATCTCTCATTTTTAGATTGTTTTAAAACTTTACCAGATCATCTCAGCAAAAAACAGAAAAGTGCCATTACCAGATTAGGGCTATAATACTGTAAAATCCAACTTTTTTGACTGATTTCTTTTAAGCTTTCGACTAAAACTATTATTTTGCTTTGACAATATTTAAAAAATTCAGAATTTTATAGAAAATAATGGAATTTAGATAAAACAAAAACATTTCTTATCAATTCCATCCAGTTTTAATTGGAAGTATTAATCTTTCTACTATGGGATCGATAGGGTGACCAATTTACGATTGAATATTACATTCCAAGTATAATGTAACAATCCAAATGTAGGACACTTCCATCTGTACGCCGGTGCATCGTATCGTTGCTGTGTACCTGCAGGAACATTTTACATTAGGGGAGAGTGGGGATACTTGATCCCCTTTTCTTATTTTCACCATGTCTTTTTGGAAAAATTTAGCAACTCGCCGTCTTTGACATTTTCTGACAGCTTGTAACTTCAAGTTTCTATGCTCCAAAAATTAGAACGATACTTGAACCCGTTGATGAACTAGAAGCATTTTCGTGGGAGTAAAAAAATTGCGATTTTTCTGAAGTTAGGGGAGACTTGATCCCCTATTGAAGGAGACTTAATCTTTTATTCAGGAAGCCCTAATCCTTGTATAAAAATCAAACAAAACCCCAAGATAGAATGTTAATTGACTATTTTGGTCATGTCATGTTCTTATTTCTCAATTTATAGCAGACATAAGAAGAAAATTCTATAACTTCGTCTCAACGCTAATAACATTGCATACTTAAAGGCGCTTTTTTTTATAATTAAGAGAAAATTAATTATTTTTATAAGTTTTTGGATAAATATTAGTAATTTCGTAATCAGCAATCATAACGATCAATTCAGAAGAAGAATATGCCGTTTGGAAGGGGGAACAATTGTACCCAACTCTAGGGGATCAATTGTACCCATAATCAACATTTTAGAAAACTTTTTCTGAAAAAAGTTGAGAGTTTTCCATTGCTTTGAAAATATGGCATTATGAAGTTCATTTTATGCTCGAACGATTGATGCATTGGAACAAATATTGTTTTCATAATTTTCCCATGTAAGGAACATTTTAAAGTGATGAAAAAAGATCTTCAAGTTACATTTTGTGAAATTTTTCAAACAAAGTTTAATTACTCAAACAATTATTTTGTTTAAAAAATTTTAAACTACAAGCATTTTTATTTTGCTCATTTTGGCACATTTTTCTAGAACATTTGATCTTTGTAAGACATCCTCATTCTCCCCTACTTATTTTATACTTACCTGTTTTTCGATCAATACTTTTCAGTGCTAAAATTATTTTCATTTTCTTTTATTCATATTTTTCTCTTTTCTTTCCAGCATGGGGAAGTCATCGGCCGGCTCAAGACTCGAAAGAAAACGGATTTCCGAACCATCCATCGCCCAAAAAAGTTTAAATTTCCAATTCATTCGATGTCCTTCATAACATCGGTGACGAGGAAATATTCATATTTAATTCTGATAAGTGTACTAAGAATGCTTCTTCTTCTTATACTCTTAAAAACGAAAAGGTTCCACCAATTACGGTCACGATTCCGGACTTCAATGTCTTTCGGAAAGAAATCGTCACTTCGGTCAAGGATGTGAAGATTTCTTTTTAGATCGGTCGAAGGGGAACTGCTCGTATTTTAGCGGAATCTTTTGATGATTTTCAAAAATTTTTAAATTATTTGAATAATAAAAAACACCAATTTTTTACGTACGACACTAGATCGTCTTTTTAAAGTTGTACTTCGTGGTCTCACCGGCGATCAGACACCGGATGAGATCACAACTGAATTAAATTCTTTATTAGCTTTTTGTTGGTTTTGCTCCTGAGTTGTATTTGATTTATTTTAAAAAGGATCAGGTGAATAATTTGTAAATTCTTGAAAAGGCTCGTCTCATGTTTCACTGTCGAGTCAAGTTTGAACCTTTTCGAAAATCTTCTACCAATTTTCTACAAAATAAATATTACGCAATGTCGTCGTTGTCAAGATTTTTGTCACGGCACTAAAATTGTAGAATAAATGCCAGATGCTTGCTTTGCGGCTCATTCGATCATGAAAAATCTGAATGCCTTTTTGGTGGTGATAAACCACAACCAGAATTTTTTAAGTGTGCGAATTGCGCAGGTAATCATTCCTCGAATTCTCTAGACTGTCCCGTTAGGGCAAAAATTATTGCTTCAAGGTAAAATCTCAAAGTTGTCAGAAAATTTTCTTCTCCTCCTTCCTCTTTTCCGTCTTCACACGTCAGGCTGGCAAACAATCTGCTTGTTCGCGGTCAGCCTCGGCCTACATTGGAATCACGTCTTGGTAATGGTCGAAGTGATTATAATGTTACCTGTGCTGATTCTGCGCCACAGGCTCGTTGTTTAACGTTCTCAACGGTGGTTGAAAATGGGTTGCCCTCTTCAGGTTTAACTAATAAAAATGGGAAAAAACCAAGTCTCAACGTTCATGCGAAGGCTTGGGAAAATCCCCAAAATTCAAATTCAAATGCTTGTTCTTCTCCTTCATTTTCTGATCCTAACAATTTTGTTGATTTGGGTGAGAAAACTGAGGAAAAATTAAAACTTTTGCATCAAAATTTAATGGAAAGGATGCAACCTATGTTGAAAGCAAATTCAATGTTTGAAGCTTTCCAAACTTATTTTGATTATGCTAGCAAAGTTATTATGATTTTACGATTCCCTCATGGATCCAAATAGATGTTGAAATATTTTGAATTGAAACGCTAGATCTTTGCTGGCTAACCAAGATGAATTCTTTTTATTTTTGAGAACTCAAAACATACATATTGCTGCCATCACTAAAACTTTTTTAAAGCCAGACAATAACTTGAAAAGCAATGCTTTCTTTAAAATTTTGCGAAATGATCGACTTGATCGACAAGGTGGGGGTGTAGCTATTGTCATCAATAGTCGTCTCAAATTTAGACTTCTTCCTTCTTTCAATACAAAAGTCTTAGAAACAATTGGAATTGAATTAGAAACTTCTATGGGGAAAATTATATTTATTGCCGCATATTTGCCTTTTCAATGTAGCGGTGAACAGAAAAATTCACCAGAAACAAATCTCATTTTTTTATTATTGGTGATTTTAAAGCAAAACACCGATCTTGGAATAATATTTCATCAAATTCAAATGGGAATATTTTATTTAATGACTGCTCTGCAGGTTATTATACTGTTGAATATCCTAATGGGCATACTTGTTTCTCTTCGGTTAAAAATCCTTCCACAATTGATTTGGTTCTAACGGATTTAGGAGAGCATTGTAGTCAATTAGTTACCCATGCGTACCTCGATTCAGACCACCTTCCAGTAATTTTTTCTTTATCCCAAAGTCCCATTGAAAACCCTTTAAAATCAACTTTAAACTTTCAAAAAGCTGACTGGGAGCAATATAGGAATTTTATTGCATGTAATTTAAATGTAAACGTTACACTGAATTCAATAGAAGATATTGATTAGGCTGTATGAAATTTGACAACTTCAATTGTCAATGCTAAAGCCGCTTCAATATCCAAAGTTAAACATAAATTTAATCAACCTTTAATTGATGATGATCTTCAGTTTTTGATACGACTGAAAAACATTCGTCGACGCCAATATCAACTTACTAGGGATCCTTATTTGAAATTTATTTATTGCGACCTTCAAAAAGAGATCAAACGTCGTTTAAATTTCATCAGTAAAGAAAATTTTGCTAAAGCAGTAGAGGACATAAAACCCTACTCAAAGCCGTTTTGGAAATTAACTAAAATTCTGAAAAAGCCCCAGAAGCCAATTCCTACTTTGAAAGATGGGGATAAACTTCTTTTAACTAACGCAGAAAAAGCTCAAAAATTAGCCCAACAGTTTGAGTCTGCTCATGATTTTAATTTAAACGTTGTTAGTCCAATTGATGCTCAAATTTCCCTTGAATTTGATGATATTTTTTCTAAGCTAAATGTATTTGAAAGTTCCTGTGAGACAAATATTGATGAACTTAAATTGATTTTCAAAAAATTTAAAAATTTGAAAGCTCCGGGGGAAGATGGGATTTTTTATATTATTATTAAAAAGTTGCCTGAAAGCACTTTAAATTTTTTAGTTAAAATCTTCAATAAATGTTTTCACTTGGCTTATTTTCCCAATAAATGGAAAA
Organism: Uranotaenia lowii; assembly: GCF_029784155.1. Taxonomy (NCBI): domain Eukaryota; kingdom Metazoa; phylum Arthropoda; class Insecta; order Diptera; family Culicidae; genus Uranotaenia; species Uranotaenia lowii. Next base: position 280,186,816 of record NC_073692.1, on the reverse strand, counting down.
ATGCCAAAGTAACTCCAATTTTAAAACCTGGAAAAAGTGCTTCAGAGCCTTCAAGTTATCGACCAATTAGTTTGCTCCCTTCTTTAAGTAAACTATTTGAGAGAGTTATTTTGAATAGAATGATGATTCACATTAATCAGAATTCTATTTTCCCTGATGAACAATTTGGTTTTCGTCATGGACATTCTACTACACATCAACTTTTGAGTGTAAACAATATGATTAACGCTAGCAAATCTGAAGGTTATTCAACTGGTGTTGCTCTTCTTGATATTGAAAAAGCTTTTGACAGTGTTTGGCACAAAGGTTTAGTAGCTAAATTAGCTCGATTTGATTTTCCTGTATATCTCACCAAAATTATTCAAAATTATTTGACTAGCCGAACTTTGCAAGTAAGCTATCAAAATTCATGCTCTGAAAGGATACCCATTAGAGCTGGTGTCCCTCAGGGTAGTATAATTGGGCCTATTTTATACAATATTTTTACTTCTGATCTTCCTGATGTCCCAGAAGGAAAAGGTAGAAGATTATTTGCTGACAATACTTTGCTTTCAGCCAAAGGTCGAAATTTACGGGTGGTACGCAGTAGATTGCAACAAAATTTAAATTCCTTTTTGAATTACTTGAAAATGTGGAAAATTTCTCCTAACGCTTCCAAAACTCAACTTATTTTATTTCCCCATAATCCAAGAGCTCAATTTTTGAAACCTAATGAAAATCATTCCATAACTTTGGATAGGGTTTTATTAGAATGGTCTGATCACGTGAAGTACTTGAGACTCACACTTGATCGGAATCTTACTTTAAAAAATCACATTGAAGATATTCAATCTAAATGTAATAAATACACTAAATCTCTTTATTCTCTCATCAACAGGAAATCCAAGTTGTGTCTGCGAAATAAGATGCTGATATATAAACAGGCGTTCCGACCAGCGATAGTGTATGCAGTTCCGATTTGGTCTAGCAGCTGCGCGACGAGGAAGAAAGCCATCCAGAGGATTCAGAACAAGGTTCTGAAAATGATTTTGCGGCTTCCACCTTGGCACAGCACCGAAGATCTTCATCGGATTGCGGGCATTGAATCGATCGAAGAGATGGCCAACAAAATCATCTCCAACTTTAGAGGCAAATCGATGCAGTCTTCCATCGCAGAGATTCGTTTTCTCTACAATTAGTTTAATTTTAGGATAGTTTTAGTATCTAGTTGTAACTTTAAAATATTTTCGACATTACAGGATGTTCTCCTACAAAAAAAAAACTTGATTGTGCTCAGCAAATTTAAGTCGAATAAATAAATTTTAGTGATTAGTTAACTATAGGGCTCTGGACAGTTCATTATTGAACTGAACACCTAATTCAATGTAATAATGTAATATAAATGTAATGATGAATAGGTACGAATAAAGACTTATTTGAAAAAAAATCAAAATCAGATCGTTCTTTTCGTTCTTCGAGTTGTGTCCTATTTTGAGTTGATTTTGTATGGTTATTTACCATTGGTAACCCTCCTTCCACAAATCGTGAGGATCTAGATTCTGTTATACAGACCTCTCAAACCAAATATCTGAGGAACAAAAATACTCTTGGATATTAAATTTCACGTCATCCTGACCGCCCATTTATATGTTACAATGTTACAAAGAAAACGCCTTCATTTTTATTCAAGAGATTTAGACTAGTACGTTAAGTCCTAAATAAAAATTCATTCACTACCTATTTCACTGGTCCGTCTTGTAGTCTTATATTATCTGGTCAAGAATTATTGGAAACCGTAAATGATGAATCTCGCTAACGATTGATTATAATGATGTAGGTATTTGTGTGTAACGATAGTTTACTACAGCCTCAATCGAACATGCAGAAGCTCAATTACTATCGAATATTATCGCAAACTGTTGACATTAAATCGATAAAAAATCACATCCGAAGCACATTAACATAAAGCATTCAGCGTGGACTTGGCCATAGGTAATACAACTGTCCGATCACGACCGACTTACAAGAAAAGTTATATTGAGTGTTATGAACCACCCCATTCGCCCGAATAAGGACTCAATATGGTTGTTGATATTCTTGTACCATTAATAAAATGTCGTCGTCACCAAATCGATAAATTATCCACACAAGCTCATTATGAGGGTGTCATTATGGTGATGATTTATACACATAAATCTCTGGGGGAAATGTGATTACCGGGGCCGGGTAGGTTAATTAACATTATAATCTAAAATAATTTGTTGTAATTTGGATGGTTATTTAAAGGTGAATTATGCGGTAAGTATTAGTCTTGTCTGCTGTCGAAGTCCGATGAATGTGCCGACTTGTCGCCAGCGGCCGTTATTCAGCTAACGTCATCACGCGAGATGTGCAGGCAGATGGAATCGGCGGATCAACTTCATTTTTATTTTTTCTAACGAAGGCACTTGAAGCAGCTTTAAGTACGTGGATGCAGAATGCAAACAGTAACATTCTTGAACTGTGGAACGTTGTTTGATCAAGATATTATCACACGTGTGGAACTGGACTAGTTTTATGGCTTCAGCTTTGAATGTTTACAAGTTCTTCAATTGAGACTGATTGTTTCAATCTGAGCAAAGTAGGTACCAACTCAATGTTTATATTATCAACAATTTTAGAAATCTCAGTATTTTTAAAGAACAGAACAACAACTGATGCTCATTGCTAGCTATTTCTAGTAGTCAATGAAACTGCAAAACATGTGGATACCTCCAAAATAAAATCAAAGCTTAAAGATTATAATTATCACCATAAAAATGCCTGATACACCGGCACAGAGTGAGAATGAGCTGTCTCATTTTCGCGGTATCATGCTGAGGCGCGCAATAAATAGTTGGATTTTATTTGGAGTGTCAAATTTTAAGATTGCTGATTGCTTTTTACGACTGTTAAACGGCGAAAAAAGTGTCGCATTTTTTATTTCATCTGGACTGTAGTTTGGTGCGAGATGTTCCTTTTTCGATCGAGCACAGAAATTTTTGAATTTGAAATCGAAATGTACTTGTTAAACAAAATTTTATTGATTTTTGAAAATTTTCCTACATTTCAGTTGTTCTTAAAAATTTACTTCAAACAAAAAAGTTTGAACCATGAATAAGTGCTGGTACAAATACTGGATTTCAAAACTATGGTGCTTTTGAACAATTCGGAATATAATATTTTTAACACTGTAAAAAATCTTAATACTATATAATTTTTTTCAAAATTGCTTGCTTAATGGACCTTATTTTCCTCTTGTCCAACTTAACTGTATTGCATTGTTGTAGTTATCATACGGTTATCCAGTTTATTCAATCTCGGTGTAGGCAAAGCAATCCAGTTTATAATCAGTAGTAAACCAAAGAATGATATGTTGAGCTTATCCAGAGAATACCCCTGATACGAAAGCGATCACAGATATAGCAATTTTCGGGTACTTTGCTGATGCCAACTAGAGGTTCACGAACCCTCATATCGTCTTAGCTTGTTTTACTTAACGTTAGCCTTGACCTTCTGATCTACTTGATAACTGTTTTTCGGTGAATGTACTTAGTGATAGCTGCCGACAAGCTGATAAGCTGAATCAACACAAATGTGCACCTTCCAAATAAATTCGTTTCCACTGTTTCTTAAACGTTTGAAAATCGTAGGGGATTGAATTCTCTGTATATCCAATTCAAATTATACGAAAATGCTTCATGCATTTTCTATGCTTTGGAACTTGTGCAAGTCTTCATTAGTGGTGTTTTTTTTTATTCTGGTCCAACGTACAAAAGTAAATTTATGGTTGAGCTTGTTGAATAGTTCAGAGCGAGTCGAAGAAGAAAATTTTGATAGTAGGCAATTAATTATCTTTACAGGGTCAATTGAAGTGCTACATTGGAACTAACAAATAATTTGATCAAAACAAAAACTTTTTCTTTCAAATTTAATACGATTTACATCAAAACAGATCATATTTTCAAAATCCATTGGCGCCTTTCGATTTTTTTGTCCTTGAGCTGGTTACTCGCTGCAAAAGCTCAAGGCACATATTCTAAAAAGACCACAGGTGGTTTTTGTGGTATTTTATCCCAGGATTCAACTAGATGGCGCTTCAGAACTTCCAACCCGTCATGTTTTGTGGAGTAGACTTCGGGCTTCTGTATACGCTAGACAGCCAAGTCCACAGGGTTCAGGTCCGGCTAACTCCCCGACCACTCCGTACTCGAAATTAACCCTCGAAAAAAAAATCGCACACAAAAATTGGGACCTCTTTCCTTGGTAAGCCAAATTGGGACGTGTCCACAGTTCGAGGACATGCCGTAACTAGAACTACTAGAATTGATCTACACCTCTTCAGGGTGTTCGGTTGATATTCACCAGGGAAGTACGGGCGATTCCGACCCACACCTTTAATAAGACAGATTTCTGTCGTCTTGTGGCCTTTAATACGTTTGCATAGGTTCGTGATCTTTCTGGCAACCAAAATCTGTAGTTCTGTTTTTTCACGAACCGCTGAACGGCGATGAATTCATCGGCAGAAAACACGATATTCTCCTAATTTTTCATGCGCGGATCGCGTAAGCTGCACCTTCGCCCTTTCTACCCGCTCTTGCTTCTGGTCAAACGAGAGGTCTTGAAATCTTAGGATCTTGTAAGGCTGGGCCTAAAGATCATCTTCCAAGATCCGACGACGCTTTTGATCCAGTGTATTAAAATCTATCGCCAATTTAGTGTTATTACGCAAAGAAATTCTCTCAGAGCGTATCTTGATGATCTTCACTACGGTAGATGTCGCCACTGTAGCTTGACGATCCCCACCATACTATACTTGGGTACTTCTGATCTCCAGGTATCTTCCAAGTGCGAGCCAAAATAAAAAAAAATACATACACCCATTGGACAACTCACGAAATTTATCTTTCTACCGTTTCACAGCCTGGAACTAGGCAATCAAAGCGCTACGTTAAGGTTCGAGGACTATTTTTATAAAAAATAAAACTGTTTTACAAAATTAATAAAAATATCCTCTGAAATCTTAGACATAATGTTAACAAGGTGACAAGGTGTCATCTAACTCGGATTTGTAAAGGGTGAAACGGTCAAAATTTGGTCAAGGGAAAACGCGTGTAAATCGGTGAAATCGTTTATTTAAAAAATCAAATTAAATTTCTATTTCAAGTTTAGTTAGTATAAAATGCAGGAAAAATATTCAGTTAGACTTTCGCTTTTCCAAATCCGAATTGCCGGGCCTTACGCTTAACCCATGCCAATGGATTTTGTACAGCCACCTTGTCCACCTTCTTCGCCGCAGAAAGCCAGTTTGCCTTGAACTGCTGCTTGTCCTTAGCAGTTTTTTGGTCTACTTTAGGTTTCGCTTGACAATAGCCCAGTATTTCTCAATTGGGCAGAGCTCTGGCGTGTTGGGAGGGTCCTTGTCCTTGAGAACCACCTGCACGTCGTTGGCGGCGTACAACTCCATGGCCTTTTTACCGTAATGGCAAGATGCCAAATCCGGCCAAAACAGTAGGGAACAATCGTGTTTCTTCAGGAAAGGCAGCAGACGTTTATTCAAACACTCTTTCACGTAAATTTCATGGTTGACAGTCCCGGAAGCTATGAAAATGCTGCTTTTCAAGCCACAGGTACAGATGGCTTGCCAAACCAGATATTTCTTCGCGAACTTTGACAGTTTCATGTGCTTGAGAATATCTGCTACTTTTTCCCTTTCTTTTGCCGTATAAAACTCCTGTCCCGGAAGCTGCTTGTAGTCGGCTTTGACGTAGGTTTCGTCGTCCATTACCACGCAGTCAAACTTCGTCAGCATCGTCGTGTACAGTCTCCGGGATCGCGCTTTGGCCGTCGTATTTTGTTTATCATCGCGATTTGGAGTCACTACCTTCTTGTAAGTCGATAGTCCGGCTCGTTTTTTGGCTCGTTGCACGGTTGTAGACAATACACCCAGCTTATTTGCGGCATCTCGGAGAGAGAGGTTAGGGTTTCGCTTGAAACTACCCGCAACTCTCTTTGTCGTTTCAGCGGCTTCCGGTTTTCGATTTCCCCCCGATCCAGACTTCCTGTCTGTCGACAAACGTTCCCCATACACTTTAATTACATTTGTAACGGTTGATTTGGCAACTTTTAGCGATTTTTCCAGCTTTGCGTGCGAGTAGCTGGGATTTTCGCGATGCGCGAGCAAAATTTTGATACGCTGCTCTTCTTCCTTGGACGGCATTTTGACAACTGAAGAGAGAATTCAAAAATCAAAATAGGAGCAACATTCTACACACACACACATTCAAAATGAGGGGTTTCCAGGTATTTCAAAAGCTAAATTGAAAGACAATCTAAAAAATCTGACAACCTTAGTTTGGAATCCATTTGGATTTCAATTCAACAAGTTGTACTCTGAATAGTGCTGGAATGATCTAAAAAAATATAAGATATAGTGTGCACAACTGCAATACTAACTAGAAATAGAACTAAAATTTGTCACCAGAAACATTAAAACAGCTCAATCCCAACCCTAATGTTGCAAGAAATCCATGGACAAAAAGTCGTTATTCAAGCTAACTTTACTCGTGTCTTATAAACAACCACATTATCGTTTTTTTATTATCGTTGTGTACAAATTTAATGTCAATTAGACACAAACGTATAATGAATTCCAAAATAAATAAAAGCATAAATTACAAATTCGATATGTAATTACAGCTGAATAATGTGTATTCTAAAATTACACCAATTCAGCAAATTGAAAGTTTACACAAAAAGCGAGTCAATATGCAAGAACTAGTGTTCCCTTGGCTATATCTGTGTAGCAAGTTTTTGATTGATTTCAATGCAATGTAGAAAAAGTGATAGGAAAGATTTTTTCCTGAATTGAATCTTTTATACACTTACAGTCAGTTTCCATTTTTTCTGCGATTTCCTCTTTTTTGTGCTCAATCTCGCACCCAACTTTTTCTTTTGGCTGGCTGGCAATGTTGACTGCCTAACTGCCACCGGATATCAGATGAACTGTCAAGATTTCTCAAGATTAAAACTTTTTTCACCATTTAGTGCACTACATTCCATTCGGTTCTTCACCATTTCTTCCTCTTCTGGCGCTCAGTGCATCATCAGCAGCACATCACAGAGACTCGCTTTATCCGACAAAAGAACTTTATCATTTTTCAATTAATCATGGTGCATTTCATTTGCCCTTGCCGTCACCGCTTTGTGCAGCCATTTAGCCCTCACGTCACTACTAACTATGCTCTGCTCTGCTCATTCATTTCAATTTTACTTTTCACTCTGCCAACAACGCTCTGCATATCATTCTGGATGCCACATTTTCCCCTGGTTAACTCGCGCGTTGTCGGTTAACTTTTATATGCACTTCTTTTCTGTCACGTTTCGAATATTTATCCTCCTCCACGTGGGTTTGCCTTGGCAGCCTCCACTATCAGCAGAAACATATTTGACTAACTCTGAACTCAACTTTTGACTACGGCTGCTGCCTCGAAAGAAATGCGAAAGTGAATGATGGCCCGGCAAGAAGGTTGTTCACTTTTACGCCGAACCTGGAGTTGATTTTTTTTATTATCGAAATATCTTAAGGCAGCAAAAACTTAAAGTAAAATGGGTTAAACTGTTGTGTGGTACTTTATCAAAATTTTCATTTTTGTATTTTCATGTGAAAACACAATAAAAGATTATTTTATGTCTTTTTTGCTTCATATATTACTACACGATTATAAACAAATTGTGTAAATTTTTGAAATTTTATGTATTATAAATCGGCTGAGAGGTGATAAATTTGAGTGTCATTTTGGTGAGATATTTATTTTGCCGTTTTTTTTTAACTTGTAACTTATAAGCTTGTGTTATACAGCAATTCTTTCCAAAATTTACTTGTTAAGTAATCATCTTTTCGATAACCTTATAAGAAGCTGTCATTTTGAGCAAGAATTTTATACAAATCTTACTCGCACAAATGAGTATTTGTGAAACAAGTGTAACAAGTCTGTGAGTGATCTTAATTTATATTACTTTCAAGCAATATTATTTCATTCTAAGCAATGAGGGTATATTCTGTCTTCTTTCTGTCTTTTCTCTAAATATTGTTAATTTATTTTTCAAATATCTTCTTAATTCTTCAGAAAAAATACATTAGGAGTATTATGTTATGTTCACTGGTTCAGGTGGTCCAAAGTTGTCAGAAAGTACACGAGAGTTGGATGCGATGGAAGGTTGAAACCAAACTTCAATTTTGACAGCTGGCCAGAAAAAGGGGACAGTTCGACACAGTTGGAAAGTTGATGGCTTGTATCTCTTCATTCAATCTTTCTTGAATTAAAAAACAATACTATTTCCCTTCAAATTTTTGTGATAAAAATTGAAATGTGCTACTGTAGCTCAATCTATTTAGCTCAAATTTTGCATGTTATTTTATTTTGTTTTAATACAGGAATCATTTTAAGCCAGGAAACGTTTTATTTTTATTTTTTCTAGCTCAATTCTAGTAACCCTGCTTTACACTGTGATTTTTCAATTTTATTCAAAGAGATTTCTGTTAAGGTTGAATCAACTTAGCTACTCTAGTTTTCAACTCACTATATTTTTATTATAACCTCTTGATTTCTATTTTGAAATTAAAGCTTTAAGGAAATAATTTTTTATAGATGAATCTAGTCTAAAATTATGATAAATTTTAAATAATATTATTGAAAAAATAATCATTTCCGTATTTTTGTCGATCTTAAATTTTCAAAAATCAAAGTATTTTCGGCAAAAGTGAACTGCAAATGATCGACAGCGAACTAGCTTGGAACGCTTTAGATTCATCATGTTTTTTTCATCCTTTACTTATTTCACTTATTCTACTGTACATTCTTTGTTATTGAATAAAATATGAAAGAAGATTTAATGTTAAAGTTGAACAATCATAACTTCTACTGTTTCATATAGATTGTCGCCATAAACGAGTGGTATCATATAAAAATTGATTTTTTTTTCTTTAGTGCGTATCCAGATGCATCTGAGCATACAAACTATGTGGAATTATTCCAAAGAACAAGTTTAAAAAGGGAAGATTTTTAATATTTCGTTGGAAACCGACCTAAGCATAATGGATTTCATTTAACCAGAACTAGTAATCCAAGATAAACTCGTTTAAATATGAATTCATGTTAAATTTTAATTACACCAAATATAACAATTTTTGATAAAATTTTCATATATAAAAAGGATTTTCATAAAATCCAAATCTCTAATCTTTCCAGGCGATGATTTTTTATTGTGTTTCAGAATAACGAAAACTTTTTGAAAACTTTTGGAATAATTTAACAAATGAAAATTTATAAATATAGATCTCCAAAAAAAAGCGTATGGAGACTCACCGACCAAATATTTTAATTTTGCCGAAAATGACTCAAAAAAGGCTAAATTTTCCATTTGTGAACAAAATTGAGTTTCTGTTTTTTTTCTTTTAAACATCTTCTACCTACACTGAATGAAACCAGAATAGTACCACTATGTTTTGCGTGTTAAAATATGAATGATTGAAAATCACAAAAATTTTCATCTACAATTTGTTTAGACTTGTTTAACGGGTAAATCATAGAGTGTCCCGGTCGGGAAATCCCGGGAATTAGAAAAATTCGGGAATTCCCGAATCCCGGGAAACGCTTAAAAAACCCCGGGAATCCTTGAAGCTAGTAAAATGTTCTAAATTATTACAAATTTACACGATCCAAATTGGAAAAATGAATCATATTGAGCAAGGAAAATGATAGTTTTACCACTGACCATACTGATTAGACACTCGATTTCGTTGGTTGGATAATTTTTCCAACAGTACGCAATATCGACTCCAGAGTGCGCATCGATCGATTTGAGAAATACTATCCCAGTTATAAAGTTCCATCCAACTTAAAAAAAAATGGCTATTTCTACGATAAAATCGAGCTAAACAGGTCAATTTTTTCGTCGGTTTTGCAAACCTACAAACTTTGTCAAAAAACTAGCCTGAAAATGGTTGAATTTGTGTTCTAAGTGTCACGTTAGTGTGATCAGTGACCTTGATGGCTTAGTCTTAATTTTTTTTTCTTAAATCTGGGTAACACAAGTAATTTGATAAAAACATGTTTTTCCTATCGAAAACTTAGTGTAATAGTGAAAAACGCCAATGAATCTACAAAACCAATAATGAAACGCTACGGAAAAAAACTGAATGTTCTAGTTATTATGCAACACTCATCATTTAGAACCTCCGTTTCGGATACTGTTTACAGTAGCAAAATCATCAGCAACGAAATGACATATTGTTAAACAAATGGATAGTTATCTGAAAATTTACGATGTTCGATGAATAACAGTCTAGATAACTAACTTCTACGAATAGTGAGAATTCTTTCTCAATTATTTCAAATTTTTGCAGCTAGAATCAGACCGGGTTTTCGGTTAAAGTACTTTGTTTTTCTTTGGTTTGCTTATTAAATTTTTGACTCATTAAAATAGTTTGAAATATTTTGCAATACTTGGTACTACATTAAATTTAATAATACCATTTTGATAAGAATTCATACGCAGTAAAGGATTAAGATCTCCATGTTGAAATCTTCATTTTCAATTTTCCCGGGATCCCGGGAATTCCCGGGAAAAGGATCGGCAGATTTCCCGATTCCCGGGAATGCTAAAATGGCCGGGAAATGGACACTCTAAATCAAGCTAAGTTTTTTTTTGGACGTAGCTGTTGGCGTTGAGGACCGAAAATATGAAAAAAGGGTGCGAAATAAGTATAGTACCACTTGTGTTTTTCAACAAAAACAAAATTATTTCTAAAAATTTACAGTTTAAAAGTGAATAATAATGCTTCTACAAGTTATAGGAATAGATAACTGCATTTTAATGAATTCCAAAGGTTTTCAAAGGTTTCAAAAAGGGGTTTTAAGAGATGCTCTTCTAGAACTAGGGAATTTGATATTTGAGCTGTTATACTTTACCAAACTACATACTTTCTTCATTAAAATGACGTGAAATGATGAAACAAACATTTTGGGTTTATTTTGAATCAGAAAAATACAGGTTGGAATTCAAAAACTTAGTTTTATTTTCAGTAAACCACACTTTTTCCAGTTTCAACTCGTAGATGGCAAGACTATCTTGCAGTTAAAACCAAATTAAGTCTCAATATTGATTTTCCAGGTTTATTGAGGCTCATATTCATTATTTGGTAGTTTTCCAACCCAGATTTTTTGGAGTTTACGCTTCAGAAAGCTTTTCGGGATTTGCAAATCATACCAATAATACTGCTAGCCGTCTGGTTCATCAAGCTCCATCGGACAGAACAAAATTATCCTGATTATCGGTCCATGAATTTCACTTTTAGTGACCTTGATGATATTCTAATTTTTCGATTTAGTGATCTTAGAATTTCCAAGGTTCTCACACGGTACCACACACTTTTTTCTTTGACCAAAATCATCCAGCACACCTTGAATAATCCCGGATATTCGAAAATGGGCATCGATTCGGTTTAATTGCAAGATAGTGCCATCTATGACTTAAAACTGGAGAAAAAGTGCTATTTAAACACATTTCTATTTTTGAATTTGAAGCCTGTTTTTTGGATTCGAATTCAGCCTCAAATCTATGTTACAACATTTTGCATCATACTAATGAAAGTTATAGAAAAAATGATGGAGTTTGATAATGTATTACAGCTCAAATATCAAATTCCTTAACGCTAGAGGAGCATCTTTTAAAAACCCCTTTTAAAACCTTTGAAAACTTTTAGATCTCTAGAAAACTCCTTAAAATGCAGTTATCTATTCCTATAACTCGTAGAAGCATTATTATTCACTTTTACACTGTAAATTTTTAGAAATAATCTTGTTTTTGTTGAAAAACAGCTACTACTTGTGTTTATTCTTAATTCGCACCCTTTTTTCATATTTTCGGTTCTCAACGCCAATTGTTACGTCTAAAAAAAGCCAACTTAAGCTTTATTTATCCGTTATACAATTTAAAACGAATTGTATTTGAATATTTCTTTTTTTGAATATTTTTTTAATCATTCAAATTTTAACACATGGGTACTATTCTTATTTCGGTCACTGTATAAACATACGTGGGATACATGCAGGCTGCATTTAACGAAATTGAAAGAATATTTGTCTTATTTTTGCATAAGAAAAATTAATAGAAAGAGAACATTATTTTAGGTTATGAATAAATATCAGCTTTTTAAAATCGATATCAAAAAAAATCTTTAAATTTTATTACAGGTCCACAAAATACATCATCTATAAAATAAGAAAAAAATATTACGAAAATAATTCAAAGCCAAAGTACGTGGCGCAGAGGAAAGCCTACAAGTCTTCTAAGCCAACGGTCATTAGATCGAATCCTGGTCACGACATACATAGTACACTTTCTGTGGGTTGGTGGTTCTAGCATTTATAAGATGCTAGCCATAATATCCTCGGAAGATGTAGCTTAAAGTTTAGGGGTTTTTTTCCATTTTGCCCCGGGGGTCTGCAGTTCTTCCCCAAAATTGAAAATTTGGTTCATTTTTACGACTTAAAAACACATGTATTTGATCAGATTTCTGACATTTTTATTTTTCGAGTTTGGTTTGGTAGATTTTTTGTATATATACATATTTGTATTCATACATATTTCAAACCTTCGTGACTCTGTTATTTTTCAACGGAAATCATAAAATAGCACATCAAAACGCATTGAAATGTATCAGCTTTCTAAGGAGATTTATTGTCATTATTTAACTCATAAACGAGTTGTTAGCCCACTTTGATGTCTTGAAATGCGAGTTACATCATAAATTGGGCTATACAATGGAATTTTTTGCAGAATATTTGGTGATGCAGACGGAATATTTAGACACCATTTAAAGCTTATTTACAATTTTTCATGTTTAAGATAATTTCTACTTAATTTTTAAATGTGCTATTTCATGATTTCCGGTGAAAAATAACAGAGTTACGTAGCTTTGAAATAGGGTTTTATTTTATATACCAAAAAATCTTAGCGAATCCAACTCGAAAAATAAAAATGTTAGAAATCTAAAAAACACATGTGTTTTGAGGTCTAAAAAAAGGAATCAAATTTTCAATTTTGAGAAAGATCTAATGAACCCCGGCGCAGATTGTCTGATAATAAAAAAAATCCCCTTAAGTAAATGGAATCTCTTCGAGGAAACATCAAGAGATCCTGTAAGTGTTTGTGTTCGTTTGAAACTGTCTTGTCTCACCCCATTTTACGGTACTGAATGTACTCTCTAATCAAAATTCGGGCAGACTGCGATGCGATAATCCGTTGCACAGAAATGGTGATGCAAGGTAAACTATACGAGTTCAAACAGGAAGAAAAAAAAAAAACAAATAATTAAACTCAACCCTTTGTTTCATGTAGTAATAAATTTGCATCTGTTTTGGTATGAAAAAAGCGAAAAATCGTATATATAAACCAAAAGTCACATCTTTTCCAATTGTAAAAAATGGTTTTTATGAAAAAAAAAAATCACGAAATGAAAGGTAGCGCACTATTTGTCTACCGAACTGGCTCCAATGCTCCGGATGCTCCTAAAATTGACAATTTTTGCAACCCTGTATAGAGGACTGAATTATTTTTGGATAGCCAGTGGTTTTGTTTTGGTTGACGCCCCGACAAAAAAAAAGTAGAACCACACCGCACCGTACCGTTAATTATGGATTCACTATAGTCGATGGGTCCCGTTCAATTAGTCAAACCTTGCCTGCATCGGATTGATAACTTAGTGCTGCTATAGCTTCGGTGATAGTTGAGCAACTAGTGGTTGTTGGAACGTTCTGTGGCTGTGGCTCAGCAGCGCTTAAAGTGTCGCGCCTCACGTTCGTGTTGTTATCATCATCGGTCGGCAAACGACGACTTGCCAGCTAGCTAGCTTATGATGGCAGTTATTGTTTTGCACATAAAAATGGCAGTTCCGGAGCGGTGCCTGGAATTTAATTATAGATTGGTTGTCGCAATCCTGAGACGACTAAGTGCACACCCCTTCAGGTAGCATTTCACATCTTGGCCGGGCGGCTGTCTGTCACGTTTGCTTTTGCGTTCCTTTTACAATGTACCGCTAGAGGCGGAAAATCACTGCGAGACAACTCTATTGGTCGCTCTTCTGCCTTTAGAATCGATTCCTGTTCTCCACACAGTCCACGCGAAGACACTGATTGCGCGGCCAAAAAGGAATTCTCACCGCTGAGGTAATCAAACACCCCCAGGTATGCAACACTCTGGATCGCCGGCTAGTATCACGTTCCCGTCGTCGGTGAGTCTCGTTCTGGCCGTTTGCGCCAAACTCTGGCCGTCTACCGACCAAACAAAAACCGCGGGATATCGCGAACGCGTGCGTACAAACGGCGGCGTAAAACGCACAGCACCTGACCTGGCTATGGCGCGACGACGACGACGACGCGACGACTTGTTGAACCACCGACCGGCGTTCGAACACTAATCAAGTGTGGTTTTGCGCGAGAAGCCTTTTGCCTGGCTCTGTTTGAACGGATCGTCCCTCACAGTGTAGGGTTGCAAGCTGGAAGGAGTAATTAGATGTAATTTCCAACGATTATTTGCGAATCTCTCTCGCTTATCGCAATCTCTGTCGCTAAGATTGAAATTAAAAAGGCTTCTCGAAAGAGATTTCAATCTGCAGTGTGATAGCAATCGATAGAGCGCTAATTCGCTAATCGCTACCTTGCAGCTATAGTTTATGTTAGCACATTAGCTTCTTAGGCGTCACTGTAAGCATCTATCGATTAGTTTTTCTATGAGGTTAAAATCTTTTTAAAATAACAACTATCCTAAAATGTGTATTTCTTATTTGGTCGTTCAAATTTCAAAGCCCTACCAATTGATTCCATTTCATTAGGTATCTCATTTGGTTATTTTGCCACCACAGTTAAACTCTTATAGAAACGTCGAGGTTGTACTGGTCCATTTATGATAACCCAATTTCGAGAAAACTTAACTTTAATCAAATTAACAAGGCCGTGCGAATGGGTTGAGCCTCCCCCTCCAATGAAGATTTTTTTCCTATTAAAATTTTCAGTTTAAGAAATGATTTTACCGTTGTAACGGGGAATAACTGGATATTGTAAATTTCGAAATGCAATTCCATTAACTTTTTATTTTGAATCTCATATCTTTAAACTCAAAACCCTACCTCGTCTTTATCATGAATTTTACTTCAGAAGTGCAACTCGAAATTTGAAACTAACTATTTTAACTTAAAAAATCATTAATGAAATATAAATTCAACACATCATTAATCTTGTAGCCATGCGACTGGTGTTTACTGAACTCACGGTAGTGATCAGAATGGGCAAAAAACCCCAATATCTATTGCATTGTTACTTATCACCGGGGTTCTTCAGATCTTCTCCAAAATTGAAAATTTGGTTCATTTTTACGACTTAAAAAATCATGTATTTTTTCAGATTTCTAACATTTTTGTTTTTCGAGTTAGCTTCGGTTAGATATTTTTGTAAATAAAAAATAACCATGTTTCAAAGTTACACAACTCTGTTATTTTTCAATGAAAATTATAAAATAGCACATAAAAATGCATTGAAATTTCATCAGCTTTCAAAAAAAAAATATTTTTTTTAAATTAACTAATGACCTTCAACATAAAAAAAAAGTGAAAATGAACTTTAAACGGCGTCTAATGGACCGTCTGCATCACCGAATATTTTGCAAAAAATACCAACTTATCAAAGCAGGTAAAAACACTATTATTTCGTGCTTTGTAGAGTATTTGCAGCAAAACTGACTTCGTGTTATATCCAATAATCTAAATATCATATTGTTAATGTGATAGAACCAATAATGGAAGTTTTGCTTTTACAGCCTGGTCATATACTACATAACTTATAAACTTTTCGATTAAAGATCACTGTAAAGCATAGTCAATGCCAATAGTAGAAGGTTTCAGTCCCTGTGTTTCAGATCACAAAAGAGGTTAAAAAATTGAATATAAACATGCTTTATAGTTTTCATATCGGGAGCTGGAGCACTGGACACCAAAATAGCTCAGTATGGCCTGCCCAGGCTGTAAAAAGTATCATTCCCATTATAGGTAATATGACATTGAAAAAATGACACTTATACCGTATTCGTTTACCCAATTCGCTTTTGAGGTTTACCATACAAGAACGAACATAATTCGTCGTTAGTGTATTGCTACCTTACTCGCTCAAACGCGAATCTTCAGTGTTCGACCGTCCATTGTAAGATCAAATCTGGGGCATTACGGATGCAAAACTGAGCCCATAAACTACTCAAAATGACAGCAAAATGTGCAAAACTGGGTATAAACGAATATGTTATTAGATTATTGGATATAACATGAAGTCAGTTTGGCTGCAAACACACTACAAAGCAAGAAAAAAAAGTGTTTTTACCTGCTTTGATAAGTTCTAAGTTCTTTTGGGGATGTGTTAGCTGTGATGGAATTGGACTACATGTTCGAAATATACCTTTTCCTAAAAGCTATTGATCTCCGTCTATAATTCTTTTTATTTTCATATTTCCCTATCTATTTCCTATTCTCTTCAAAAAGTGTTAAAAAGTGATCTAGACCTAAGCAAACAATTGTAAAAAAAAACAAAAAGAGTTTGGCTCCATAAAGCCTCAAGGTATGAGCCGTTTCAAATAAACGAATTACAAAAAAAAAATTCTTTTGTATCCATATGTGAGTGCAGTTGTTCGACCATTGTTTGTTTTCTATGCACAAAAAAAGAGTTTTACTGTCATTATTTCTTTCATAACTTTTGAAGGAGTTATTGGCCCACTTTGATGTCTTTAGATGAAAGTTGCATCATAAATTGAGCTATACAATGGTATTTTTTTTGCCAAATATTCGGTGATGCAGGCGGTACATTTAGACGTCATTTAATGCTTATTTACAATATTTCGAGTTGAAGGTAGATTTTTAAGTATTTTATTTGAAAAGCTGATAAAGTTTCAATGCATTTTTATGTGCTATTTTATAATTTCTGTTGAAAAATAACAGAGTTATGTAGCTTTGAAATATGGTAATTTTTAATTTACAAAAAAACCTAACCGAGTCTAACTCGATAAAAAAATGTTAGAAATCTGATAAAAATACATGTGTTTTTAAGTCGTAAAAATGAACCAAATTTTCTATTTTGGGGAAAATCTGAAGACCCCCGGCGCAAACCCATCAGATAATAATAAGAATCCCCAAATCTCATATCACATATCTTTAAGAAAATTAAAATTTCTTGAGATAATAGTGTGATAGCTGTTCTATCTATTCTTAGTTGAAATCAAAAGATCATTAAAGTTAATAAATATCATAGCAATTTTATTTTAAAATTTAATTATTTTTTCAATGCACACCGTCTTTTAGAGCTAATTTATTTTTCATTTACGTATAAAATATTTATTTTTTCAAAAGTTAACTGAAATTGTCTGCATAATTTTTCAGAAATAAAATATATTTTCCTCTTAAGAAAATGAACAAATAGGGTGATTTGCCAATCATTGTACACGCTTTAGGCTTTTTTGCAGTATTTTAGTCATTTCATTTGACATTTGATGTCTTCAGCAACATTGTTCAATTTTACATGGAGCATATACTAGTACAAATTTTTGCCATCCCACTTCCATCTGTACCGTTGAGCCGTCAAAACGTACGCCGGAGCATCGTTTCCTTGCTGTGTACCTGCAGGAACATTTTACATTATTTGTTTAATCCTTACAATTTTCTCGTATGTTTGGATAACGTGCCGCTATTAAGCCTACCTCTGATAATTCAGGCCCATCGCCCAAAAAAGTTGAAATTTCCAATTCAATCGATGTTCTTCATAACATCGGTGATGAGGATATATTCATATTTAATTCTGATAAGAGTACTAAGAAACCTTCTTCTTCTTATACTCTTATCTTATTTTAATCGCCGCCGGGATATATTCTTATTTAATTTTTGGCATTTCGGCGAGTTGTGAAAATTCAAGGTAGAATATTTAGAAAGAACATGAAAGTATTATAGGTGGAAAGATCAAAGCTAGAGCGCTTTGGGTAGAAGAAATTGAATAGTTGGTGAAAATGTGAGCAGGGCTTTTGTTGTGTGAACAGCTTTTGAACTACTTGCGTGATTCTTTGCCGCGCGCCGTTTCAATGTTGATAGGAAGCGATGAAGAAACCCATCGCATTCCTACCCACATTGAAACACGGACGGGTCGAACACATGTGAGATTGTGTCCGACCGGGCAAAATACTATAATACTATATAATATAATACTTTCATGTTCTTTCTAAATATTCTACCTTGAATTTTCACAACTCGCCGAAATGCCAAAAATTAAATAAGTCTTCTTATACTCTTAAAAACGAAAAGGTTCCACCAATTACGGTCACGATTCCTGACTTCAATGCCTTTTGGAAGGAAATCGTCACTTCCGTCAAGGATGTGAAGATTTCTTTTCAGATCGGTCGAAGGGGAACTGCTCGTATATTGGCGGAATCTTTTAATGATTTTCAAAAAAATTTAAATTATTTGAATAATAAAAAAAACATTAATTTTTTGAAATTCTCGAAAAGGCTCGCCTTATGTTTCTTTGTCGAGTCGAATTTTAACCTTTTCGAAAATCTTCTACCAATTTTCTTCAAAATATTACGCAATGTCGTCATTGTCAAGCTTTTTGTCATGGCACTAAAAGTTGTAGAATGAATGCCAGATGCATGCTTTGCGGCTCATCCGATCATGAAAAATCTAAATGCCTTTTTGGTGGTGATAAACCACAAACAGAATTTTTCAAGTGTGCAAATTGCGCAGGTAATCATTCCTCCAATTCCATAGACTGTCCCGTTAGGGAAAAATTATTGCTTCAAGAAAAAATCCCAGAGTTGTCAGAAGATTATCTTCAACTCCTTTCTTTTTTTTCATCTTCACACGTCAGGCCGGCAAACAATCTGCCTGTTCGCGGCTAGCCTCGGTCTACATTGGAATTACGTCTTGGTATTTTTTTTTTGCAATTCATTTATTTGAAACGGCTCGTTACCTTACAGTTTTAATGAGCCAAAATCTGTTTTTTGTTTGTTTACTATGAGTTTCTTATGTCTACTTTACAATATTGTTGAGCATAAAATTAGAAGAAAGAATTATAGATGAAGATCGATAGCCTTTAGAAAAAAATATATTTCGTACATATAGTCAAGGTCCATCGCAGCTAACACATCTCTCACTGGAACATCAGGTTGTTTCCCTCGGGCCCGTATTCGCGATTTTGCGAATTGATCGACTCGATCGACAAGGTGAGGGTGTAGCTATTTAGTGGTATGAATAAGGTTTAGCAATTGCTTCGGTAGCTTTTACTTAGCTCGAAATCAATCAAAGCAAAAGTCCAAAGCATTTGCTTAGTTTGGTATGAATAAACATTTGCTTAGCGGATGTGTACTAAAGTCTTAGAACATAGCTTTTGCTTCGAAAAATAGAGCTATCCAACCAGCAGAATCTGAAGTTTTCTAAAGTAAAATGAAAGAAGACGATCAGAAAATTGAAAAGTACGGCTAAAGTAGCCTTGAAGTCGACGAAGCGGGTGGTGGGTGTAAGAACGACCGGAATTTAATGTTAATGCGTGCTCGTATGTTGATGTTTAAAGAAAGATGAATACATATTCGAATATTGTTAAACAAAAAATGGCCTAACTTTAATATTTATCATAAGCTCTCCGACATGTATTCGGATCGGGATAATCCGATGTATAAAAAAAATAGGCAATAGGCGCGCATTTTAATTTAGATTTTTTTTTTAAATCTTAGGATTATAAAAAATTATATAAAAATGAGAGATCTGTATAATGTTTTAAATTATTACAATTTATTTCTTACTTTGAGCCAATTGGGACTCCTTCCACTATAGCCGGATTTTTTTTTAATTTGAAACATTTACTAATTGATTTGTTTATTGTCATCTTAGACGAATGATTTTATACAACGACAGGAATATGAAAAAAGTGGAGTTATCACTTCGACTTTTCTTTATCCATGTTGAAAATACCTTGTTGAATCGTTTTGAAGTGAAATATTGCTAATTTGATAAGTTCATGACGTCATTAAAGAATTTTTTATTGGAAAAGTCTGCTACCGAGCATGCTTAGAAAATAAAGCAATTGCTGGGAGATTTGTCGAGCAATTGCTTCAGATTTGAGCTTTATTCATACCAAACTAGCTTGTTCTAAAAGTAAAAGCTACTGACTGAGAAAACAGCTGTCAAAAAAACTTTATTCATAACAACCGAAGCAATTGCTTTAAGCGACTGCTCGACTGCTCGATTCAGTTTAGCAAAAGCAATTACTAAGTTTTTTTTCATACCACCCATTGTCATCAATAGTCGTCTCTAATTTAAACTTCTTCCTTCTTTCAATACAAAAGTCTTAGAAACATTTGGAATTGAATTAGAAACTTCTATGGGGAAAATTATAATTGTTGCCGCATACTTGCCTTTCCAATGAAACGGTGAGCAGTAAAATTTTTTGAAGGGAGATTTACAAAAACTCACCAGAAATAAGTCTGAATTTTTTATTATTGGTGACTTTAATGCAAAACACCGATCTTGGAATAATATTTCATCAAATTCTAATGGGAATATAATGAATGCTCTGCAGGTTATTATACTGTTGAATATCCTAATGGGCATACTTGTTTCTCTTCAATTAGAAATCCCTCCACAATTGATTTGGTTTTAACGGATTTAGGCGAGCATTGTAGTCAATTAATTACTCATGCGGACCTCGATTCAGACCACCTTCCAGTAACTTTTTCTTTATCCCAAAATACTTTTGAAAACCCTTAAAAAACAAGAATTAACTTTCAAAAAGCTGACTGAGAGCGATATAGGAATTTTATTGAACGTAATTTAGATGTAAACGTTCCACTGAATTCAATAGAAGATGTAGATTTGGCTGTAGAAAATTTGATAACTTCAATAGTCAATGATAAAGCCGCTTCAGTTAAACATAAATCTAATCAACCTTTGATCGATGGTGATCTTCAGTTTTTGAGACGACTGAAAAACATTCGTCGACGCCAATATTTATCAGCGAACTAGAGATCCTTATTTTAAATTTATTTATTGCGACCTTCAAAATTTTGCAAAAGCAGTAGAGGACATAAAACCCTAATCAGAGCCATTTTGGACATTAACTTTTTTTAACTAACGCATAAAAAGCTCAAAAATTGGCCCAACAATTTTAGTCTGCTCATGATTTTAATTTAAACGTAGTAAGTCCAATTGATGCCCAAATTTCAATAGAATTTGATGATATTCTTTCTAAACAAAATGTGTTTGAAAGTTCTTGTGAGACAAATATTGATGAACTTGAATTGATTTTCAAAAAATTTAAAAATATGAAAGCTCCGGGGGTAGATGGGATTTTCTTATTGTTCTTATTAAAAAGTTGCCTGAAAGCACTTTAATTTTTTTAGTAAAAATCTTCAATAAATGTTTTCACTTGGCTTATTTTCCCAATAAATGGAAAAATGCCAAAGTAACTCCTATTTTGAAACCTGGAAAAAGTGCTTCAGAGCCTTCAAGTTATCGACCAATTAGTATGCTTCCTTCTTTAAGTAAACTATTTGAGAGAGTTATTTTGAATAGAATGATGATTCACATTAATCAGAATTCTATTTTCCCTGATGAACAATTTGGTTTTCGTCATAGGCGTTCTACTACACATGAACTTTTGAGTGTAACTAATATGATTAACGCTAGTAAATCTGAAGATTATTCAACTGGTATTGAAAAAGCTTTTGACAGTGTTTGGCACAAAGGTTTAGTAGCTAAATTAGCTCGATTTGATTTTCCTGTATATCTCACCAAAATTATTCAAAATTATTTGACTAGTCGAACCTTACAAGTAAGCTATCAAAATTCATGCTCTGAAAGGATGGCCATTAGAGCTGGTGTCCCTCAGGGCAGTGTACTTGGGCCAATTTTATACAATATTTTTACTTCTGATCTTCCTGATGTACCATAAGGAAAAGGTAGAAGGCTGATGATACTTTGCTTTCAGCCAAAGGTCGAAATTTACGGGTGGTACGCAGTAAATTGCAACAAAATTTAAATTCCTTTTTGAATTACTTGAAAATGTGGAAAATTTCTCCTAACGCTTCCAAAACTCAACTTATTTTATTTCCCCATAAGTCAAGAGCTCAATTTTTAAAACCTAATGAAAATCATTCCATAACATTTAATGGGGTTTCATTAGAATGGTCTGTTCACGTGAAGTACTTGGGACTCACACTTGATCGGAATCATACTTTTAAAAATCACATTGAAGATATTCAATCTAAATGTAATAAATACACTCAATCTGTTTATTCTCTCATCAACAGGAAATCCAAGTTGTGTCTGCGAAATAAGATTCTGATTTACAAACAGGTGTTCCGACCAGCGATAATGTATGCAGTTCCGATTTGGTCTAGCTGCTGCGCGAGAAAGAAAGCCATCCAACCTTTTCAGAACAAAGTTCATTGAATCGATCGAAGAGATGGCCAACAAAATCATCTCTAACTTCAGAGACAAATCGATGCAGTCTTCCATCGCAGAGATTCGCTCTCTTTACAATTAGTTTAATTAAAGGATAGTTTTTAGATTTAGATTTATTATTATTATTATTATTTTTTGACGTTACAGGATGCATTTAAATACTTAATTGTGCTCTACAAATTTAAGTCGAATAAATAAATTTAAGTGACTAGTAATCTATAGGGCTCTGAACAGTTCATTATTGAGCTGAACACCTTATTGTAACAATGTAATATAAATATAATGATGAATTGGTACAAATGAAGACATGGTATTTAAAAAAAAATACACACAATTTACGCTTTTGCGTATTTCTGTTCGTTTTGCCACTCAAATAATTTAGTCTTAAGTTTCAATTTTATTTTATGTATTTAGAGAATTTTTTTTAACGGAAATGCTTAAAATCATCCTTTTTAAAATCTTTGAATGATTTGGTGATTTTTCAATGACTCAATGTAAAAAAAACAACTAGGGTAAGTGTTCCTAATTTGGCATGTGTACCTAATGTTAACATACTGTTCGATTTTGCCTGTTTTTGACGTTATTTTTCACTTATCACAATTATCAAAAACATGATAATGTAAAGGATCATGTGAACTTTCATTTACAAACAAGTTAGTTTTCTAACTCACAGGATTTTTCGTAAAATCCGGATTGTTTCAAAGTTTGTCAAAATTGAATGGAACTGTTAGCAAATTTCTTTAAAAAAAAACACCTGTTTAGAAATAGAAGATTAAAGCTGAATTTGTCAACCGATTGTTTTGAAATTTTTTGTCTTATTGTTTTCTATCATGATTTAGGTAATAAGTATGTTTGAACCATGTTTTTTTCGTGTAAAAACTAATAAAGCATATGTCCACAATTAGGACACTATTTTCAATGTGTTCCTAATTATGGACATAGTCAAAGTTTTCCAAACTATATCAAAGTCCTAGAATAAATTTGAAATAAATTTGATTGATAGAATTGTGTTTTAATATTATTTTCAACGATCTGTTAAAATAAACTATTTTGAGCTAATAAAACATGATTTTTTTACTTCAGTAAATCTCAAAGCTAAAAATGTTGAAAACATATTTTCGTCAGGTTGTAAAGAACGCACCCTTCGCGACAGAGAAGGAAACAAACAAGTTACAGAGAGCTTCTTAACGATAACAGAATCGAAAGGAAAAATAAAAGAAAAATCTCAATAAAACACGTTGTATACCGTCATTTGGGGCATCATGCAACACTTTTCAACTTCAATTGCTTCTAAAAAATGTCCATTGATAATCCTACCGTGTGTACATCAAAAGTTTTAAGGTTAATGGGACATTAAATTAACGTAGTCGAAAAAAATAATTGGTTCCACCAGTTATTTTTAAATTTACAAAACATGCGATTTTTACCCTACTATGAAAAAGGGGTATCTAAGTTGCAAAAACTTTGTTTTTAATGAAAAATTAAAAAAAAAGTTTGAATAGTTATAGTTTTTGACATATTTGTGATGTCGTTACGCATAAAGCACGATCTGCAGTTATTCTTAATTTTGTTAAATTTATTGTTTTGTTAAATTAAAGTTTATATTTTTTCTGTGAAAGATTTATTTTTAAAAAGAAAGTATAAAGGTGCTGAATACATTTAGGGATAAAAAAAACTACAAAAAATTTTGCATCATATTCTAGCTTATGGAAACAAGATTTAAACTGTGGATCATTAATTTGCATGTCGATGCATTTTAGCCCAGACTGGCAAAGAAATTTTAAAAATATTTATTTTAAAAAATTAAATGATAGTCCGAAAAATATTCATACACCAACAGTGTTGATGTAGGTTAATAAAATCCATATTAAGTTTGTAGGTAATATCATTAAGTCAATCCGTCAAATTGTGTACAGTTATTTACGGCATCAAAAAATGTAAGAATATCGATTTTTCAAATTTTCTATGAGAATCAAATACTTCAAAAAACTTTCTCACGATGTGAGAAACTATGGCATCATCGTTTTGTTATCATTAAATGATAATTTTATTACATTATATAAAAATAAAAGTTAAATAAGTGTTGTGGTACCCAAATGTTGCATCGAACCATGCTATTGCATGATGCTCTGTTCGACTGTACTTATTTGTATCCATTACAATGAATTTTCTACTTTTTGAAACATAATAAATGTATTGGAAAAATAAAAGTTTGAATTGTAATAAGCTCAACATCCACTACTTTCTTCAAAACGTAAAGGAATATTGTGTAGGATTTAAATAGTCTTTATTTCTCTATTCATATTCCAAAACCGTTGTAAAATTTATAAAAAGGTGAGTTTTGAGATTTTTCTCATTAAAGTATTAAAAAAACAGACCCATATGCAAAATCAGGTACAAATAGTGTTATATCTATGTGATTTATCTATAGGTGGGGACAAGACTACCCTTGCACGAGTGTGAGAATCAGTTTTTTCAATGTTTTGATTGCTACGTCACAAACGTTCATGAGCGTCTCGACGTTGAAGTCGCCATTCATCCACGACATGCAACGTTTCATGTTATTTGAAAAATCACAATCAAAGCACCCTATTATTTTCGATTTTTCTTCCTGATGCCTAGTACGGTTCTAAATAACAAACAACTTTATCTGCGTCCCAAACATTCCTCCTAATAAGTTTCTATGGCTACATTTGGACGCCCAATACTTGATTCCGTGATGGCGTCGCGTTACGTCACAATCGTTCATAAACAACTGTATGGATATAACGAACTAATACTCATAGTACTTTGAAATATATAAGGTAGGCTATTCCGCTCTCTTTCAACGTATTGGTAAGAGGCTCCAAAAATAGTTATGGAAAAAACTGGCAAATGTATGGAATTTTTCAGAAAATGATTTTTTTCTTAAAATTGAAAATCATTAAAATTATGAAAAAATATGCATTGATGCATTTTAATGCAACAAACAATATTTGGCTTTTCAAGATCGCTTAAAGTTATATGCAACGGGCTTTTGGTCGATTTAAAACTAAAATTTGGTGATTATTTTGCCTTGTTTGGTCTTTTTCTTGCGCAGTTTGAACAAAAATTTAAACAAATTGATTTTTTATCACAGAAATATGAAGTATATTACATGTTTATCATATTTTTAACATATACAGAAGAAAATATTTAATTGTTTGCTCTCAAAAAAGAGCGATGGTGATGAAAATTTCTTTTGAATGCGCATTATTTATGGTTCAGATCCAAAAATCCAAAGCAAAAAATAGTTTTCAATGAGCCTGAAGAATCAATCTTTACTCTGAGGCCCTTTTCAAAAGAATCGAATGGCTGTTGAAGGAGAAATTAATAATTTTGATTGCCATTCTATATAAAACTGCCAAATTTTCATAACTATTTTTGTTGGTATGCAAGCATGCTGTGTACATACACAGAGCTTTCAAGTGAGGTTAAGCGCAATGGCCTACCTTTTATTTTCCATGTACTATGACTAATACTACAGTTTTTGGTTGTCCGCACCAATAGATAAACCACATAGGTGTTATATTGGGTACGCTGATACATTTTTCCTCATATGTTAACATTAGGAACATCCATATGTTAACATTAGGAACAATTATTGCGAAATTAGGAACATCGACACACTTTATAAAACATGATATTTTTCGTAAATTAAGGCTGGAAATGATTATTTCAAACCAAAACAGAGTTCAGAATAAAATTTGGAACTTAGTTACCAAAAAATTGTGTATCTTAGTATTAAAGATTCGGCGTAATAATATCAAATCAAAAAACCTCTGACAAAGTATGGTGAAATTAGGCTCATTTACCCTACCTATTCCTTTGATTTTATCATAAAAACATTATTTTCGTTGGCCGTTGTTGACTTTTCTCATAGACATTCATTTCGCGATTATTCGGGATTGGGTTTTCAGTTGACCCTATAGGATGGAATCTTTGAAAATGAAAGTGATGAACAGTTTACAAATTTTGGAATCGTTTGTTTTGATATTTTTATTCTATTTTTTTTTAATCTTGTATGCTCAACCAACAGTGGTTGGAAATGAACGAGCACTAACAGATACTTCCCCATTCTCCTTCGGTCAGTGATTTATATCGCTGGATATATTAGTAAAATTTTCTCAGTTAACGATGTTGGAAATTTCTAACTAAGTTACATTGAAAACAATAATTTAATTTTTCTGTTGGTTTTTTAATCGAAAATTATTAGGTATTCTTTACATTCGCTTCGAAAAAACTGGTAAATCAAATATTTCGTATTTTTATTTACAGTACCCGCATCTGAAATTTTTTTTAATGAATCCAATTAATCTTTCAGTTTTTTGGATGAATTTTGAATTTTAAATGTGTATTTTATTGCCTCATTCTAATTTTAATTTTGAAATGAAATTAAGTATGGGAGAGTGGGGAATCATGGGCCACCTTTTTTTCTTTGTTCCATAACTTCTTTATTATAAAAGATAAAATGAAAATAATAAATGGTATGGTTTTCTACATTTTCAAGGTATCATAAGATATTTTTTTATAATTTTTAATAAGTTATTCTCCCCAAATTCTGACTATTTGAAAATAGCAATATTTTTTGGATTTGGAAAAATGGTGGGGAATCGTGGGCCACCAAATCCAAATTGACCAAATAACATGCAAAGTTTATGAGTTGACCCAAAACTGTGATTTCCTAATTCATTTTGTTATTTTGAAGCAATTTCAGATGATGAAATAAAAAAGAGAGCTGTGTATGATCGCATAGATTCCAAAACCTGGCTCGCGATGATGAACTAAGTTGGCCTTGCTCGAGTGCGGTCGCGTTAATTTTCCACGGTCGCGTTTTGCTTCGTTATTCCTCGAAAATTATTTTTCCTTTAGAGGAATGAGAAGTTCCTCATAAAAAGACGGTCGAATTCTTTTTTTTTGCAACGCTCGTTGTTGTAGTTGGAGATGAAGTCTTTTAATATGAAGAGAGCAAACGGGAAGTTAACAGTGCAAAAAAAAAATCGAAGATTTGAAAAATTGAAATTTTTACAAATGGCCATCGTTATTTTTCGATAAGGATTTTTGGTAGAAAAGGTGTAAATTTGTGTGTTCCTGCTGGTCGTGATGGTGTTTGCGCTAATGGAAATTAGCAAACTTGAATCGGTTGAGCAACAAACAATTGAAAAAGTATTTTGTTCAATGGTTGATTGAATTTGTTTATTGCTTGGGGGAGGATGGTGTGTGTATTTCGTTGTGTACGTGCTAATGCTGGTGTCGAGTGTATTACTGAAATTTTATTTATATTTAAAAATGCATGCGTTTTGCTGAGCTTTTTAGTGTGGAAATTTTCGAAGCTTTATTGGCTTAGTTTCGGCAATGATTAGAGTTTCAGTGAGAAATTTGCAACTAAGCTTAGTTCATTGGAGTGAAAAAGAAAAGGCTGCGCTGACTGAGCAAAGCTATGTGACAAATTGACTAATTTGATTGAAAACGATATCAAATGATATTAGCTGAAGAAATGCAGTTAAAATTGGGGGAATAGAAAAAAAAATGAGAAAATGTGATCTGGATAGGTTCATGGCGAGTGGTTGATGTTGGCTGACCTGCTGAAGAAATGACATGATATTCAGCTTTTTTCGGCTTGCTTCGATAGTAGGATTTACCGAATTTGAATGAGGATCTGGAAGTAAAGCTAAGTATTTATTCACTTTATCTTATTAAATGTAGCCTCTGGATATGCGCTAATGGGTGATCATACGTTTAAATTTTTCGGAAAAAACCTTTCGAGCTCTTAACAGACCTCGGAAGGTTTTATGTTCTTCTAATATTTTCTGTCTCTCTTTTTTATTTTCAAGAGCGAGTAAAGGCGCTTTATCCTTGGTCGATGACCTGAAATGATTGCACACTGAAATCCAAAACAGTTCAACGATCAAAAATTAAACTTAAAATTTCAGTTTTCTTTTATTTATAACATCAACATCTTCAAAATGCTTTGTATTCTTGAGTTTTGTGATTTCTTTGTACAAAATAAATCATTTCCAGCCGTTGAAGAATGGTCTTATTTATTGGTTCCTTCATCAAGGAGCATTTTTCTTAGCATGCTCCCAACGATACTGCCCATTTGAAACGTATGGTACTGGTGGTCCACGTTTCTTCCTGTTCCTGTGTTCCGGTTGTCTCTGCGTTCTCTGCTCCATGGTAGGCCCAACCATTTTGTGTTTTTGATCATTTTAATGTTTTTATGTTAAAATGATTGAAAACATGAACAAAGACAAGAAGAACAATAACTCATTCATTGTTCTTTGGGACTCAGACATAAGTTCTGGCTATGGAAGTACGATTAGTGATTAGTGATTAGTGATAGATTCCAAAACCTGGCTCGCGAACATTTTGGCAAAATTTCTTATATAAGATGCACAAAATATTTTTCAAAACTCTTCATTTGACATAAGAAAACTTTACAGATAGGAAAAACGTATTTTAAATTCTGAATGTGTATAAAAACATAAAAATATAGGTGGTTTAAGATGTGTGGCCCACGATTCCCCACAAGCTATGATTTGCAAATTGGTTGCGTTTGTGTGACTTATTGATGTTTCATCAAAAATTCCTTTTCCACGTGAAAGATACTGACAAAACTAAGATCATAAGCGTATGATCATATTTTTGTTATGCACTTTAGGTTCCCCATCGATGAAATTAGTGGGTGTTTTTTTAATTATGTAAGTAAATTTTTCTAACTTTTTTTCGCTTGATAGATAAAAGAAGCATATGATGCGTATTTCAGTCAACAACATATAGAAATATATGCTCACGCAAAGCTACGATAATGACAGTTGATTTGAGATTTTTATCTCAACATACATCTGAGATATTAAAAGTGGCCCACGTTTCCCCATGGCCCACGATACCCCACTCTCCCCTATAAATAATTATAATACAAACCAAAATTATACTTCGACTTTTCGGAAAGGTCGAACAGTTCTGTAGCAGCTATTATCGTTATCGTTCATGGCTGGATTGCTCCAGCGCAGCGCCAATAAGAGCAGTGTAAACAAATCATCTGAAGTTTATTTTGAAATTAATGGAATCATACCCACCAAACAGTTTAGGCAATTGGAAGAAAATTTACGGGTTGGCAGTGTACCTACCAGATTAACATGTTTGAGAATGATTAAAATATTTGAGTACCTTTTGTTTATCCATCTTCAATCGTAGACGCATGAGGTAAGACTTTAAAAACTGTTGAAGGTGGGAGCGTTGAGATAAATTTGTGACGTGATATTGAATCAAGCAAATCAGAAAGTTCATTTGTACGTTTTGAGCACAAGTTTTTTTTGGTTTTGTTTTTTTTTGCCCAAAATCTGAACAACAACAAACAAAAACAAATTTATTACTCAAAATTGCCACACATTATGTATGTTTGAACGATTGGGCATATAAGTTAGTAATAAACTACTGAATTTTTTTTTCTGTTTTTCTGTACATAATACATACAGTCATAATTTAAATGAACTAGTTTGCCGGAATAAGTTCCCAGACGTCTATTTGAAATAACCTAAGATGGAAAAAGGGTTGAGAGAATAGTTTTCCAAATCGTTACACCACATTGTCGATGTGTTAAAATCTTATTAATACATTTCTGAAGGTGAAAATGGTTGATTCACATAGTTAGCGTTATTTAATCAATATTTTAGGAAAATAATCGATAAATTGAGATGTTTGGTTTTTCCAAACCTAAGTTTTGAGGTTCCATGTTCGAAACTCATTATTCCGGAATATCAAAAGAAAATTTAAAAAATTTCTAACAATTTTTAAGATCTGGATTTGAAATTTTTACTCTTAATTCTCATGCAGATTTGAAACTTAGATTTGAAGTTCAAATAAGACATTTTTTTTTTTTTTTTTTTAATTTACAAAGGTTTTATTAAGGCATTTTACTTATAAAGTTTTTATGTGCCGGGAGTATTTTTCCTAACTTTGGGTTAGTAAGAGGGGGGCCGTAATCGTCGCGGCTACTCAACTGTTAATTCAACTTATTATAGGAAAGGAAAGGGGATTAACTGGGGTCACTTCCAAGAACAGTTTCCGTTAGGGTCCGGTGGTGGCTTCCTGTAGCTGTGGTTTCGATAGCTACCTCAGGGTTTTCGACTTCCTGGCCAGCCTTCTATGTGGTGTTGTAGGACCCGTCGGATGAAAGTTTGTTCTGATAAATAGACGAAACGAGCATTAGATAGAGTACAGACAGAGGGGAAGAGGACTAAACGACCAAGTCAGACAGTTTGAGATATTTGTAGATGGGATACAAATATTCTAAATCTAAGTTTGCCAAGATGTCTCGAATTGGAACACCAGGTAGTTTACATCGGGCCCTAAGGGTATCCAGTAGCCAAGCCCTCGATCGATCAAACCGTTCACACGTCCACACAACATGATCAATGTCGTGGTAGCCATCCCCACAAACACAAACATTGCTTGTAACTAGTTGTATACGAAACAAATGCGCGTCAAGCCGGCAGTGATTTGACATGAGCCGAGAAACCACGTGAATGAAATCGCGACTCATGTTAAAATGCTTAAACCATGCCTTCGTCGGAACCTTAGGGATAATCGTATGGAGCCAACGTCCCTTTGTGCCATTCTCCCAGCTAGACTGCCAAGCGTTAATCGCTAAAGTGCGAGGTATTGAAAAATATTCATTGTAAGTTATTATCCTCTCAAAGATTTCACCTTGTAACGCGCCCACCTTAGCCAATGAGTCCGCATTCTCATTGCCTTGAATAAGACAATGAGACGGGATCCAAGCTAAGGTAATCCTGTACGAATTTTCGATCAAAGCGCCCAATATCCCTGAAATTTCCAGCAAAAAATGGGAAGAGCGCTTCATCAGTTTCATCGATCGAATCGCCTCAACGGAGCTGAGACTATCCGAATAGATGAAATAGTGGTCTACGGGCAGTGTGCGAATGTGTTCCAACGTACAATAAATTGCGGCTAGTTCGGCAACGTAAACGGAGCATGGCTCTCGAAGCTTGAACGAAGCTTCAAAGCGCTCATTGTACACTGCGAAACCAGTCGCGCCGTCGATTCTAGAACCATCAGTAAAGAACATTTTTGTAGGATCAATTTCACGTACTTTTGATGCAAAGATTGAAGGAATGACGTTGGGTCGGACGTGATCTGGAATTCCACGGATGTCAGCGGTCATGGACAGATCGAATTTTATTAAGGAACTACTGATCGGGTAAAAGTGACTCGTGTCCGAATTTAACAAAGAAGGGTTTATTTCTAACTGACTAAAAGTATGATAATTGTTTACATATTTTGCTTGCGAATTAATATTCATAAGCCTTTCCAAATTTTCTATCACCAAAGGATTCATAGTTACACTTCGAATTAGGAAACGTAGCGATAGATCGAAGAACCGATTTTTCAACGGCATTATTCCCGCCAGTACTTCGAGACACATCGTATGTGTCGACTGCATACAACCCATGGCAATACGCAAACAACGATACTGTATTCGTTCTAGTTTAATCAAGTGGGTATCCGCGGCTGACCCAAAGCAAAAGCTTCCGTATTCTATGACCGACAGTATCGTTGTTTGGTATAACCTGATGAGGTCCTGTGGATGAGCACCCCACCAGGTTCCAGTAATCGTTCGAAGAAAATTGATTCTCTTTTGGCATTTTTGTGTCAAGTACCTAATATGTTTTCCCCAGAGGCATTTGGAGTCGAACCAGACACCCAAATATTTAAAACTAAGAGATTGAGTTAGAGTTCTACCCATCATAAGGAGCTCTATTTGAGGTGGGGAATGCTTCCTTGAAAAAACTACTAACTCGGTTTTACTAGGCGAAAACTCGATGCCTAGATTCCTGGCCCAATGTGATAAATTATTTAGAGTTTCTTGTAACGGAGGTTTAATTTGAGTGCCTTTTTTACCTGTGATATGAACAACACAGTCATCCGCAAGCTGTCTTAGCGTGCAATTTTGTGCCATACAAGCATCGATCTCTCGGACATAAAAGTTGTATAGCAGGGGGCTTAAACATGAGCCTTGGGGTAGACCCATGTAACTAATTCGTTCAACTTTGGTTTCTCCATGACTAAAATGCATGATTTTTTCAGACAACAGGTTATATAGAAAATTGTTCAATATTGGTGGAAGTCCGCAAGAGTTAAGATTACTAGATAGCACTTCTATGGACACCGAATCGAATGCCCCTTTGATGTCCAGAAATACTGCCCCCATCTGCTCTTTTTGGGCAAACGCCAATTGAATGTCTGATGAAAGTAATGCTAGACAGTCGTTCGTACCCTTGCCTCTACGGAATCCAAATTGTGTACTTGATAACAGATTGTTTGATTCAACCCATTTATCCAGCCGAAAGAGAATCATTTTTTCGAGCAATTTCCGGAGACACGAGAGCATTGCAATCGGCCTATACGAATTGTAATCAGAAACTGGTTTTCCCGGTTTTTGGATGGCGATGACTTTCACTTGTCTCCAGTCATGCGGAACA
This sequence comes from Uranotaenia lowii, assembly GCF_029784155.1. Classification (NCBI taxonomy): domain Eukaryota; kingdom Metazoa; phylum Arthropoda; class Insecta; order Diptera; family Culicidae; genus Uranotaenia; species Uranotaenia lowii. Next base: position 280,153,753 of record NC_073692.1, on the reverse strand, counting down.
ATGTTCATCTCTAAACATTTATTGAATAAATTCAACAAGCGTTTCTTAGCGGTATCTGGCAGATTCTTCAACAAGTTGAATTTGATTCTGTCCAGGCCGGGAGCAGAATTGTTACAAGACCAGAGCGCAAGTGAAAGTTCGACCATCGAGAATTGAACCTCCGTTTCGGAACTATTCTCTGTGTCCCGATAGATTTTCTGAACTGGTACTGCGTCCGGACAGACCTTTTTCGCGAACTGTGTCAGCCATCGACTCGAGCTTTCCTCACTTTCGTTCGAAGGTGTGTGATTTCGCATGTTTCGTGCTGTTTTCCAAAGCGTGTGCAGAGACGTTTCTCGAGATAACCCATCCACGAATCGCCGCCAGTACCCACGTTTCTTGCCCCTGATCAAGTTCTTGAACTTGCGTTCCAAGGACAAGTAACGTTGGAACTTCTCTGGCAATCCGGTTCTGCGAAACTCAATAAACGCCTTGCACTTTTCAGCTCGCGCGCGCGTGCAATCTCCATCCCACCACGGAGTGGGAGGCCGTTTCTGTATCGTCGAGTTTTCATTCCGTCTGACCTGTGCCCCGATTGCACAGTCCACAATTGTCCCGGAAATAAAACTGTACTCTGCCTCCGGAGGCAGTTCGTCTGTTGAGTCGATGGCTTCAATGACACCCGATGCATACTTTTTCCAATCTATATTCTTTGTGAGGTCATAAGGAATATTGATCTCTTCGGGTGGACTACGACCACTGGTGATAGAAATATTGATAGGCAGATGATCGCTTCCCTGAGGGTCTTGGATTACCTTCCACGTACAATCCAAACTCAGAGAGGAAGAAGCTAATGAAAGGTCTAAAATACTATGCTGTGATTGGGATCCATTAATTCGAGTCACTTCCCCATTGTTTAAGACAGTCATGTTGAAGTCATCGCACAGCTCATATATCATGTTAGCACGATCATCATCACGTGAGCTACCCCAGCCCACGCCATGGGAGTTGAAGTCTCCCAGAACTAGTCGGGGTTCTGGAAGAAGTGAAATAATATTCGCCAATTGGTTCCCGCTCACGCTTGAATTTGGCGGAATATATACCGAGGCTAGGCAAAGATCTTGGCCTTTAATTCTAGCTTGGCAACTGACGACTTCAATACCTGGAGATGGTTGTAGTGAAATACGATAGAAAGAATGGCATTTCTTGATCCCCAAAAGAACGCCACCCCCTCTTTGACCATCGCGATCCAGGCGAATAATATTGTGGCTATGGAAGTTGAAATCAATGTTTGGAGAGAGCCAAGTTTCGCATAAAGCGAACGCATCACAATTCAAATTGTGTACCAATACTTTAAAGGAGTCTAATTTTGGTAAAATACTTCTGCAGTTCCATTGCAATACAGAAACAATTTCTCTTACCTCAGTGGACGAGTTATTCATCAAAAGAAATTGCTTCTGCGATGAGGGTCATAGAGAGAGCTTTCTTTTTCAAGACTTCTCTCAAAAGTGGGACAAACATATTGATCATAGTCCTCCATCCTGCTGGTACGCTGAAAAAGTCTAGGATGAACGCAACAATTTCCGAAAATTTCATCTTACCATCAGCCGAAAAGCTGGGCAAACTGTTCGACGATGGATCAGATGCAGTTTCTTCGGGTATTGTTGCATTCCTGTTTGCTACTGATGGTCCTGGATTCTGAAGGGAAGTCTGGGGTTTTGACTTACCAGAAAGTGGAGGGAAGTCCTTCGGGGACGGATTAAAACCCGGAGGTCTCTGAATAGGAGGGGTAGAATAACTATTTCCACTTTGAGGATTTTTTGTTTTATTAACTTTGCTGGCAGCTGATCGGGGTTGTGTGTTAGTTGTGCGTTTCCTTTTTGGAGCCTGTGAAACATTTTTTTTAACAAATGGCCCAGCTGATGTTCCTTCACATGGATCCTCCCCTTCGGATTCATACTCACTTAGAAGGCCAAACTGGTTCTCTGAGACGATTGGCAAAGACTTCATCAGCATGTCTCTATATGATTTTTTAGAGCGAGTTTTCAAAGAAGTCTTGATTTTTTCCCGGCGCGATATGTACTTTGGGCACGCCGAGAGAGCATGAGATTCCTCGCCTGTGCAATACAAACACTTGCTTACTGTTTGTATTTCACACGAAGCTTCCGCATGCTTCTCCCCGCACTTAGAGCAGCGTGCCTGATTGCAACAGTAGGCGGCCGTATGATCCAACTGCTTGCAATTCTGGCAGTACATGACCGAAGGCACATAAAGTCTCACAGGTAGACGAACCTTCCCGATCGCAACGTAATCAGGAAGTGCAGTGCCGGAAAAGGTAACTCGAAAAGAGTTTGACAGGGAAAAAGTTCTCTCTTCCCCCTCGCCTTGTGCCGATTTTAGCTGACGCGCGTCCAGCACCTTGACCGTGGGAAGGCCAGGGTCTTTGAATCGGCCAACTCCGGACTTCACCAGATCATCGACGGTCAAACCCTCTTCCGTTACCACTCCGTCGATTTCCACGTCACGAGCGGGAACGTAAACGCGATACTCGATCGTAAACTTCGGGTCACAAGCAATGGCATTTGCTTCCTTCAGGCTACCAACAACAATGCGCATCTTGTGCGGTCTCATCGGCTGGTAGCTGATTACGGAAGGATAAGATCTGTCGAGGTCTCGAGCGATGGAAATCACATTAGGTGATTTCCCGTTCATTTTGGACCGGATATAAACTACCCAGGGCCCCGTCGATTCAGGTTGGTAAACCCGACGGCGAGGGGTAGCTTTTGGCTCACTTTCATGATCTACAGGGGGACTGTTAACTAGAGGTGAAATTGATGATGCGGGTATTACATTCGTTGAGTGGGGATGGGGGCTGCCAAACATGAATGGGACAGGGGAAATTGATAGGGTATATGTTTGAGCAGGAGGGGGGTCGGTATTTTCCGTGTCCGACATGCTCATAGCCAAGCCCTCATTTTCAGGGACAATTTCTTCGGAAAGTATTTCCTCAGAACCGATATCCTCCCGAAAGGGAGGATCTTTACCTGCCTCGCCGTCGTCATCCATTAGTCGGTAACTTTCCGATGTAATGGGTGTAAGCGGAGAGCAAAACCAGAAAAAAAAATTATAAAAAAAAATAATAATAATAATAAACAATAAGTTAATTAAAAAAAAATAATAATAATAAAAATTATAATAATAACCAAAAGAATAACAATAAGGCAATAAAGTGAAGAAGAAGAAAAAAAAAACAAAAGGAAAAAAACCAAAATATATTTTTGGAAAAAAAAAACGAGTAGTTATTTGTGAACCACTCTAATCAAACCTCCTGCTGAACCAACAACGTGGTTCTTTGTTTGCTGGCTGGGATACGGCACAGCCGCACGGCACCAGGGCCTATTGTCTTAAGCCAGAGTGATGATATCGGTGATGAAAAAAACGATTCAGCAGCGCACGGTGATGGATATTTCACTCCCGTATAGTTCGCTACCCGATAATAGCACATCGGAGAAAGCCCTTTACGGTATACCAACCCGAATAACAAGAGCAACAAAACGAACTTTTGTTTTTCACACACCACTTTTGCTTCAAAACACTAGCGATAGAACAAACTCGACTGTCTGCTGCGAGTGATGCTAAACCAAATAAGACATTGCTGGTTAAGAATTTTGTCTGTTCTATTCATAATAGTTGTTTGAAATTAAGATTCAAAAGTAGATTTCAAATTATAAATTTAAAAATTTTATTCAGGTTAAAAATGCAGAGTTCAAATTCGGAATTAAAATTTAAAATTGCCCAAAACAAATCACTGAACAGGCGAAACCAATTATAATAAAATAAGATCTGAACTCATTTTCAAAATTGAAAAATCAAAATTTCAATTTAATATTTTTTTCACAGGATTTAAATAATGAAAAAAATTACACTAGTTTACAGCATTTTTGAACCTAGTAATCTGAAGGTCATTTTTAATGTGAAATCGAGCGCTGAATCCAAAAATGATATTCAAAAAAATCTCAGTTGAACAGTTTTTGAATAATGCTCTTTACATGACATTTCGGAAAAATAAAAAAAACTACATGTATTTAGATTAAAATAACTTGGACTACATAGCAGTAATTTGAAATCCCTTTTTTGCATATTAAAGGTGAATAAATTAAATGCGTATGATTAACATTAAAGTTGATATTAGTGACTATATGATAGAAAAAAAAAATATAAAAAACGCATTTTTTTAAAGAAAATTTTGTTTTAGCGAAAGTTTTAGACTCGATGGTAACATAAAAAAAATCTGATTTTCTTTTGCCTTAAATTTCAATTCAAAACAAAGAATTCCAGTGGCTATTTATCAAAATCGGTTGAAAATTGAAGAAGTTGTGGCTACTTTACCATAACAGTACTTTTGCATTTTTTAATAATTTAACGAACCGCAGTACACTTATCATAGTAAAGGGTGATACGGTCAAAATTTGGTCAAGGGAACACACGTGTAAATCGGTGAAATCGTTTATTTAAAAAATCAAATTAAATTTCTTTTTCAAGTTTAATTAGTATAAAATTCAGGAAAAATATTCAGTTAGGCTTCCGCTTTTCCAAATCCGAATTACCGGGCCTTACGCTTAACCCCTGCCATCAGATTTTGTACAGCCACCTTGTCCACCTTCTTCGCCGCAGAAAGCTAGTTTGCTTTGAACTGCTGTTCGTCCATAGCAGTTTTTTTGGTCTTCTTTAGGTTCCGCTTGACAATGACCCAGTATTTCTCAATTGGGCGGAGCTCTGGCGTGTTGGGAGGGTTCTTGTCCTTGGGATCCACCTGCACGTTGTTGGCGGCGTACCACTCCATGGCCTTTTGACCGTAATGGCAAGATGCCAAATCCGGTCAAAACAGTACGGAACAACCGTGTTTCTGCAGGAAAGGCAGCAGACGTTTATTCAAACTTTCTTTCACGTAAATTTCTTGGTTGACAGTCCCGGAAGCTATGAAAATGCTGCTTTTCAAGCCACAGGTACAGATGGCTTGCCAAACCAGATATTTCTTCGCGAACTTTGACAGTTTCATGTGCTTGAGAATATCTGCTACCTTTTCCCTTTCTTTTGCCGTATAAAACTTCTGTCCCGGAAGCTGCTTGTAGTCGGCTTTGACGTAGGTTTCGTCGTCCATTACCACGCAGTCAAACTTTGTCAGAATCGTCGTGTACAGCCTCCGGGATCGCGCTTTGGCCGTCTTATTTTGTTTATCATCGCGATATGGAGTCACTACTTTTTTGTTAGTCGATAGTCCGGCTCGTTTTTTGGCTCGATGCACGGTTGTAGACGATACACCCAGCTTATTTGCGGCATCTCGGAGAGAGGTTAGGGTTTCGCTTGAAACTACCGGCAACTCTCTTTGTCGTCTCAGCGGCTTCCGGTTTTCTATTTCCCCTCGATCCAGACTTCCTGGCTGTCGACAAACGTTCCCCACATACTTTAATTACATTTTTAGTGGTTGATTCGGCAACTTTTAGCGATTTTGCCGATTTGCGTGCGAGTAGCTCGGATTTTCACGATGCGCGAGCAAAATTTTGATACGCTGCTTTTCTTCCTTGGACGGCATTTTGACAACTGAAGAGTGAATTCCAAAATCAAAATAGGAGCAACATTCTACACACACACCTTCAAAATGAGGGGTGTTCAGGTTTTTTAAATGCAAAATTGAAAGAAATACGTCAAGTTGATATTGACCAAATTTTGACCGTAACACCCTTTAAAGGAAGAAATCAACATGATAAATCTCACTCGCTCACTCTGACCGTAGCAAGGGGTTGCCTGAGCCTCAAACGTAAATAGGGTTCTGAGGTATTTTACTTGGGAGGAACAAAAAATACTGGTTTTTAATAAAAAACTTGTTTCTTCATTAGCCGATTGTTTTTATGGTTTATTCTCTTAGAGCTCAAGTTGAGACAAATATTTCACTCGTACACTGTATCACGATTGGTCTTGAAATAGAAAAATTATTGATGTTCTAAGATTGAATTTTGGTCGAAAATTCTCGTATAAAACGCAATGCGTAAAAAGTACTCATTACGTGTTAGCCAAAATTTGCGGCCTTTAAACCGCTATAACTTTTTTATTCCAATTCCAATCGTTTTGCAGTCTTCGGGTGACATATTTCTATAAAAAAAACGGCTTGTGAAGAGAAAAGTTTTTTATGAAAAACCAGTATTTTTTGTTCCTCCCGGGCAAAATACCTTAGAATCCTATTTACGTTTGAGACTCAAGCAACCTCTCCCTATGGTCAGATCTTCTGAAATTTGGCATGTGACCTTCTGGTAAGCTAATAAATAATTTGGACTTGGAGCGAGTGAGATTTATTATGTTGATTTCTTCCTATACTATATAAGTGTACTGCGGTTCGTTAAATTATTAAAAAATGCAAAAATTACTGTTATGGTAAAGTAGTCACAACTTCTTCAATCTTCAACGGATTTTGATAAATAACCACTTGAAATCTTTGTTTTAAGTTGTAATTCAGCGGCAATAGAAAATCAGTTTTTTTTTTAAATGTTACCATCGAGTCCAAAACTTTCGCTGAAAGAAAATTTTCTCTAAAAAATGCGTTTTTTTATAAATTTTTCTATCATATAGCCACTTATATAAACAATACTGTTGATAAGTCGCAAAAATGGTGTTCGGATCGATAGAAAATTTATTCGCCTTTAATATGCAATAAAGGGATTTCAAATTACTGTTATATAGTCCAAGTTATTTTAATCTATTACGTATGTACATGTACTTTTTTTATTTTCTGAATTTTCACATTTGGAGTATAACTCAAAAACTGTTCTACTACGATTTTTGAATTTTATTGTCGGATTCAGTGCCCGATTTCACATTAAAAATATAGGTCTGTTAATAAAATTCACGATTTTTCTTCAATTTAGTAAACTGGTATTATTAAAGATAATTTATTATTGATAAAATAACTTGTACTTAATCTTGAAGTTCAAGAAAATTCAGCTGGAAATATATTTTATTCGTCTGTCGTTTACCATTATTAATATTGTAGATTGTTGATACTACAAAATTAACTAAAATCTGAATGTAAAGAGTTTTCAAGAGATGAACATAATTCTGATTTGAACAGCAAACAAGTTTTTTTTTTTCCATCAAATGAAGCCTTCAAGATCCCTGAATTGTTTTTTAAAGCTTCAAAAAGAAAAAAACTGAACACCTGTAGGACTTCTTTTTACTGTTCTTTATGTATGCGTTTTCAACGCATAAATTTTATAGGAAAACTTTTGTCACCAAGCCCCCTCTCATGAGGCAGTTCTTTCTACTGCCCTTTCTAGTACATAATAGAAATAACACAAACCCTGTTTCATGAAAATTGATTTGTTTTTTTTCTTTGATTTAAGAAGCCTGTAATCATAAAGTGAAGCTTAATTTTTAAATCTCAATTTCTAAAACCTTTAACATACTTTTAGTTCAAAATTTTGCAATCGATTATCTGTTTAAAAATCAGAAGGCGACTTCCATTATGAGGTGGATATGAGTAGTCAACCAAGCTAAGCTAAGCTAAGCTAAGCAGAAGACGACTTCCATTATGTGAGCGAAAACTTTCAATTACCTAAACTATTGCTTGCAAATGCTAAAACTATTTAGCAATTATTATAATTTTTATCCCTGGGTGTATGCAGCATCTTTGTTTTTAAATTAGAATTTATAAACAATTATGAAGGTGTTTTGTATCCTTTATGATCAAGAAAAACTCGTTAAAACCGTAAAAATGGAGACTGATCAATGTTACCCCAAAACATCAATTTCTGAACAGCGACGAAATCGATTTTCAACTCAAATTTAAAGTAGTCTAATAAATTCCCGCAACCATGATTTACGTTCATATAAGTCCAGTATTAGTTTTAAAAAAATATGAAACATGCCACATTCCCCTTAACAGAAAAAATAATCGAAAAATATTGAAAAAAAGTGATCAATATTACCCCGGATTACGATACTCAGTTTACGAAACGGTTTTAAAGGATAATTTAAACCTAACTGAATTTTTGAAGTACAACATGGTTTTCCATTGAAAACTTTATTTACTGAAACAGTTGAAAACATTGTGCCTAATGCTCTATCTTAGAATGTTTGGAAATTTTTTTTATATAAATTTGATTGTAGTAAATTGTAATGCTCTTTTTATTTTTGGTATGGTTGAAAATCGGATTGAATTTGAACTTTTTTAAGAGCAAGGAAAAGCCATCGAGAGTTGGAGACTTGTGTGGAAGGTTACGTTTTCTTGCATACAATGTTCGTTTGTTATATTATTAAGTATACATCTAGGCGTTTTTGCTCATGTAACATTCAGGCGCTTCATCAGTAGCGTTGCTGTGTGTTGTGCATTCAGTAGCGTACGGAGGGGTATAACACCCTTGGCTTAGACACTTTTTCAATACTCTTATAATTTCAATACTTCATATATCCACACTTCTTTCATTGCTTTACATTTACACAAGATTTTAAAAGAATTGAACAAGACTCAATTCAATCATAACTACAAAACTTTACAACATAGTTCGTTTCACAAAGAAGCGAATGAACAAAGCAGTAATGAAGTTTCCATCAATTTTCAAGGTTCTTTGTGATAAATTTCGATTTTGTGAGAGAAAACATTAATATCGATTAGATATTATTATTATAATTTATTAGAAAACTATCAACCACCTGGGTCATTCGAGTCTTTTTGATAAGGATGTTTTCCATACAAGCATCCGTCCAAAAAAGAATGAAATCGTCTGTTGGGCGATGATTAACCTTTTTTTTACCCGGCACCATTTTTGTTCACGTTCATCGATTTTGACAAAACTTAGCCTGGTACTAGATCAACCATTTTTACAACTTAAGACCAAATTTATAAGATTTTTCAATGAAAATTATCAAAGATACATCAAATTAAGTGGGGCAATTCAAAATTTCCCTTTTTGACGGGAGTAACTGTTTCTTTTTCCAGTCATTTTAGAGACTGCAAATTTTTTAGAGCGTTAGTTGGATAGTTGAACTAGATTGTGTGAACAATTCATGAAAAAATATCAACCGAGAAAGAAATGGCAGCTTGTCAAAGTTGGAACAGAATGCGCAGCTTCACGCGATTTCATTCTTTTTGGACGCAACTGTATGTAAAAAAATGTGTTGTGATTGAAATTTTATTTAATTTAAATTTAAACGCTTAATATCATCAGCAGTGGTAGACTGTTCAGACAAAGCATAAAGAAAACTCAGATGAAGAAAAGGAACGAACTGAATAAACTGAATAAACGAGATTCAGATTAAATTTCCAGATTTTTTTTTTTCAATCTTGCTTAATAATTGAAATACGTACGGTAAAACGGGGTAAGATTGATAACTTTTTTCAATATTTCTCTATTATTTTTTCTGTTAAAGAGAATGTGACATGTTTCATATTTTTAAAACCGGTTTTGACGAGTTTTCTTGATCATAAAGGATACAAACTTACTAATGCTAATAATTGATAAATTAAGGCAGTTCGTGTGTTGAAGAAGAACAAGACTTAAAATCGAAAGCTGGTCAATTATGCTACATAAATTAAGGGGCTAAATTGTTTAACATTACTTATAAAATTTTAACTAAAATAAATGAAACTTTTCCTTCCTTGAACTCTGTAGTTCCTCACACTATTCCCCTTTAAATGTTTCCTTCAAACTTTACCATTTGATAGGGTTTCTAGCTTTTTGTCCTAGACTGGCTTACTCTTGGAAAATGTCCCTATTTTTTAAATATCAAAAATTTACCTCAAATTTCAACAAAATCTGCACCAAAACTAAACATTTACTGAGAAAATAAATTGAATCAAACTACTGCTTCTAAATGCTTTGATTTTATTAGGCAGTGTGTTCGTTTTCGAGCCTACGAAAAAATAGATATTTCAAGATTTTGAAATAACATTTTTACTTACATTTGAAATTTTCAAAAACAAACCAAGTTTTATTTTAAATTTGAAACTCAACATGTAGGTTTTTAAACTTAGAAAAAAGTTTTGAGATATTTTTAATTTTAGACTTGGGTTTTGATAATTATGTGGAAATTTTTTATTCTGATCAAAGCTACCCCGGTGATCAATGTTACCCCTTTTTACGGTATTTAATTTTTACGCTGAAAAAGTGTAGTTTTATATCATAAAAAAACCGGACATCAAAAGTTTCGTTTCGGATATCGTTCAGTTCTGATCCAGTGGGATTTTCTTTCAGCGTAAATCTCAGAATCGATATTATTTTTAAATTTGAATTGAAATGTTTTATTTTGAAAATAATTCTAGTACATAAATCAGTTTTCCTTGTTTCTGTTTTTTTTTGTTGAGTCACCGCTTTTTTTTTGTTTATTTTCCATTTTTATCTCTCTCGCGCATGTGTAAACGTGTGTAGTTGTGGTTGTATTTTTTCCCTTCGTTTTTAATTATTCTGTGTGTAAGTTCTGCAAATCCTGCTATCGAAAAAATAAAAGTGGTTGTACTTCAATATTATTAGTTATTATTATTTTTGTTTTCCATTGTAACTTTTTTTCTTGCTTTCACGATTTTTGTTATATTTACTTGCATGTTTGTTTTTGCTTTGTGTTGTGTTTTTTTCTCTCGATTGTAGTAAACTGAACGAAAATAGATACTTTTCACTTTACAATGATTGATCGGTTGAGTTGTTTTTCTTCACATTTTTTTCAGAGTCACTTTCCGCATGCTATTTTCAATATATTTAAAAAATGGAACATATGTATAATTTGTTATATTTTTAATTTCATATTTTTGCTTCGGTTTCTCGAAAACACTAGGTTGTTTTTCTCTTATGTTAATTTAGATACTTCTCATGTGTTCAGTTAAATTTTATTTTATATTGTATTTTAATCACTTAATCAAAGAATTGCTACACAACTAATCATAGTTTTTTTTTTCCTCAAGGTTCATTATTAATAAAAGTGATGGTTTTATTTATTTTTTTCAACAACAATTTATCGTTTAACATTATTTTATTACTTTTAAAAATTTTCATGTTTTACATTATATTTTCATTCGTTCTGTCCGGTTACTCCCTCGGGTCATTCAGTTAGAATGATCATCTTCTGTTTCTTTGTTCTTTATTGATTTTTTTTTACAAGGGAGGACAGGTTCGTCGAACTATAGGACTAGGAGATGCCGGAATTTTACTGCCTTGATCACTCTACGCTAGCGTTTGTGGGGTCATTGATAGACCCGGAACCGAACTAGGTTAGTTGAAATATCTTTTGATTCCGTTTTCCATTCCTACGTTCGTTTCATTCCTTTCGAAACTTTGCTTTACTCCACTTCCGGCCTAAATTGTCCATTTATAGACTTGATCTAGTACTTTAAAATTTTCTTTAGAACTATCACAGACGCAGTGATGAATGCACGCGAGTGTCGATACGAGATTTTCGTTTTAGTTATTTTGTTTTTATTTGTTCTTCTTCTTCTTCTGCCGCTTGACTCGTTCCGAGTGACTCTATCTACTCTATCGACTTTTCGATCTTATTCTCTGCTGGCTTGCTTAGGGCTTTTCTTGCTATTTTCTTTCCTTCTTTGAATCCTCAATCTCTGAATTTTGCTATTTTCTCTGTGGGAAATTTTCGCTGTACTAGAGCAATGCTATTCTACTACTGCTTCTTCTGTCCTCTAAAACGGAGTTTTAACTGCTTGTCTTGACGACTTCATGACTGATTCGGGATGTCTCGTTTCTTCCTCCTGTTCTTTGGGCAACACGGAGTTCCCAACATTAGTGTCTAGAGCAGTTCCCTTGTTTGTATGCCTTCATTTTGTTCTAAGAATTTGTTGCGGGCTGCAAAGGTTTACTAGTGATTAAGTAAACTGAAATATTTTGTTTGTGGTTGTATCAATATACGTGTGGTTTATTATCAATAATGATAATATATTTTGTCTATTCATACAATATTTTTAAAGTATTTTTGAGTAAAGTTTTCAATAATATTTATTACTAAAAATCTTACAGATTATTCATATTCTTTAGTTGGTTTTCCTTATTATTTGAATTAGAATATTTGTTTTGTTTCGCATTCATGTATGGTAAATTTTGTTCATTTTCTTTGTTTTTTTTTACAAATATCGTTAGTATTAGTGCTGTTTTTTTCATTCAAAAACTGGATGTGTGAGAATCACGTGGACACGATTTTTTTCATTTATTTTCAATGTTATTGTTTTCGGACAGTTGTTGCAGTAGTGTAGGGCTATCTGGGTGATTGAACTTGGTGTGGAAAGAGTTGTGTCATGTTCATTTTTCCGTTGTTTAAGATTTCGATGTGTTGAAATGTTGGTGTGCTAAATAAATCTCCAATAAAAAAGGTTAAAACTGATTTTGTTTAAATTTAATTTTGTTGTAACTCCTCAACTTTGAGTTTTCTATAAGAGCATTGGTACATGATGAAAAAAAAAACGCATTTTATGTGTCACAACAATATCAAATGAAACACACCGGAAAATATTCGATGGACTTATATTACTTCTAATTAGCAGTGAAACAAACTATCGATCGATCTGAAAACCAAACAAACAAAAAGTGCCATCCATTCGTTACTATTTAATTTTCAATGTATCACAGAATTTGCTTTCGAAACAAAACTATATTTTAAAACATACAATGCGATTGAACAAAAATAGGCAAATGAACTATCTCATTCGACGATAGATATTAAAATGATGTTCGGTTTATGATTCAAGTTTATTGATAATAATTTAGATTACAATGTTATGGAAATTTTCAAAAATATCAATACTATCAAAAGAGTATTTTCAAAATAAAGAGTGGATCTTTTAAGTTTAAATACTAAAAAAAATTCCACAGTCATAATATTTTTTAGAACAAATGAATGTTTAACTTGCTCGTTGTAAGGAAATTCAAATGAAGGTTTTTTGTCGTTCAATTATTGTGACGTTAAGAAATGTTTTTGCAAAAAGTTCATTAGTCCGCTGTGATATCACCAAAGAGCCCTAAACATAACTTTTTGATGAATGTCGGTGACCTTTTTTTTTGTTCTTGTTGGATCTTTTTCCTCTTCTCTAAATATAAATGTATCTCCTAGCTATCTAAAAAATATTTTCGCTTCTCACCTTAAGACCCTTCGCTTGCCTACCATTAACCAACATCTTGAGAATGGTTCTGTTCTTTACAGAGATAATCTCGCTTTTTCTGCGACCGATGATGGATTCTAAACAAACCCGGATATTTTATCTGATCGTAGTACATGTAGACTTCTGCCAGTGCTCGATTCGGAAACACTATCGCATGGCAGTCACGGCATTTCAACGAAAACCAGAACTTAAAACACTTAAAGTAGTTGAAAAATTTGATTTCCTCCTGTTTCTTTCGAAAAGTCAGATATTTTCCCTCCTATCGTCAAATGCATTTCAAAGTCAAGTGGTGTTGCTTTAATTTTGAATTCTGACCATTGAGTTTCGAAGATATGTTTTTTTATTAGGGCTAAGAGCAAGATTTCCCTGGGAGGAAAATCTCCAGAACTCGCTCTAGATATCAGATCATGAATATAAGGTATTGATGTAACAGATTTTTAGAAAATCTTACTCTTCTCAGTCTTGACAAATTATATTTGGTTTACTCTCAGTTTCGATAATTTCATAGATTTTTTTCGCTCAATTACATTTGAGATGCGCATTTTTTTCTTGGTTATTTTTCTCTAGCATGAAGTTTCAAATTCTGGTATATTTTGCCAAGCACAGCGAAGAATATGTTGCATTTGAGTCGAATAAGGTAATCACTGCATAGTTTTCGAACATATTTGAATGCCCAAAAACTGCAAAAGAAAATAGAAGCAATAAAGGCGTGTTGCGATTCACTATAGAAAGCGATATTGTAGCAATCAAACAGGATTTACAGGAAAGCTGAAACTTTATTCATGTATATTTTTATGTCGCAAAGAGCTTTCCAAATAATTCAAAAAACGCAGCTCCCTGCAATTGATCAGCCAATTAGCAATTAATTTAAATCGGAATTTAAAATTAATGGACAAAAGAACATAATCCTTATTGCAGCATTTACTAAAATATCTCTGAACATAGCTAAACTGAAATCCATCTCCGATTATTTTTTCAATTTTTCCATTTAGTTTACAATTTACAATGAAACAAAAGCAGTCGTGACTGATAGAATCCGTTTCCGCGTAGCGCAGCTCAAGCAAGCCATGATCTTCCTCATTAGTTTTCCTCTTCATATCCCTCTGCACGGGTATTTCCTTCAGACAATTTCCCATCTTTTCACATTAGTTGTTTATTTTTCCTGCCAGCTTTGTTTCTTTTCGTTTTATTAACCCCTTAGTGTTAATTTGCTTATCTTAGAAGAAAGGTCTATTTTACTTAAATTTTAGTTATGGTTACAGAACGACCGTACCCTACCAGCTGATGTCAGCTGCTGACTTCGAGGAACATCGGGAGGGGGGTAACATTTTGAATGTGTTCCCTCCCAAGTCGTCGTTCTAGGATATTCCGCTCGCTTTTCCGTTTGCGGAAAAAAATTAAGAATTTTCGCTAGAACCTATTCTATATTTCAATACAGTTTCACCGATTAAAATATGGATTTTATTTTCACGGCATTTCCCGGATGACACGTCAATTGGGTTTCGATCAACAAACGTAAACAATGTCTAAACACAGGTAAAACTTAGGTTAAATTTGGTTTTTGAATAACAAGTTTTGATTTCATTTTTTTTGTTTCATTTGGAGTCCTGAACATTTGAGTTTAGGGTTGTGAAGATAAGCGATATGGTTCTGCCGGAGAAAATAAGCAATTCGAAAACAACTTTCGGAACGTAAGATTTAGATTTTTGTTACCGCTTCTGGAGTACCATTGGGATGATTCATTTGTATTATTTTTGCTTAGCATGTTTTAACTTTTAGTACTTACACATAAGAGATTGTTATAGGAATACTTTTGATTTTAGTGAATAAGTATCGCGTGAGTGTGTGTGTGAGTGATTGAATGTGTTGATGTGTCTGTGTGCGATCCGCCTGCAACACGTCTAGAGAGGAGAATAAAAATGTGTAAAAGTAATACTAAACGCAACCTCGATAATATATGAATAATAATCACAATTCAAACAACTAAAACAAAAACAAAATAACTCTAACATGACATTATAATAAAAATACTCAAAAATAAACCTAAGCAAATAGAGAGGTATCGAATTTTCTCGTTAATAAATGTTTTGTTTTCATAATTATCATACAACGGCTTCCATTTGTCACCTGATATATTTTTTGCTTTTTTTTCAAGAACATACACACTATACAAATGTCGTTGCTCCAATAGGACGTGAGTTTTGCTTTTATTAAATTTAAATTATTTTTGTTAAGTTTGTTACTCTTGTTCTCACAAATGTGTCTGTTTTGGTTTTCCGCTTGTGTTGTAATATTGTTCTGTGATGAAGAGAGTCAGATAGAATAATTGATCAAAATTGTTGCTTTAAATATGGTCGTGATCGGGTGTGGATTGTGAATTCTAAAAGTGAGGAGTTGTTGTATTCGTGTGTTGGTGTAAGAGAGATAGAGAGTAGCCATATCATAGTGTTGATACGATTTATAATGGTCTCGGTGTTGGTGAAAGTTGTTCCAAGTGCTCGTATATAAAAAGTTTACCTAAATTTTTAGATGTACAGATCTGTCCCAACAAACTATCTGAAAATCAAATATTTGCAAATTTTATATGAGAGTCTCCAATAAAGTATTTTTGTCGGAAAAAGTTAAATCAAAATGGTGTATCGTGTGTATAATAATAACAATTAAATAGTATAGGTTGCATCAACTCGGAATTATTGGTGTCGATTGGCTTAGTATAAAATTCAATACTTATATTTTAAATTCAATCGCGTAATTATAGAAAATTTAACATGACCTTCGTTCATCACTATGAAACGAAATCCGATGAAAAGATTCTTCAACCCATATTTCGGTTTCACTATTCCCACGAACGTAAGAATATCTATTCCGGAGTATGTTATACATTCCATACTATAATCGACTGAATGAGTGAGAACTGAATCAAACTCTTTCAATATAATCACATTACCTACAATTACAAGAAAATATACAAAATTACACAAAAATAATACAGATAATAATATCCTCCACGTTTTAACATACACAGGGTAAATACAAATGTAAAGTTTCGTTATACGCAAAAAATCGTGCAACACGCGTTCGCTTGTACAACTCATAAAGGTTTCGTTTACATTCCATGAAAGTAGTACGAATTTTTACATGCACACAACCTTGGGGGCATCAGTTTGCCTTCTATTGATTTTTTTTCGCATAATTTACTTTCTATTTTTCTTGTTCTGCACTGCTCTGATTTTGTTTCTTTCTACCGCTCTCTGTTGTGTAATTATTGTTCTCGCTTTCACTGTTTTTGTTGATTTTCTTCTTCTTTGTAGTCGCAACTCAAGGGTAAACCACTTTGTTTCAAACGAAATCATCCATCTATTGTGAAATGTTTTTGGTGGTGAGAGCACATGCTCTGCTGGTAGCCGATGATCTGCTGTAGGTATGTGTTCTGGTTGCTGCTTTCGCTCCTCCACTACACACGGTTGTCTCTGGTTGTGTTGGTTGGTTTTTGCTTGTTTGTTTGTTGATTACTTGTTGGGTATCTATTATTCTGCTAGTTTAGCTGTGGCGGCCATCACGTTCGCTGGTGGCAGTTCGATCGGTATGTGGTAGTATTTACATTGCTTGCGCTTGCACATACCCTTCGCATGGTCACGGCAGACCGCCACACGCTGATCACATACTTCTACTTTATCACCTGAAGATGCCGGCCGGTTTGTAGGAGGAAGAAATGAAGTAAAAAAAATACGAAATGATTAGATGATTTTGCAAGATTGATTTTTTTTTTGTAGGAGAAAAAATGTTAAGTTGAGTTGTTGAATTTTCCTAAGAATGGCATATTTGTGCACGATCCGGCAATTGAATTGCTACATTACTTGAACAGTTATTTTAAGCTTCCATTCAAAACTAGTATTCGACTTGTTAACATTGTGTCTAGGCTGTCAGTGGAAAATAAATCTTAAAGAGGAACATTTTGTAGTGATTGCCTTGTTCCGAACTTGGAGACGGCAGAAAGAAATAGTTCGGAAGCTACATATCCTACAAACGTGTGTATTGTGCACCGTACTGTAGATTGATAGATGTTTGGAGATCTGAGGTAACACAATGATATGCTTGAGGACGACGAGCTAATGTGGTCATCTTCCATGGTGAAGCTCGTCAAGGTGCGCCTTGAGAGAAATCCTTGACGTCAAGCCGCTAAATTGGCAGAGGATCTTAACATATCGGATCGAAGTTTTCGTCGTATCTTCAACGATAACCTTACAGGATTTTAAAAAAGGCTTGAAATCCAAATCCAAATAAAACAATTTCTTCGGGGGCCCTCAATGAATTCTGCAAAACATCAATTTGCATCATTACTTTTTTTTATGAACGCACCCTAAATTCCCTAATCAGACCTTGAGTGTCAATTTGACTCTCCTCGTTTAAAACCAATATATCTCTCTTGCTTCCTTTCCGATTTTTACAAAATTTATATTTTTGGAAACCTCGTAATGTAACTCAAACATGTTTATCAAACAACATTCAGTTACAACGCTCTTCTCCGAGTAGGGCAGTAGGGCTCTTTAATAATTAGAATGGCAGAGTTTGGTTGTCAGAAAGATCACGAACCCATGACGACGTACCGATGGTCATCAGGTCAAAATCTCCCGTGATTGACGGATTTCGTTGATTTTTTTAGGATTTTTCCAGGGTTTCAGAAAAGCTTAAAGTGGCCAGCGAGCACGCAGGACCTGATTCCTACAGACTTCGCTGTTTAGAGTATGCCCAAGCAACCAAAAGCTTGAATATCACTCCCGGAATGAACCCATAAGTTCATAAATATTTGGCTGATAAAAAAGTTATTTCAAGGCAAGCTATTTACATGGATCTTCGTCCTCAACCAAGTTCTGCCAATACTCAAAACAAGCTTTAAAGTACTTTTTTCGTTTCTGTTTCAACTTTTTTGGAACTTTAAGGAAGGAAGAAAAAAAACTTCCTACGTACTTCTCATTTTTTCAACATAAACTCAAAAAACATTTTTTGCTGGAAAAGGGTTGCAAAAATATCTTGGTTAAGTTTTTAATCAGCAATCTGGCTGAAAGAAAGACACAAAAAATCACTAAGCATCGTGCTTTCACCCCTAATCATTTGGATTTAGATTTGACACGAATGCCACGAAGATGGTAAAGTGTCACTAATAAAACTTGAAA
The DNA here is from genome assembly GCF_029784155.1 of Uranotaenia lowii. Lineage (NCBI taxonomy): Eukaryota > Metazoa > Arthropoda > Insecta > Diptera > Culicidae > Uranotaenia > Uranotaenia lowii. Next base: position 280,135,456 of record NC_073692.1, on the reverse strand, counting down.
AAAAAAAATGGATTTAGAGAAATTATCCAGCTAAAATGTCACCAAATTTCAATTGACGGAGCATCCGAAAAAAAACAAAAATATTTCGACGAATGTCTGCCCAATGTTTGGCACCCACTTTTTACCCACTGTGTTGTTTTTCTACCTGTGCCGAACTGTAATCCTCCTGCTTACTAGTCGCATGCCGCAGCACGCTGAACCAACTATGAAGTCTGAGGCGTACAATGGGCCAGGAATCACACTTTCGTGGTCAAAATTGACTGCTGGACAGAGGGTTGGTTGCAGCTCATCGATGTCTTCGACAAAGTTACTCGATTATATTTGTGCTATCTATTGATGTAATTTGATTTTCTCCGCATGGTGGCGCCAACATCTAACTTTTTACAGAAGCTAGATACAGGCGGAGTTTGTTCTACAAAGTTGTTAATTATATCTTCTGCATCAACGTTGATGAACATTGTAAAGCTCTATGTTGTTTGCTTTCCTTGTACAAATAATAATATAAAAAAACATGAAAAATTGTGTGGTTCTGGGCGGAGCGACAAAAATTTGTCGTATAAACGACCAAAATGCCACTCTGCAGAAGGAAAATTTTTAATGTAGGAATGGTTTTTTTTCATCTTTTCGAACCGAACATGAAATCCTCCCAGTAAATCATTCTAGCTTTTATAATAGTATAGGTATAGGTAGTGAGGAGTTATGAGAATGGCTGTCTACAAGAAAAGCAAAAATAATTTCAGGTCAAAATATCCGCCATCATGCATTGCAGCTTAACACAGTTCATATCAGTCTATCAGATTTAAAAGGTAGCAGGAATGATTGAACAAAGGCCAAAAAAAATTATACATAAACTACTCTTCAAATTCTCCCATTAGCTGCGCTACAACTTCTTTAAACGCTGAAACAGCACTTCAGTTTGCCTTTATTCAGCCAGCAACCGAAAACAGCAATCACGCTTTACCTCAGCTTTTGTTCAGCTAGTTGGCGTTTTAAATCAGCCAAAATGTTTGTTGACAAGTAGCTATTAAAGGGTTGCAAGTCTTTTTGATCACCTTAATAGTTCGTAAAAAGACTCCGTTGTACTCTTTTGTAAACTTGGAAGTTTTAAATGAGGTCCAACGGACGTTTAATAGCAGTGTAAATTGTTACTTACGGATCATGGTAACGGTAAAGCTCCATTTCCAAATTCGTAACGTTCCCTTTAATTCGTGAGAAGTTCTACTGGGACACGTAAATGTAGGGTAAGTATTTGAACTCAACAATAACCACTGTGAACTGTAGCTTTAGTTTTCTTAGAATCATCAAACTACAATACTGGCTTCGCATTGAACAATTGTTGTTTTGTTTACATTCTCTTTCCATTTATTTTCTCGCCTAGACTTCTGAACTCACTTCTCACCTACACCCAAACTCATCTATATCTTGGTTCAATTTTAAATCAGCAATCTGGCTGAAAGAAGGCCTCAAAAATTCACTAATTCACGTGTCTTCAGCCTTTAATCATCTTGATCTGGAGAAGTTATTCAGCAAACTTCATTAAACGTCAATTGATGAATCAACCCAAAAAATAAAATATCAATGTCTGCCGGATGTTAAGCACCCATTTTTCCCCTCTGTGTTGATTTATTTTTCGTTTTAACTGCTCTTACTTTTAAACCTCCGGCTTGTTGGACGCAGAACCAATCATGAAGTCTGCGGCGCGATGATAATTTGTCGACCTTAAGCTACCAAAATGCCAAATTCTTTTTTAAGAAAAAGTGTTAGAGAAATGATCTTTTTTCAGTTTTGGGCACCAGAAATCAAATTTTTGAGAAAATCTACCCTTCATTTCAAAATCAAGCTAAATAAGAAATCATAACAAATATCATTGCATAAGGAAAACCAAAATTCCCCTCTCATTCCAATCAAGCCGTTATCATGCAGGGCAGTTTTACCACAGTGTTATAAATAGTGTTAAGCAACTCTTCAACTCCTCCCATTGGCTGCACTGAGACTTCTTTAAACGCTGAAACAGTATTTAGTTTGTCTTTATTCAACCATTGAGCTGAAGCAGTAATTAGGCTTTAGCTCAGCTTTTGTTCAGTAAATTGCTGTTCTTAAGCAGCCAAAATGTTTATTGGGATATACTGCTCATAATAATGGTTTTTTAAGCTGGGTAGAAGTTGTTTAGCAAATTATACGAACTTTTGTAAACTTCAAAAATTGAGTTGAAAAGAAGTCGTATTAAAATCCACGATTAAGCTGATAAAACCAGATAGAGGAATGTTATCCGAACTTTTGGTTACGTATGTGTTGAAGTCTGCTCTAAAAAAACATGATGATGTGAAAGTGCAGACACTGTTGGTGGGACCCGGGAACGTTGATTTTACAACAAGACGGAGCCCATGCCATAACTCGAATCGGACCCAAACCTGGCTGGAGGAGAATAGGATATTGCCTCCCAGCATTCCGGATTTGAACTCCTTCGCCTATTTTACATGGGCGTATGTTCGAGCAAAGGCTTGTGGATCTTTTCACCCAAGTGTCGAATATCTGAATGCTCCCATCTCTGAAGCGTGGGCTTTAATGCCAATGTCAATTGCGAAATGTTCCCGATTCAGATCTTGCCTGGAGAGAGTAATTGAAAACGAAGATCGACACATCGAGCGCTTGTTTCTTAATATGTTTATCTGTAGGCCTGAATGAAAAAATAGGTTTTTTTTATCATGTTAAAAGTACTTTTGAACCTAGATGTCAGATTTTCGCATTTTATGGGTCATACTGTAGCGGCTATTTGTGGTTAAATACCATAATATCAGCTGTGGGCTTCGTAGGATGGTTTCTTCGATCGTCTACGACGAGTGATTACAAGAAAGAATTAACGAGCCTATAGTAAACAAAGAGATGAAATGTCACGATTGGAATTTTTGATTTTCTGACAGTGTCATTCCAATCGAGCAAAACCAAGCAGTCTTAAAGGCAGCCCTACTGCTGGGTTGCAAGCTCATTGTTTTGAAAGGGATCAGATGGCGCCTCTTTGTTAACTATAGTCTCTTTAGGAAGAATATTGAGGAACTGACTTTTCGGTTCCACACTGACGTTTTGGTACCAAAATGCCATCGAAATCCAAGGAAGCTGACGTTCTGGTACAGAATAGTCGGTACCAAGGTGGGTATATACAGGAGGTGTTACCGAATATCGAATTCACGATTCAGCCATTTTGGCTATTTAGGCTATGTAGCTATGCGGAACTCATGAAGTTTGTTTACCAACAAACCACAGAAATGCTGAGCAAATAATCTTATGTTTGTAAACAAACTCATTGAGAGCCCCGCTCTCTCCTCGCCTACTTACTGTGAAAGTCGGAGAACCTAGTGTATCAAAAAACCTTGGTCGGTACGGTCTGTTTAAATGGGATTTGACAGATGCTTCAATCCGTTGGGTTAAAAAGCTCAAGTTAAACTGTTCCAGTGAATTTTTCAAAAAGCTATTTGATTTAAAGAAAATTGATTTATTTTGAAAGAAAAGTTGGTTTTTCTAACAATGTAACTGTTTGTTTCAATTTAGCACATCAATTGCCGAACCGTGTAAAACAGAATCGGAATCTAGGATATTGATATTAGAGTTTGAGCTAACTTTTATCTTATTCTAGAAATATAAATGATAATTTAAGAGACGGTACTTACACTCCATTAGATGTACGAATCTACAGGTCGGTCGGGTGCACATGGATCTATTAAAATCTTGGCACACCGGGAGGGTGTCCAGTAACTGTAAGGGCGGGACAAGAAAGACAGACTGCCGATTAGTTTAGCCTTTGAGAGCTGCTGTGAGATTTCACTCTTAGCCATATGTGTGTGAGAAGAAGATACATGATGTACGGTGGAAAGGTGATGGTGGTGATGGTTGATAAATAGTGATAAGACGATGATGAGGAAAACTGATGAAAGATGAAAGTGATGATGATGGTGGGATAATGTTGGTTGGAGCTTTTTTTTCGAGAATGATCGGGGTTGGAGGATATGATGGATGAGTGGTTTTTTAAATCTGGCATTGCTTCATATAGATATGGGGTGGGAGGTTCTGGCAAGGGGGGATGATTATCCACATTGATTGCCAGTAGGGGATGATCCTGCCTATTTATCTATCTTGATTGTCTGAGGGGTTGCTCATTACATCAGACACTGTTCAGTCCTGGCGTTTGTTTTCTGTTTGTTTGGGACTTTGGTGAAGTCAAACTGGTTGCTCATATTCAAGTCTCTATTTGTTGATCTTTAATATAAGGCTGCTGCCCTGATCGGCAACTTTTATTAATCGCTGTGTTAGAAAAAAACCTAGTAGATATATCCGATTTCAGCTAATTTTAACGTTTTCGATTTCGAACAAAACGCAAAACATTCAATTAATGACATAAAGCGGTCTTACAACTTTGTGTAAAAAATCATAAATTGGAACTAAACAGAAGAAGCACAGTTAGTAAGTGAAGCGGACTTTGTTTTCGCGCGTGTGTGTTAGATTGAACTTTGATATTAACGAAAATGCGTGATAGAAGAGTCATTGATTTTTGTATATATATATTCAATATTTACGAAGCGGCAGGCAATCATTCTTCAGCGGACAGCCCATTGATTTGTGTGAAATTGAGAGTAGGTCTGGTTTTTATTTTCCGACAATCTAATGCTGGAATGACTAAGAAAGGAACAAAAAGCGCTTTGGAGGCAAGAACAGGTAATCCAGAGGGCGGTTTTGTGTTAATCGGTTGCCTACACTTGAATGAAAAATACTTGCAAGCAGTGCTTCTGCCACCGAACAGTCTGCTATACTGTTGTAGAACGGCATCGAAATGTACACTAATGCCGTTTTCGTTTTTCTCCACTGGCGCGGGGCAAAACTTTCTCTGAATAAACAAACAGAATCGTCATCCGGGACGATGCAAATATATGGTTGCTATAGTCAACCTTATGCTTACCCCCAACACTGACAATTTCTACGGGTTGCAACCGCCTGCTTGAGGTTCAAACCTCGGGCAAAACTAGTGGACTTCTGAATTAATAAACGAACACAATAACAGCATTTCGGGCAAAACTCGTGGACAACTAGGTTACCACTGCTAATAAACGAAAACACTATAAGACAAATTGAAATAATAATATGAACAAAAACTTAAAAGCAGAAGGAGGCATTTGTAGGGTTCTTTACTCGGTTCGAAAAAGCACTCGAACTTTATTTTAAATGAATGGCTGGTGCAAAAAAGGAAACAAAAAAAGTAAAAGCGTTTTGAACTGAAGAATGCAAAAGCTAACGTAAACCGTAAAATATTTGCTCCGCTAACTAAAGATAAATAAAACCCAACGAGTACTAAATCAAAACAATAAAAAGCTTAGTTTCATCCTAGGTACCTGTCCATTGGCGTCGGTGTAGATAACGTAGGGGGCATTTAGGGGGAAAGATGGTGCAGCTGCGACACGTCATTGATTTTAAAATCATTTTTCCGAAATCACAAATCGATCGTGTCAAGGGTAACAGTTCCAATAGGTGCGGGGAAACAATAATTATGAATGGAAGGCAGGGATCGAAAGAGTTTCGAGGGGTTGACCGGCATGTAATTATGTTGTCATTTGGGTGCATCGATAGGGAATTGAAATTTGCAGCCGTATATTTGAGAATAGGTTCAAGAGAGGTTGGAGAGGTGGGGGTTTTGAGAACGTTGGTATCGAAAGCCGAAATGAAGCATCATTGTCAATATCATCATTGTGTTCCACCGATGTTTTATTTGATTGGCGCCCGTGCGTAATTTTGCGTTTGCGATGTTGATGGTGGTTGCATTTTTGTATTGTGCCATCGAAGAGAAATCAAAACGTAAAACAATGTTTATTATCCAACGTAACGAAAGCATGAAAAAAATAAAATAAAACAAATTATGAATTTTGTAAATTTAATCACATATTCTAGTAACCTAAAATTTTTCAATTATTTTTTTGAAAAAAGACACCTGAATTTAAAAAAATTTAAAATCAGGGCGCAGATTTTATTCTAATTTTTTTTGAATATATTATCAATTTATTTAAAAATAAACATTAAGAACCTTTTTTTTAAATCGGTATTCCATTTAGACAGTCCTCGAAGTAGTAGAGATATAATTAGTATTTTGAGTCGATATGGGATCATTTTTGAATTTCTCATATCTTGAGGTCTAAAAAGCTTTGTTTTGATTCATAACTCATTCATGGTTTTATGCAGAATTTTTAAGAAACGTTTACATGCACAAATTTAAACTTTTAAGTTTGTATAGGAAAATTGAAAATTATGTACTGAAAAATCAACATAGTTTTTGTTTCTTCTGTGGAACCGAGCCTTCTTATGGTTTTTGTGCCAATTTATGAATTCTCTAAAGGAAATTTTTCGTTTAACAACTTTGTCGAAACCTTAACTTTGAATCTTATTAGGAAAACAAGTAATTAGTTGTTTAACAGGGGTATGTCTTTTGGCATCGATAAACAATAAATTCAATTGACATCACTGCCGGGTGCTTAACGAGGTATAGCATGATTACTTTCCATGCAATGCTTCGCGAGGCACAAGCAGTGATGTCAAATGAATTTATTGTTTATCAATGCCAAAAGACATATCCCTGTTAAACCGCTTATAACTTTTTTGCCTCATAAGATACAAAGTATCCTTGACAAAGTTGTTTATTTGGCTTGGTTCCACAGAAGAAACAAAAAAAGATGTTGGTTTTTCTGTACAAAATATTCAATTTTACCATACAAACCTAAAAGTTAAAATTTACTCATGTAAACGTTACTTAAAAATTCTGCAAAAAAACATGGATGAGTTTTTAACCAGAACGAAGCTTCTTAGGTTTGAAAAATTCAAAAATGATCCCAAATCGAATCAGTCTATTGTAGCATACACGCAAATTTTCGAGTACAGTCTAAATCGCAATCTTTTCCAATTTTATTTTATTTTAAAACAAACTAACACAACGAACACAAACTTGTATTTCAATCTGAAAAAAATGTTGATTTATTTTTTAAACAAAATTTAGAAAATAACTACCATTACCAAAAAAATAAACTTACAAAACAATACCTGAGTAGCACAAATTTCAGATTAGGGGCATATCGTTTTGGCTACGGAGGACGCATTTGGCAACGGTTTAGCTGTCGAAGGGGGGAGACTATTGGAACTGTTAGCCTACATATTATCTTCAATTTAAGGGTAAAAAAACTAAAACTAGAATTTTAGGCAAGTCTTTCAGATGCGAATACACAAATACACAAAATACAAAATCGACCGAAGAGGGAGAAATCTCTCGGGTAAAAAACAATCCAAATGATTCTTACTGAATATATAGAAAGACACATTTACAAATCAATTCTTTTCAGAACGTTTACTATAGGGCGTTTTTTGGTTTTTTTTTTTTTTTTAATCAAGAGGGATGGATTTGGATGATTTTATTTAATTTTATTTTGCTACACGACGATCATGAGTTTGATGATGAATGATTTGGTCGTAAGGATTGGAAGGAATGCGGGCAAAATAGTTTGGACTTTTTTCTTGTTTGAGGTGTGAGGGTATGATTTGGGTTGATGGAGTTTTTTTCTTATTTGAATGATGAAAGTTGGTGGTGGTGCTTACGGGATGAGTTGAAATGTGCTGAAATAAAACTAATACTTCAAAATCAAATACATTTGTCGATTTAAAAGCGAATAAATATGCTCTAAATGATCTACAAGCAATCAAACCAATACATTGTCATTAGCAGGTGGGTGTGTTTCGTTTAGAATTGCACTATTGGGATGATTTATAGCTGTTGTTGTAGTTTTGCTGTTGGTGGTAGTAGCGATGTTTTGGTGAAGTATTGAACTAAACAATAGTTGTACTGTTGTGCGCAAGTTTGAGCTTGGTGAGAGATTCAAGATTATTGTTATGTGGTTAGCTTTAGCAGTTGTGTATACGGTTTCTGTAAAAAAAATGTAAAAAGAAAACTTAATGAGGTATAACATAAGATTAGTGGGTCTAACTACACTACAAAAATCATGGTCAAAGAGATGAACAATTTTGAATAGGCACTTGTAACAGTTATTTTATTCAAAATTTGATCATCGTCAGTGTTAAAACTAAAGTTAAATGTGTTAGGAACAAACTAAAAGTATACTAAGATACAAGCAAATAGCAGTGCAAACTCTTACCTCCTATGCTCGCAACATCAGCCGAAGCGTTTTATATATATTTATAGAAATACGTTTATGGGTTGGCGTTGGTTGATACTTGTTTTTATTTGGTAATCAAGACTTTTGGAAATAGATACATACTGAAATCAAGTAACAAAACATTTTGGGCCGTACTTTCCACACAATTGTGATGATGAATAATAAATTTCGATAACAAACAATTGATAGAAACTGACAGTTGATAGATAGGAATGACATTATATGGTGTAAACGATAAGAAAGGTTTCAATGCTTGTGGAGCCAATAGAAGGAAATACGAACACTGAAAGGCTTAAAATGTGAAATCCCGTTTTCCCGAGACCGTGGAAGAGCTATGAAAGGCGATTTTAGTTTCTATCATACGATTGCATCGATACTAGCTCCCATATATAAAAAAAACGTTATCAACACAAACAAAGACATTTACCCCAAACTGTTCGGGCCTGCAAAGGACCGAACCAAATAGATCAGCCACACAAAGGAGTGGAACGAAGAATCGGGAAAAGTACAATCAAATGTTCACAAGAACGATTATTAAAAAAAAATGGAGTAACTAATACACAGGCAGTGAGAGAAACCCAGTTAGGATGCTACCGCAATGAGGCAGATATAACTAACCGCAAGGACCAATCGGATAATGGCGAGAGAAGTAGGAGAAGTACAGAAGGTGTAGCAGAAAAAAAAATTAATAATTTGTTGTAAAAATTATAAACATCATACTCAGACATGTCGCTTGCCAATTGCAGGCATCTTGAAAGTATCGATTTTTGTTCCTGTTAACTTGATTTGATGATATTTCTACGGTTGTTAATACTTATGATGGTATTCTTTTTATTTTTAAATTAGAAAAACTTTAATTCCTAAACCGGTTAAAGTTTTGAACTTTCGTTTGATTTCAAAGTTTTTTTTTGGTTAGCAGTCAATTGCTGTTTTTACAATTCAGCGTACGAATAATACTACTTTTATAATTTTTTTGGGTAATTTTTACCTAAGTTTAAGTAGCTCAAGCTAAGAGTGTTTGAAGTAAAATAAATTTTAGAGCATTCAATCTTTCTGAGTCCTGAGTTCTGAGCTGTGTATCAGTTGTTTTGTAGAAAAAACTGTTGAACAAGTTTTCAAAATAAAAAAACAATACATTTTATGGATCGTATAAACACCTCTAATGGCCAAATAGGGAGGCATAACGTGCAGCCGGGGCGAACTTGGCACCCCACATTTCTAGGGAAATGCGTATTTTCTCAAAACAAATTTCATAAGGAACAGTTTTGTAGTTCCTATGGTATTAATTAGGGATTGAAAATCAAGTTCATTTGAGCAAGCTTCATAGCTCAATTATTTCAAAGCTCTGCTTACAAAGCAATCGGCGAAGCTCCTATCGTTTTTTTTTCTCCGGAGCTTCGTATTGCTAAGCTCTCATTTGGAAGAAACTTAAGCTCTTTTTTGGCTCGTGAGCCTGTTAGCTCATGCCTCCAGAGGAGCTTGAGCTTGTTGGCTCAATCGATTCTCAAATTTGTTGAGCTTGTTTTCAATGGTGCTGTTCGAGCCAACGCCGGCTTTCTTTGGGCACAAGAAACTATGAAAGGGCTTGTTGCGAGGATTATTAAAATCAATGTTGGAGAGATCTAGTAACTGGCAAAAGCTACCAGCACTAGTAACCATGAAATAGTAAAATTTGGAAATTTTCGGAAAAAACGTCAAATGAAATGGGCTTGCTGGAAGAGTTAATAAAATCAATGTTATAGAGTTCTTGTAACTAGTAAAAAATGCCAGCAATAGTAACTATGGTATAGTAAAATTAAAGTAAAGGGCTTGTTTCGAGGATTATCAAAATCAACTTTTGAGAGTTCTAGTAACTGGTAAAAGTTACCAGCTCTAGTAGATTGAAATTTTACTATTTCATAGTTACTAGTGCTGGTAACTTTTACTGGTTACAAAAACCGTTCAACATTGATTTTAATAATCCTTACGACAGACCCTTTCATTTGGCGTTTTTCCGAAAATTTCAAAATTTTACTATTTCATAGTTACTACTGCTGGTAACTTTTTCCTACTAGTTACTAGAACTCTCTAATATTAATTTTAATAATCCTCGCAACAAGCCCTGAACCTGTAAATATGCATAAAGAAAGCAGGCGTTTGTCTCGAACAGCATCACAATAGCAAAGTCAATACACATTATTTGGCTCAAGGTTTAAAATTTTGCTGAGCCAGCAAGTTAAAAAAATATTGGCTCCTTGAGCTTACATATTCAAGGAAAAATGCAAAACCTTGTCTCTTAGAGCCAGAAGAATTATGAGCCATGATGAATCTAGTATGGTGGTCTCACTTTGGCAAAAAGTAGACCAGGGTTGGATACGGCGGTGGGGGCGAAACGCAGCCGAAATTTGACAGCTGGCTGTTGGCTGGCTGCTGGCAGGCTGGGATGCCAGGTGCTCTGATTTTTTGTAAAACACGGAGTTTTGCCAATCATCAAGATATAGCAAAGACAAAGATATCGCCTTGGTTTGTTTTGCAAATATACTTCATAGAATCGTGAAAAATCTTCCGGCTGAGTTCCGGGCTGGTAAGCAAAGCTGGAAGACGTTGGACCAATAAACGACGCACAGTGCGGTGATCCCATAGAGCCGATGGACAAAAGTCGTAAACAGTTTTAATTCTATTAAATATTTGTTCAAATGTTCAATTATTGAAAATACGTCAGAAAAACAGTGTTTTGAAGGTTTTTTCTCAATTTTGATTTTTTAAAGCCTTAAAATCCATGACTCAAAAACCCATACCTTGAAGATTTTCAATCTTTCTTATAAAAGATCCATTGGATCTGTCAAATATTTGCTTTCATGAACGATTAAGTTTGGTACTGATAATGTTACACATAGAAAATAACTGAATACAACAATTTCCTTTTCAAGCGAATATGGTTTTCACGGGAACTTGGCCGATGTATGCTTTATCTTAGGTCAAAGTATTTCAAAATTTAAACCACAAAGCTTCTTATAATTTTTCAATGAGATTTCAAAGCCAAAACCATATCATAAATCCATTTTTAATCAAAATATTTTTTTAAATATAATACTGATAAGTTCAAGAAGAAAAATTAACTTGATTTCGGTTTTCGTTTAACCACAGCGGTTCTTTTTCGAAAAAAATCATTTCTGAGGCGTAAAAATTACCCTTCGTCAACTGCTCATATCTCTGTTAGCGCAAAAAAACGCAATTCTGCAAGCATAATGGTGTTCAGGATGATATTCCCTAGCATTTGAGTGTAAAATGGTAGTGACGTCTTGTGACGCGAATTTTTTCTGTCTAGCTGAAGTTGAGCAATTTTTGTTAATGAAATTTACAAAAATAATGGTAGATTCAGAGGTAGCTGTAAAGACCAAAAACAAAATTTTCTCCCTTAAAAAACACAATACGACATGCGTTGAGTTTAAATCTTCAACTTGTAGAACGAAGAATTTGAATTTGCTGCGAAACTTGTCAACGGTTAACAAAAGTTTCAAAAAAGTGTATGTTTTCGAAAAAAAAAAATTGTTTCTTGCCTTCTTAATGCATCGACTTTGAACCAATGCTGCGCGTGTAGGAAGCAAAATTATGTCAAAAACATGACCATTCATGAAACTCCAACCTCTTTCCAATCGATTGGTAAAGTTGAATTTAATGTTTGATAAATTAAAATTTTTGACTTTTGTCCACTGATCACCGCACTGTGCGACGGTGCCAGCTTTGTCAGTAGCGGAATGAATTCATTGAATACTCAAATCATTTCTTTGTTTCCGGAAGTCTAATTTAAATAAAATAAAATAAATTAAAACTCAATTTCGTTTTAAATCTTTTGATCTTTGGTCTCCGATAAACTTGTGCACAGACATTTGTACATTGACTTTTTTTCCAAATTTCTCTGATTTTTTTCTCTCATCTTTTTATCTCAAACACCTGGCATCCCTGGACCCCCTTTTTCGTAAACATTTCAGTCAAAACTTTTTTCAATATGACCGAATGTGCGATTTGGCATGTGAGACAACCATACTAGATTCATCATGGCATGATCTTAACTTGAGCATTTTTTGGTGAGCGAAAACTGGCTCTCAGCTTTCTTCGCTCTCGAGCTTCAAGAGCTTTGATGCTCAACCGCTTGAGCAAGAGTATTTCAATCCCTCTACGTTATTATCCTTGGGAATCTCAAACCACGATCGTTTTGGTAGTTTCACTAGACGGGCCCGACGAAATTCTCGGTGCGAGAAAGAAAAAAGTGAGAACACCACGATTTGAAACTTGTGGCTAAACTGAGCGGCTAACTTGAGTAAGAGAGCGTCACACGTTTTTGATGTGATGGGGCCTCCCAGGAAATACACCAAAATATGGGTCCCATGGTGACGAACGTATTAAAGATAGTTGTTGCAAAAAAACATTGACCAAAAAGTATTTAATCTTAAAAAAAAACAATTGACGTCTTCAGAAAATAATCCCTAAACCAAAAACAGAAATCAATTAAAACCCCTAAGCGGTGTTCTTCCGATGCATGTAGCTTATCCACACTTGCGCCTCAAGCATTTCTTCCACTGTTGTGTGATGCGGTAGGTAAACATGTATCTGTTACGCAATCGAAAACAACACGATGACAACGACCACCAATATACACAAGTAGGTAACCGTAAGATAGGTGGTGTCAGTACGGCAAAAGGCAAAATACTTATGAAGCCTACGGTTGTAGTTGGTAAGCTGCAAAAAGATGGGCTGATGTGGTGTAGAGCATTGTTTATGTTGCTTATTTATTGTTCTGGTTTCGAATTAAAATGTGTTTAATATGTGGCTTGTGTTGCTCCTTTCACCGGTTTTTTTTAAGGAAAGCCGTTTATAAAGCAATTTGGTTTTATGTTTGTTGGATAGCTTTGTACAGACTTCAATGAATGTTGAAGTGAAAGTGTTGTTTTTTTGTTTGTGTATTTGTTTCATTCAGTTTGATGTGAAGGTATTTGTGCACTGAATTTGGATCTTTCCTCTAAATGGTTAAACCCTAATCAATCTAATACTAAGAACAATTTTTGACAAAATGTATGCCTTTTTTAAACTTGAAGATGCAAGACAGTAACGAACGTTGTTTATAAATTTATGACTAATGTCTGAGTACGTAGAAAACTAGTTCGCAATATAGAGAAACTAAACAATAAAAAGTTTGACAGTTGACAGGAGTATGGGAAATAGTAATGGCGATTCACCCCAAAGTCGTAGAACTTGTCGGTGAATAAGTGGGTTTTAGAAAAAGAAAAAAAAAACTGACAAAGAGAGAAAGGAAATACAGAGCATGAGTTTAAGATAGATATTTTACGAGAGAGAAAGATAGAGAGCAGCGATATACGATGAGGTTCAATTCTATTTACAAGCCACACTTTCATCCGGAAAAACCTTTCGAATGATTGAAAATATAGAGAGATAACCGAGGTAACAGCACTTGCGGCACGAAACCAAACCAAATGTCAAATAATACTGGCGTTTGTGTTTCATTGAAATGTAAACAATTACTTTTATTACATGCATTTTCTCTTTTTTAGTAATATAAACTAATGGTATAGTAATATTTTAATGCTATATATCAATAATATGGTATTAATTAATAGGTTTGTTGACAATTTTCATAATGTTTCTTCAATTACAAGTTTCGTTTTCTGTTTTAGTGTAAGTTTCGAAGTACAAATACTGCCTATATCTTCCAATATGATTTTCATTGTCGCCTAGGTTAATCTTTTTTTGTTTTTATTTAAAATAGTCACATTCCATTATTGTGTGATTTTCTTTTCATACCGATATTTGAAAATAATTCCTATTCTTCGTAAAACCTACAGCTTAAATTCCACTCTCTATGATGATGACGTACGGATTTTGAACCCAAGTGCTATATATATAATGTTTTAAGTTTATTTATTTCGGTAACGATAGAGTAGTTGAATTGTATTTTTTTTTCTTCTCGTTATAATAATTATATCGTTTTGTTGTAAACTTTTCTTTGAATACACGAGAACACCACAATACTGCACGGTGCCAAACATAGGAAACAAATAAACACGTAACGGGAGATCTGACTTAGAATTGCGTTTCACACTTCTTTTTCCGTTCTAACACTAGGTAGTTGTGATAAAAGTAGTACAAGTATCTATAATAGTAGCAAATCGTACAGTAGAGTATAGTTTTTTTTTACAGTATAGTAGCGTCTCGTTACTGCCACATATTTCTAAAAACACAACTAAGGGTGTCAAATCTCACCGTTAAATTAACCGTTTGATTGTATTCAATTCAATCAGAATCGTTATGATGTGTCTTAAATTGTAGGATTCCATTGATGAACAGTTTCCTTACTTTCTCTCTCTTGTAGGGGTATCCTTTCTAGCTTTCTTGTGAAATTACTCCTCGGTTCATTTTCTTCTCCCTTCAGATTGTGACTGGATGATTAAGTACATGTCTAGTGTGTGTGTATGTGTATTTGTCCGTGTGCTTGGTGTCATCGTCATTAGCGTATCTGAGTTCGTAAGATTGTTTTTTTTTTGTTTTTACTGTGTATGTTTCAGCATTGTAATAATAGTCATCGTCTTCGTCGATTAGGCACTTATTAAAAACTCAACGTTTTTCCATTTCTTGAACTTGTATATATTTTTGTTCGCAATATGTCCGTAATTTCTGTTTAGTCCGTTCTACATTAAGTCATACCTTCTTCTGAATAAATGTTATAAATATTTCGTTGATGATTCGTGTGTGTGTGGTATAGGACAAATGAACTTTTGTTTTAAATGGATAATGGGATTTAAGATTAACGATTTTAAAGGGACGGAGCTTGAATTAAGCCATTTGGTTCTATCATCGATCGGTTTGTGTATGATCGCGACTGCTGCGGCTAGTAAAACTACTTTGTTTGTCACGTATAATAGCATCATGTTTTTCATAAATCAACAAGAAATGAACAGGTTTCATCACTTTTTTTTGGGTCTATTCAAATTGATTGATAACGACCCAGCAAACTTAAAATCGCATAAAAATGATAAATCAAGTCATTAAAAACGTTACTGCGAATCGTATTTCCAACTAACGCAAGTAAAAGGTCGTAAAAATCGTTATTCGAAGTCGGATTAAATGGTTTTAATAGGATATGATAAAATCTCCGCCATGTTTGCAGATTTTGAAGACGATTTCGTTCCTTTGCCTTCTCCCGCGTGGGTTAAGTGAGAGAACAGCTTTTTTGTTCTCTCTGCGACCAGCAGTGTAACCAGATTGCTAAAACTTGCAGAGGCAGCAAATATTGTCGCTGGCAACGGTTCGCATGCGTTGAGAGAAAAAACTTGTGCTCTCTTTCATTCTTTCAGTATGTATAAATATGGTGTCGAATATGGTAGGTAAATGCTGTTTTTCCGAGTTTCATACGATCATTCTATAATGTATATGAGACGTACAACAAAGTTGTTGAGAAATATACATACAAAAATGTTAGCTGGGGAACAAAATGAGAAGTATCTCTTCTAAACTTGAATTTGTCCCTTGTCTAACAACACTAGTTTACAAAATTATTAAAAACCGCAAGCTTTAAACTGACCCAATTTTTTCCAATTTTAATTTGAAACTTAGAATTTTTGAATATCATTTTCGGATTCAGCGCCCGTTTCACATTAAAGTTATCTTCAGCTTATTTAGTTCAAAAATGCTTTAAAATATGCTGTAATTATTCCTTAGACGCAATTTTCGCAGAACCTTGCTGGCAACAATGAAAAAGTCTGCCCCTTTTCTAGGTGACGAAAGATATTATTCGCAGCGCACTAAATTGGACTGCGCACTTATGACTGCGATATTTGTGCGAACTCGTACATTTCTGCGACCTGTCAAATCAGTGTTAAATCTGTCGGAGTTCTACACGCTAAACTCTTTTCAGTCAACCTTTGTACGGATAACTGCGACTGCAAAGCATTGCACGAAATCCAATTTTCAATGAAAGAGATAATATCGTAGGTTAAAGTTTGTGTTTAGTTTGAAACCTATCAGTATATATGTATTGCATTTTACCAGGAGTTTTATAACATTAAATAATAAAATGTAAAAAAAAATCGAACTTACAACACGCGATAGCTGCTAACCGACAATGTTTGTATTTCTTTATACTTGTTTGTTAATAATTTATTCAAAATATTGAAAACATTTTATCTCCATTCGACTTGGGGAGTCCTTGTGTTTAAGTCCTAGCTTTATTCATGAGGTTTGAGGCTTTCTTCATTCAACTTCTTTAAGAAATTTCCTGACTTTACTCGACTTGATAAGAGTTTGTTATGGAAATCGATGAGTTATTAACCCACTATTCGTAAAACATAAAAAAACACAGCTTAACTTCATCTGATTGTGACTTCACCCTTGTAGGCATTCCAATGTGAAGGTTGAAATATTTCATAAAAGAACGCTTTGAAATGTTAAAATCAATATTTATGTCCTTCGATATCTTTCTGAGTAGTGCATTCGGAAAAATTCAACACTTTGTTTTATGAATAACTTTCAAGCGCATGGATGAATTTTCAGGGAAGCTGCTTAGTAATGTAATGTTTACATATGGAGATTTTTGTGAAATTCTATCAAGTGGCTTTTCAGATCGTTTAATGATCTGATTCTATTTTTGGGCACCATTCGCGCCATCAATGAACCACATTTTTTCGAAATCAATGCTAATTTTGATTAAGTTTTCTTTATCCTGAAGTCTTATCTTCAAAATAATTCAAAATTTTTAATTTGGTCGAAGTTATGACAAATTTGACCGAGTGTCCTCCTTCGGCAAATAAAAAACAATATATTTGACTTTTTATCACTCCACCACAGTTTTTGCGTAATGACACGATTCCAGATCCAACCCGGTCAACACAGAGTGTGAACTTTGTGGGACCTATTGAAGTACTATGCAGGGAAAACGCTAGAATTTGGAGGCAGTCTTCTTCAAATTTTTAGCCATTCATCGGTTCAATCGCTATGAAACATTGACTGATTTCCAGTTTCCATAGTTCGTCAGTTAGCCTCCTCAAGCGCTAAACTTTTTTTTTACTATTTTTCTTCTTATTTAACTCCGGAAAATTATTTCGAAGACTTGTCAAGGAAAAATTTTTGGCTGGAAACCTGCCAGGTGCCCGCTAAAGAGTTCGTTTCGCTGCCCATTACTTTTTCTTCAGAATATCTCTCCACTATCGGTCCAAATATTTTGCGCACGATTTGACCACCGTATTTTGTTTATTTTACCGGTGCGCAACTTTTTAACCTTGTAGAAGTCGAGTTGACCTTGTTCGTTAGTCAGCTAGACGACCCAAAAAATGATCTTTTCTATCACTTTCCCTATAGAAATTTTCAAATTGCGCTTGAAAAAACCACTCACATTTTAATTTTATAAAATCAATAATCTTCACTTTTAATTAAATTGAAGCTCACTCTTAGATCATCTAGGACTCTTTAAACGATTTACCATATGCATTTTAGTCGAATAGTTGATTTTTTTGATGGTCTCCCACTGGGACTTTCCTGAATTATTCACGATTCAGCCAAAAAAAAAATTTGTCAATAAGTTTCTGAATTGATCACGATCTTAAAAACCACTTGACAGATTGTCACTAAATTTTTCACACGTACACATAACATTACAACATATAATCAATATAATTGATTTACATCCATGAATTCAAAATTTATGCACAAAACAAAGTGTTTCATTTTTTTTCGAATACACTCCTAAGTGTCGATTTGAGATCAACGGAATGACGCAAAAAATCGATAATCGAGCGCTCAAAGCTTTGCACGACGGTGTTCATCCCAGGAACCTTTCGATTAAGTCTGATACTTTTCTGTCTTTCACCAGCTTAAAAAATTTATAAGATGCTATTTTATTTTATTTTCAAAGCAAAAAGTATTCAGTACCTGAGAAATCGACTTAACTTTTAAGGATGAAAGTGTTTGTGTGAAGGTGTATTTCAAAGAAGTGCATGATTTTAGATTATCGAAGTAGCAAAAGCACCTTGTCTACGGTAGAAAGCACAATCTGTTTGGTCTTTCAAATGCCTTCTTTTGGCAACACAAGTTCTAGAAAAAAGTGCGTCACCGGAAGCCTTAAAAGTTTAAACATTTCCAGAAAGATGTTAATGTTAGTAATTAGCTTTTCCATAGATTAAGAAAATTGTTGAATTAGCGTTAGCAGATTTTTCGCCATGGGTGTTTTTTTTGTATAAAAAGGTTTTTTCATCTAAAATTATTAAACAAAATTCGTGAAGTATATAAGAATCGATGGATTAGTTTGGTCCTGCAACGTGATTTATATTTTCATTCTCTATTTCCTAGATTAACAAATGTGTATGTATGAATGGAGAATATATATACCTACATATGTTACGGCTAATGCACCCTACCAGCTGTATAAATAAAATGCCATGTTTATGTTGGTTTGAGTGTATTTAATGAGGAAAAGCATTAACGAATCTATACAGTAAACATCAAAAATATATAAAATTCAAGATCAAACCCCATAAATATGAATGTATATATTTAACAAACAAAGCAGTTTTACCGAACGCGATAGATTTGTGAACCATAGACCATTATTGTTTGGCTAAAGATTATCTAAAACTCGGTGATACAATTGTGTACATATGGGTGTATGTGTGTAAGTTTTCTAACAGTAAAGCTCATTCCGTTTTGCATGAGAAAAGTGTTGGTTACTCCAAGATTCCACTTAGACTGTAGGTGGATAAATACAGTTAACAATTTAGCACTAAGAAAAAACAGAATATAGCAATTTGTTTCAAATAGGTATTTTTTTTTAAAGAACGATTCAGCGAAAGCGTCCTACCACAAACTGCGATCGGAAAATGATAGAATTTTCTTTCTTTAGCTTAACTCCGAGCACCTATAGGCTTGGAAGGGTTTAGTAATGGAGAAATTCAGCTTTTGGATGGTTATTTGTGGATTTTCAAGCGTTCTAGGAGAGTAAAAATAAATGCCACATTTTCTTATTCAAAAATTAAGAAACAAACACCGTGATTGCTAGTGTAAATATTTACTGAAAACCGAAAAATAAAATCTGTGTACGAAGCTTTTGAGAGAAAGGGCTTCAATTATAAGATACTGAAAGTATAAAAAGGCGCATGGAAAAGCAGGGGTGCCAGGGATTTGGTTTAGGAAATTGCAAGGTTAGTGCAGGCAGTAGGGAGCGTGTGTGTGTAATTTTTTTTTTCTCTTTGCGAGGAGCAGGTTTCGGGTTGTCGTTTCGAGGGGCAGCAAGAAAAAAGCTTTCCAGACATACAACTATTCTACAAAACTGTTTACCAGGCGAGTGTTCTGTTTTACGCAAACTTAAAATGTAGAAAAGAAAATAGTCAGAACCTAAGTATTAAATCTTCCAACCTGACCTTGTTTGAAGTATACAACTCAAAGGCAACGAAATATAAGTATTTTTGTTTAGCTATGTTCAGGTTTAATGCGAGTACAGATACAACAAAATGAAATCATTTTCACTTGCTCACACCTTATATGTTCCAAAAACTAGCATAACAGAAAAGTTTAAACTAAAAATGCAATATATATTTTTTTTCAACTAGCAGATGTTTTGCTTTTAAGCATTTCACTGTCATTTCAAATCTCGGTTTCGTTTTGCTCAATATAGTAGAACGATCTAAAGTACATTGAATTAGTAATAGCAATCTAACGCTTAGCATTACGGGATTTTATTTATTGCAAATAGGATCATTTATGTTTTTTAATATTAGTTTTTTTTTCAACGGTCATCTACTGAATCTAAGATTTTTAATTTTGGTATTCGCTTGTGTGATTTTCAAAACTTTTATCTGTAATCAGAGTTTTCTTTCTTGTACAACTCATGCGCTAAATTGTGACCCACTACTGTCGTGATAAAGATGGAGCCAGAGCTCGAATTAATATTTTCGTTTCTAGATATATGTTTCAAGCTGTTTGATCGCTTACTAAGTAAACTGACAATAAATGATGCAAACAGTTTTACTGTCGATGAATTATTCTTAATTAAGGTATCAATAGGTAAGCATAAAACACCAATTGTCAAAAGGAAATTTTCATTCTAGTTTCGAGTTCAATTAACGTTTTAATTGCTTCAACAGAATGAAATTCAGATTTAACAACCGATGATAAGTTTGTTTAGAACAGCAAGCAAACTCAAGGATAGATTTCAAAATCCATACAGTTATTGAGTAGGTAACGAGAATAAAAAAAAATCGAGTAAAAATCGAAACATGTTCAAAATCAGAATAAGGATCCAGATTGGTAGTCTAGAAACGAATTTCATAAGGAGTTATAGCAAAGAGTCAAAAACCAAAACTGAACTGAACTGAAGGTACTATTTATGATTCTTCACTCAAAATTTTTGCTTCTCTTGAATTGGTAACTCAATAAATGAAGGATTTGTTCTCGAGTCAGAGGAAAAAGTTCGAATTGAGAGGCTAGAAACATTTTCGAAGTTACACGTTGGGGTGCAAAAAATTTAGCATTGACATTGATAGGAAAACATATACGACAGTAAGCACATTTGCCTTGGATGAAGGTGTGATTCTCTGCTAGTTTTCAGCATTCGCTCAGATAGGTGTGAAGTGCATGGTGGATTTACTGATTACTGGTGTTTTCAAAGTAGTAAAAGGTTATAGTAGTAGTGATACTATTTTAGTCACTTTTCTCTTACTTCACAAGCGTTTGATTTTCTATGCAAATTTAGCAACGGTTTCAGTTTTTTTTACATTCTTTCCCATTTGTTTTTATATAGCACAACATTAATTCACTGTTTTTTTTTTTTTGTTTTTATTGGTAGCTGTAGTAATACAATAGTAGTAGTAATTGTAGTAGTAGTAATAGCATTGCTCATTTTGCCTTTCATAGTTACTAGTTCTCAACTTTTTTCTCAATACAGCAGCAGTAATTGTTATGCAAGTAGTAGTGTTGTAATAGCTATAGAAGAAATATTTGAAGTAGTAGTAGTAAATATCAATAATAGCAGCATTATGTGGTGGTGCTAATACTTGTGAAACACTGATTTCTGTTAAATTTCTGTTTACACACAACTTTTTAAGACAGCACGAGGAGTTTTGGTTTATTATCATCCATGTCAACCACATTTCTACCGTCTTGCTTCGTACAGTACACAACCTTTTGATTATTGATAGTTGCTGTTCTTGTTGTAGGTTATCTGTTATCTTTATTCCTTATCTGCTAATTATTGTATAAATAACAAAATTTAGGTAAATTTTTCATATAAAAATAGTATGTGAATAAGTATCAAGGAACACAAAACAAAAACTTATCACAATAAGAATATTATTGAACAGTTTTCCGTAAATTTATCGATTATTTCACTTATGATATTTACAAAGTAGTTTTAACTACCTACAGCTTTATGTATATTTTGAGGGAAGCAAATCAATTAAACGATTATAAAAATGAAATAAAAATGCACGTTGATCTTAAGTTTGCTCATCAAACTTTCAAATTTATTCTAAGCTAGCATGACTGTATTGTTTCAAAATGTTTTTCTTGTTAGGTTTGTGTTTTAATACTACATGCTAGAATATGGGATAGATTGTACAGATGAACTAAAATAGGTTTTGCACAAATCTAGCAATGATTGCCTAATTTTTTTTTTCTTGGGTTAGGGAGGGACCAAAATATTTAGTTTCTTCAAAACAAATCGAACGTTCCTCAGGGTGTTTGTGCCATTATATAATTTCTGGATTCATAAATTTCTTTTGTTTTTTTGCCTTTGCATTATCCGTTCGGAAGTGCGCGTTTCGATTGCAAACGATTTTTTGTTGTTTGAGTACATATTTGTTGTTCGATTTATTTTTTTTTAAATGTAATTTTATGTACGCGTGTTTGTATGTGAAAGCTATCACAGTTTCATTGTTTTGATTTCCTCATCTCTAAGAAAATAACACATGACAGTTTGATTCGTTTGGAACGGAACGGAACCGAAAACATGTGTAACTTAGGCTACCCGTATCGAAATCAAACGAACTAAAAAAAATATAACGATAACCGATTTTTTAAAGGTTGCCATTTGCAGCGAGTCTTTAATTGATTCAAGCTTTGGATTTTTCCAAGAGTTCAGAATTTTTCCAATTAAAGTTTATTACAAAAACCTGCCTCTTGCCAAACCAGTATCGACACTTGCAAACGGGGAAATTAAACTTTCAATTACTTTTTAGGGTTCGACGATACAAACCAAAACAAAAACAAATTGCAAAACAAAGTTAATTGCACTTAACGATTAAAACGACCTACACTGTCGGCTCCTCTACTTTTAGCTATTCATCTGTTGATTCTCTTAACTGTAGTGACAAGATTTCTCTTCTACCTCGCTGAAAAAGGCCTTCAAATTCTATTTAAGAGGCTTTTATCCGCAAACGATTGCAACAACTATTTAGAAAACAGAAAACATCCTTCCGTGAGTGTCTTTTTTGCGGCGTTTCTGTGTGTATTTGTTTACGTTGATGTTTTCTTTTCGATAAAATGTTGTTACCTTTTTATAGGTTTTATTTAGTTGGTTTTGGTGAATTTTTCAGGCACTATCATCTTTTCATAGTTTAATGTTTCGTTTTCAATGTTGTTTTCTCTTTTTGATGTTTGCAGTTGGTTGCTGCATCTAGCTTAAGCCGCTATCGAACATGGCAACGGTTGGTGCAAGAAGATGCATGGTTAAGTGTGTATGGTTTCCTTCCTATTTATATGTATGAGTTAAGTTATGGCAAACTGTGTGTTTGGACTTGTTTTGGTGTTAGTGCAGCATGCTTAGGATGTTTTCATTTTCTTGTATGGGTTAAGCACCGCAACGGCGCTTCCGGCCGTTGGTTGTGCGGCCACTCCGGGAACCTGTGGCATGGTACCGGGAATCGCCGCTAGGTTAGCTGTAGGGATTGCGGTCGGCATCGGACTGCCAAATTGATAGGCGCCGGCTTGCATTGTGGGATACATCAAACCCTGACTCATCAGATATTGCTGGGCACCGGCCGCAGCGTATGGATTGTGAACCAGATTGGCTGGCATTTGTGGACGTAACATTTGCGTAAAGGCGGCCTGTGGTAAGATTGGCGGTGGAGGACGTGTCAGAGTTGGTAGAAGGGTTTGCTGTGGGGTAGCGGCCGCGACAGCCATAGCCGGTGTTCCAATGCGAGGCGGCGGATAGGCTGGCGTGGCTCCTGGGGTGGCCATTGTAGCTGCTGAGGCACCGTAGTGCGACAGGCTAGTTTTGTTTAGCGTCGGTACAGTTGCGCAGTTGAGTGCTGTTAGCGGTTTACCCGTAAGGGCATTTGATGCGGCGGCCAGTTTAAGAGCATTTGCATAGTTCTTTTGGGCTACTTCTTTGGCAAGATTAGCGGCATCGGTGTAGTTAGCGGTGTAGTGTGCTGCCGCTGCTTGTTGATTAGCATGTGCTACAGCGGCTGCGTGGGCTGCTTGAACGACCTGGGCTTGCGCTTGGGCTTGGGCATGTGCTTGCGCTTGAATACTTGCGTTATAGCTATTAATCTGAGCTGCTTGGGAGTAAGCGAGCATTGCACTAGAAACCGGTAGCTGGGCTACTGATGGTGATGATGCCGTCGATACAAGCGATGGCTGAGATATGGTGCTAGAAACTGTGGTTGTTGGAGAGGTTAGTAGAGAGTTGCTATTAGCATCACTAGTGATTGCATCTGCTTTGTCAGTGCCACTTGTTTCGACCTTAATGCTGAGGTCACCTTCTGAGTGGATTTGTCCGTTTGACAGATGCGCTAGACCGGCTGCGCCGATCGAGGAAACCGTTTGCAAGGACAGCGTATTGACGAGTGACGTATTCTTGTTATTGACTTTGCTGCTATTATTATTATTGTTATTGACACTACTACTGGTATAACAACTGCTGTTGGATAACGTTGTGCTGAGAGCACTATTACTACTACTGTTAATAGCAATTGGGGTTGCTGTGGATGTTTGTGGAATATAAGTAGCAGGTGTAGCTGAAGGACTGGGAGTTGGGTACTCACATGACACTGGCACGAATGGCTGCTGGAGCTGCATCAGCTGCTGGTAGGTTGTGGCGCCTGGCTGGTATACCGGAATTCCGGACTTATCAGCGGCCGTCCGTTTGTAAGGGACCATTCCCGGGAAAGCCTACATCCAGGGGGGGCACATTGAATGTAGCAAATTTGGCATACACGAAGAGGAAGAAAGAAGAAAATAAAAGCCTTGTAGAATGCAGCTATATGTTACCTATACGTTAGCATTCAATGCAATTGAAATGAATATGATTATATGTTTTCTATAAATGAAAAACCATCTACATACGAGCATGTTTATCAACAGAGGATAGTTAGTTTGAGATGAGATTGTGATGGTGATAGAAGAAAAAAGTAAATAGAAATAGGAGTTTTAACAGTGGATGAAGACAAAGGGAACTACAGCATAGATATTGAGCTGATTTAATTGAATGCTAAAGGATATCGCAATAAAATGCTCGCATTGTTCCAAGTCGTCTAAAACTGATTGAAAGCCTCTAGCCAAGACACCAATTACTCTGAAATGGTTCACTGTCTACGGTGTGATTTGGTACGTGTTTAGCAATCCCATTAATACCCTGGATACGACTTACTGATAAAACTTTAATAGGAACAGAAAGAGAGGATAAACACATACATGACAAAAATACCGGGTGCAAAAGAAAAGTAACGAACTAACGAAAGAGTAATTGGAAATGAAAAATATAATAAGGTAGAAAAAGAAAAATATAATAAATATGCATGGTTACTTACAAAGTTTTCATAGTAAAAAGATCCCATCGTTTTCATGTCCATCTGGTGGGTGCGAATGTGCAGTAGTAGTAGTAGTAGTAGCAGGTTTTTTTTGTAGTTGTTTTGGTAGGAAGGCGATTGTAGAGTAGTAGCAGTAGGTAGTAGTAGTAGTGGTAGTGGTAGTAGTAGAGGGTAAGCGATACGCACATATTTGGATGTGTGTGTGTGTTTTGATTTTACATATTATGATTTGTAATGTTGAACAGGTCGTTGTGTGCATGTAGATTCATTTGTTGGTGTGGATGGGTATGTGTTCGTTGGACCCGTTCGGATTTTGTACAGCAGGCGACATCGATACACACACACACGCGCATTCATATTTAGCGACATCGATGGGCGCAGTATCGGTAAACAACATACAGTATAGGGTGGTAGGAGGTATTTGGAGCGAGGAATTCAAACGAGGAATGTTTAGGAATGTGTAGAGGTTTCAAAGTTTTTTGTTCGCAATTCATGTAGACGTGCGGTTTGTTTGTAGTTGTTGTTTCGGGTTCATGATAATAATTGTCACGAGGGGAAGAGAAAAAGCGAGAAAAATAAAATACTCATTAGTTAGATGTACAGATAGCGGCGCAAATAAACAATTTTCTAGGTGTCTACACAAACTTAAAGTGAAAGATAAACTAACATAAAGAACTAAACGATAATTCAATGAAGGGTACAGTTGAAAGAAAACAAAAAAGATCAGCTTTCAACAAGTTGATACAATTGAATGTTTGTCCGTGGAATGATATTGCTAGCTCGGAAGTTATGTTCGAACCCCTCATGAACGTTACGAACATGTTCTCATTATGATCTTCGCGAAGATTAGTCAAGTTGCGAGGATGTTTGCTTCAACGTTGTTTTCTTTATTCTTGTAGTGTTGATTTGTGTGTATTTGTGACATGTTATTTCCATCTTGACCTAACTCTTAGCTTAATAACTATTGATTAATTATGATGAAAACAATTTTATCGAAGGATTGATTTTCATATCTGTGTTGTATATAATATTTGAAGCGCAAAAATCACTCAACTTAAAAATCAATTATTTAAAAAAATCAGCATCTACAAAAGCGTTTATTTTATACCGAAGCCATTGTTGAATGAACAAGCGTTTTGGGTTTCCATCACCATTTATCAACAGTTAGTTGTAGAAAATCATTATTCATGGTGTCTTTAAACTGAAGTACGTATTTGAGTCCATCGAACCCAAATTTAAAGCAGAATTAACGACCGAATATATGGAAGATGATTGGTTGGGGAATGGTAACAAATTCAACATTTCGCGTACACAGTATGAACAACGTATGCATTTCATAAAATAATTTCAATTTATAATGATGATTTGAACCAGATCAGGTCACGGAAAGCAATCGGATAATGAACCTGAACTACATATGGGATTTATAGACAATTTCTTCGAAAGGCGCTTGAAAAACCAGTCGTAAGAGCACCTGTATCCGTGATCTATTCTTGGGTCTAATTTATACAAGATTTGGACCAACAAAATTAGATGCAATCCAGTGAAAAAAATGGCAACCCCATTCGTGTTTTTTAACTGTCAAATGGTTTAGAACTGCGTAAAATTGGATCCAACTCTGCTCAGTTTTGGACCAACCCATTTGCCAGTTCTAAAAATAGTTGAGTTGAAACTGGTATAATAGACCACTAGTGCGGTTGCTTTGGTCGGGATTTGGGTCTAAACCAACTGTTTGGGCCACGGATACAGGTGCCCTAGAGACTAGGTAAGTTTTAAGTGAGACACTAAAATTAGCTTAATTTAATAAAAAACAACGGTCTTATGGCTTGTTGTGCTTTGCTTTATAATATGTTCTTCGAAAAGAAATCTAGAAATGAGCATTGAGTTTGACCTGTGATATCTGAAGCTTCTTCCATATAAGTAGGCAATGAAGGATGATAGCGCAGGAGAGTTTATTTGTACCTTAGAAGGCGTCTGTGTATCGTTCTGAAATAATTTATTTTAAATGCATACGTTTCTTGAAGCTAATTCTTAGCTAAAATTGTGATAAAATTCAACAAAAATGTTTCACATTTTAGGTTTTTACTGTGTACAAAGTTTTGTTCCTGTTCCCAATAAAAATAGGATGTTTGCCTTCATTTTCATGATAAGAAACTATACCTTTGTGATTTATTTAAATTTATTTAACCCGTTGTTGATTGAGAACACCTTATCATTAAACATAGATAGCACACAGGAAAGGTATATACCATAATAATGATGCGGCAACTGAAAAGAGTAAATAGCAGCGTTGACATTCCTAGGATGTTTAGGCAATTGGTGATGCGTGTGGTTTGGTGTGTTGTTTTATTCTTACTGTAATTCGTTTGGCATACATGCTAGCAACTTTTTTATTTACGATTGTTGTTGAGCTTTTTTTTTCGTTGAGGGACCACAATTTGCGCGATAGTTTGTTTTTCTAAGTCTCTAACCAATAAGAATATTTTGCGCGCAACGACTGACAAAGCAAACTTAAACCAGAGGCATGCGAAAGCTACTGCAAACGTTGACATCGATGTTATAACATAAATCAAATGGTAGTTGTTCACGGGGAAGGATTTTTTTTCGTTCGAAACCTTTAAAAACGAAATGTGTCTTTCAAGTAAAACGGGGGACTTCTGGGGAAAAGTTAATAACAAAATTGAAAACTTTAACGGTTCTCTTGGTTTTAATAACACAGGAACATCAGATAACCAATGACAAAACTTGGAAAACATAAAAAACAAAGACAAAATAACAAAGAGAACATAAAATGAGATAAGAGAAAGAGAGAGAGAAAACAAAACAAAGAGAACTGAATATTACGCAAAAAGTACCATTTGTATCATGTCATTGTCGGCCGCCCGTTTTTTGCCAGCCTCGAGCGAAGCCTGTTGGTGTTGGCTAATGGAGAGGGGGTTCACCGAGCAAGAAGAAGAAGAAGTGACAACCCCAGCGGCGGCAGCAGCAGCAGCAGCAGCGTGGGCGGCAGCGGCGGCGGCAGCAGCTGAGGGTGGTGGCGGTGGTGGCTGCAGGGTGCCCATGGTAGCAGCGGCGGCGGCAGCAGCAGCGGCAACAGCGGCCGCAGCAGATACTGGTGCAGTCTAGATTTTTTTTTTGATTTTTTTGGTTTTTTGATTTTGAGAGGGCGATCGTTTTGATGTGGCGATTGATGTGAACGACGATTTTGAAAGGGCAGTTGGTTGGTTGTCAAAAGGTGGACGGACGGTTTGTTGTTGTTGTTGAAGTCGTTGGTTTTGTTTTTCAGTTGACGATGGGCGGAAACGGTCGGGGGAAAGGGGAGTTTTGTGGATCAAGGAACGAAGGAGATGGGTGCAATGTGAGGTTTGTTTTTGTTTCAGTTTTGATTCGTTTATTTTGTGGTGATGGTTTCGAGAATAAGAAAAAAGAAGCATAACAAGCATTTTAATTTAAGTAGAGTATTTGGTGATTTTTTGGTATAAATAAAAATAAACAAAATATATAAATCAACTGATTTGTATAATACAATTTGCTCTTAAAAGGTGAAGTTGCTGATAAAAATAAACAAATAATAAATGATGAAACATAGCATAGTTGGATGATTGAAGAAAGCAATTATCTGCAATTAAAATTATGGTAAAAAGCGGCTGTTGAGCGCACAGATTATTTACACTACGTTTCGGTACCAAATAGAAAAGGGGCATTTTTGGGGATTTGTTTTCATCATAATCGTTGATAGTTAAATAATACTAGGAAACTCTTTCTTGTTGCTCTATAATTCTTAGTGACTGAAATAAATGGCTCTATCTGTAGATACGGAACACTCAAAGTTTATAGATGCAATCAAAAAAGAGAGATTATCGCGTGTAACGTTTTGGAGTTTCTTATTGAGCTATTTTCTTAAACTCTATGCTTACTACTAACGAAAATTTACTCTTGGATGAACTGCCGACAAAGAATTTTCAACTCTGTTAGAGCAAGTTCACTGGTGTTGGGAAAAAGTAGTAGAAATTTCGACACTTACGGCACTTTTTGAAAATTTGGCCATGCAAAAACATTTTCAAGATCTGTGGCCTTCTAGTTTTTTACAACACGTGTTGAATTTTCGCATGCTGCGATGCAAAAATAGCAATATTTCTATCACATACGGCTGAAATAGAAACAGTGTTGTGAAAAAATACAACGCCCCAAGATCTTGAAAACATTTTTGCATGCTAAACTTTTCAAAATGTCAAAATTTCTACCATTTTTTCCCAACACCAGTGAACTTGCTCTTGACTTTTATTTATTAAAATAGTTTTGTTTGTTATAGCTTGTTGTTTCATTAGTTTTTCTTATCAAAAGTTAACACTGGTAGGATAATACAATAAAAAAGCGAAAAAAGAGGCTTCTTGTCGATTCGAACCAATTGGTTGAAAAAATACCTTTCAGCAAACCAATGTCACCTATTCATATGAACAAGCTTAAATCTGCTGTTGGTGCGTCATATTTTTTATGAGTACGGCATCCGTTGACTACTATCAGTAATTATCGGTAATCAATTTTGTCTTAAAAGACAATCTATTAATATATAAACGTGTTTAAGACCCTTGGCTGGCAGCAAGTGAAAACGCTGGGATCGGATCGCCAGCAGTGGAGATCTTTTATTTCGGTCCTATGCGTCGGACAATCGGCGCCGGTTGATTGAGTAAGTTAAGACAGTAATAGGCAGAAAACAGTGTTAACGATTGACTAGGCAATGATTCATTCCAGATTAGATAGTTTTACGAAAAAAGATGAACACTTCCCTCCGGCTGCGGTTTGCACAGTTTTACTTCTTATTTGTATAAATTGAGGAAAGAGTGCAAGATTTTGTTTCCAATGCATAGTTACACAGCGTTGCCATGCCAGCGATAATGTTTGCTGACCAGGATTCAACAAAACGCACTCATTTAGCCACGCGCAGCACCATTTCTCTCGAGCGAAACTCTTTATTGTTTGCGTTCTTGCCGTTGACGCACTCTCGCTCAAAACAAAAACACGCTCGCTTAATCTTTTCCTCTTGTTCTCGTCGGCGAGAGGCACTATCCGAAATCTGCGAGAGCTGCCGAGTCAGACCGACCGAGCTAGCGACTTCTACGGATCTACGGATCGATGCTCGAAATCTAAGGATTTTCAGCATTTCCTACGGATTATCGAAAAAAACAGTAGGGATTCGGCGGATAAACGAAAATTCTACCTGACTACCAAAAAAAAGGTCATCAAGTTTTATTTTACCTAAATCACTACCTACATTTTTCGGTGGGCGTCAAACCTACGGATTTGAGCGGTTTTCAATCTGGCAACGCTGGCTAGCTCATTGCGCGTCCTAATCGAGCGACGTGCGAGGCCTCTCTTTTGGCTCACAGAACAGCACGCAGCGGCTCACAATGCAGCGCGAGGGGTCCTTCTGAATGGTCCAAAGCAGCTCTCTTTTTGCAGCATAGCGCACGGGCTCGAGTGTGGGCCTTGTGTTTCGTGTTTGTCGAGGGCCGATTGAGAAATCTGTGTATAATTTTATCTGCCGGATAGTTGAAACAAATGGTAGCGCGCCATGGCCTTGGTGGGAGGATAATAAGAATCAATGTTGGAATCTTACGTTCTCAATTAGTAACTCTCTTGGTATACAATTTCTCATAAACTAAACAGAGAAAGCAATAGCCTTTGCTCCAATTTCACTCCGATAAGCTGCCATTCTTATGGAAATCTGTGTAAGAGTAAAGACTCTTTACTAAAGAGCAAGCTTTATTCTTTTTAGCAGGCCCAATCCCAATCGGCGTTTTCAATCGGAGAGCGGTCGGCGTCTAGGGCAAAACGCATCCGAAGGGAAACATACGAACACGATTCGGATCGTGTTTCCTGGGGGCGTGTCTTATACCGTATTAGTGTTTATTCAGTATCAGGGAAGCAAATCCAACCGATTTGATAATGATAACTGATTTATCACTTGTGTAACACTTAGCGATAAATATGAGAACGTGATGACTTCTCATCTCTTTCCATTGCCGATCAAGATAACTCGTTCGAACTTTGCTCTAGTGGGCATCAGATTTCTTGATGAGCGCCCCGTGCAATTGTTTGTATTTTTGTTGGTGCGTGTACCGGTCGTGTCGGCCCGGTACTTTGTGCGTCATCAAGCAATTGTTGGTAATTTTGGTGGTGCGTCTACCGGTCGGGTCGGCACGGCATCTTGTGCATCAAGCAATTGTTGGTGTCCTCCTTAGGTGCCAGCAAATTGTTGTTGCTTATCCTTAACGTTACAAGAGACGATAAATTTGAATCGGAAAGCACAACTTATCGAGAGTAAAATTAAAGTTGATAAGCGCTAGATATAGTGTTCTTGAGGATGAAAATCTCTCTCACGGGTGTTTTGATCGGCAAATTCTATCGGAGGATAACGATTTTTGCATTCCCTTTTCAGTATTGCACCGAGTGCACTACAATTAGTGCACTTTTGCTGTATGGTGTTCGTTATGTGATCAGTTTTGCACCGTTAGTGAACTGAGCGCGGACGGTGGCAACCTCCAAAAAAACTCGTGTTGCTTGTGTCCTGACAGGTTGTTCTTCCCGATGTATAAAAAAATGTATGGAAGCGAAAACGAATACGGAATTCGCATCTATACCAGACTATTTCGTGGCACTCACCTGAGGCACCCATATGACGATATCTTCTCTGCCGATTAGTTGTTGCAAAATCGACAGAGGATCGTTACGATTTTAATGTTTACTGGGGAATCTTTCGTTGGTCAAATCCAGTGAGAGATATATCTGAGAGAAAACAAAGCGATTAACTCACATGAAATCCGGAAGATAGAATTGAGCAAATCTTCCGCGAAATTTGCAGCCGGTGCATCCGATTATCATCGATATCAAATTGTAGTTTGAACGACTGTTTGGGTATTCGAAAAGCCGCAGCAGTTGAACCAGAAATATTTAGATCTTATTTTGTGTACCGTTTTGATTTCTAATAGTATCATCTATTTGACATCTGGTCATGGAATTTTTGTCTGCAGATTTCGATATATTTATTAAGCACATTAGAGCGTTCGACTTTTTTTTATCATCATTCATAGGTAGAAGTTTAATGAAACTTTGAAATTCCGTGTCCTTTTTTTGTTTTTTTTTTCTCGAAACAAGCAGCTCTCTCTTGATAAAAATGGAAAATATCGATCTATCAACAATAGATTTTCAAACTCTGATCTTTTAGATGGGTCGATCACGGTCCAATCATCTGAATCGATCATGGAGATCGATATTTTCCTGAAGATCAACCTATATTAGAGTAATCATTTGTGATACAAGTTTATGTTTGCTTGAAGATGCCGTACTCATAACGTAGGTCAGGTTAAAGCTTGTACATCTGGTAAAACGGTAAGAACAAATAAAGAGAGCTTCTTTTTCTTAATCTATTGGGAAAATATAGTTCAATGTTTAAAAAAGTGACCGTTAAGCTGACCGTTTTGTTAGAATGGGAAAATTCATTTTATTGGCTCTAATGAGCAATGAAGAGTGTAATTGTATTCAAACGATCAACTTTATAGTTACATATACGATTATCATCCTTAAACTGTTTTTTGTTGGTTAAAATTCTATTCAAATCTAGTGCCTATCGGATTTTCTTTTTTCTCTATAGAATAACACTAATGTTATCCTCCTCATGTAGTTAGCTAACCGTTCTTGTTTCTCATCTAAATACTCTATACTATCGAAACGTTGTCTACCTACACGTGTCTAGTTTCGTTTTTAAATCGATTAAAGATCAACCTTGTCTAGTAATTAATTCATTGGGAGAGAAACTACATTCATTAATTGACACACATCTACAAACTACAAGTTTTGCTAGATGGTCTGAGTGATGTTCATAATTTGGGGAATAATTTTCGAGGACGCTTAAATCGAACATGCTCTGAGATAATAAATCAACCAATCAATCAATTAAGTGAGTGATGGGATGGTGTTCGATACCGAACCAAGGTGGGATACAAAACTAAGGAAAATGGGTGAGATGAATGATTTCAATTTCAACTGAAGAACTAGAGAAAGAAAGCAAGAATCAGCATAATTTCTATTATCACTTTTTTTTTATTGAAGATGTAAGACAAGTTATAATTCGACTTAATACCACTAATTACCCTAAGGCAGTGACTTGAGCCCCCTTCTGTGAAGACTATTTTCAGTGATTCTTACTTTCCCTCTCATTGACGTTTCTATTCCACTCAGACTAACGGAAACACTTGAAATGAGATGATCCACTACAAACTAGACGAGACTACAAAGACCGACTACGTTGAAAGTTATGGACGGAGTTGTTGTTTTTATTTGTTGTAAACTCTAAAGGTCGCTTGCAGGTGGTTCAGAGTAGGAATTGGGGGAATATAGATTTGGATTCAATAAATTTTCTTTTGCAAGTGATGATAGTACATTAGATGGAAGTTAAGCTACACCGCGTCAAAGTGCTCTCGGGGTGCCAGGGTTTGGAATCTGATTGGTAACCATGTGTGTTCATGTGGCAAATTGGAGGACGGTGAGCGCGTGTGTTTTTGTGTTAGTATCCAAATCATAGAAAAAAACAACTTTAAACTCAAGATCGAGAGAACGAAAGTGGAACACAAGCTCTAAAAGTTTCTCGAAAACAAATGAACGTTTGTTGGTCCAGGTAGAGAAGACAAAATTCAAAATCAATACCGGAAGGAATGTCAGTGGGGAAAATCAAACAGAAAACAATGGCGAAATAAGGATCATCCGTGGTGATCGTTAAGGGTGAGAGAAAGAGATATTAAGTATGGTTGAACGCGAGACTTGGGTTAGTGATTAGGCTGAAAACTGAAAGAATGAGAGAAAAAAGGAAACCAGATAAAGAAAAAAGGAAAACGGTAGAAGAAATAATGTTTTTATATTTTTTTTTTGGGTTTTGTATTAAAGGTAGCCATACCGCGGTTGCGCGTGACTGCGCTGCTTTTATTTGAGCCTGCAGGTGCAAGGGAGGATGGAAGTAGCGACAAGGTTCACGAGCGCATCTACCCTTCACGGCATCCATGCACACCGTGACGGAACCGTCTTCGTGTGTTGTGACGCTCTCCTGAGGATGAGCAAAACGGCATTCGGACTCAGCTCGCTTGCAGGCACCGCGCATGAACTCGCGACATACCTAAAGACATTATCTGCTAATTGATGTTTGTCTTCTTGGGTTTTGTTTTTGGTTTAAAAGTTTGTTTAGGGTTTATTTCAGTATCAGTTTTCAAAACAAAATTGTGAGAAGTTAAAACAATTCAGTTTGCTAGTAGTAATTTATTTTTTGATTATAAAATAATACAAAAAATAGAAAATTGACAAAAAATGCAACTGTATTAGGCTTGTTTTTTTTCATCGCAAACAAACGTAATTGCTAATTAAAAATCTTAGTTGCTTGCCAAAAAAAACGAAAACATACAAATACTTATGCGTAAAAAACTTGAGCAGCGGTTGTTTGTTGATTGGTTAAGTAAGAAGTAATATCGATAGTAAAAACACATCGATCGCGGTTGCAGTGAATCGGTTAAAAATTGAGCAACAAACTTTGAATGCTTGATGCCGTTGATTTAAGCTGGTTCAATAAAAACGTGTTAGAGCATTGTTCAAAAAGAAAAAGGATAAATTATACATCAAAAAAGCGAAAAACAAACCTTGGCAGATAATGTAGTAGCGCATTTGAACAGAAAACAAAAGTTTTTACGATTCTTATAACGCCGATGCGAGCAATCGATTGTTTGTAACGTTTGGCCTAATAATGCATGTTATTGTTTTTGAGAGAAACATCGTTCTAAAGCATGACAAAAAATCTAGAAACTCTCACCGTTGGAAATTGTTTGACTAGAAAAGAGAGCCAAAACACAGTGACGAAAAAGTTCAACAGACAACTGTCACTGAGGCTACTTGACAAAATCACGTTTCCGAAAAATGTTGGCAAGTTCGAAGAGCACAACATTGAAAATTTCACTCAGTTATCGAAGTACAGAATAAGCTCGCGATAACAGATCGGGTCCACTTGCGTAAAACTCACGAGGGAAAAGGGACAAGTTTTAAGCACCTACCGAAACGATTCATGAGTTTTTCTCACGAATCATTGGTCGGGTTCATTATATAGTCAACTTCTTCTTCGAAAATAGAAGCTGAGTGAAGAGAGAGTATTTCGTTGTCCGAGAGCGAGGAAGGTTTCAGTCGCTTCTCCTCAAATGTTCACGAGCGAAGGGTATTAACACGTTGTCGCCACGGCACCCATATTCGGGTGACGGGTGTATTTCCTGGGGGGCCCCGTCACATCAAAAAGCGTGTGACGCTCTCTTACTTGAGTTTACCGCTCAGCTTCGCCACACGTTTCAAATATGGGAGCTCTCCCTCTTTGCTTTCTCTCTCTGAAAATTTCTTTGGGCCCGGTTGATAAAACTACCAAAATGAGCGTGGCGACGAACGTGTTAAGGTGAGAGCGAGTTTTCGTGTGAATGAAAATATCAGTCCCGAGCATACGACTCGAAAGCTTCTCAAAGAAACTAGGGAGAAAGTCAGTGAAATATGTTTTAATATTATATCAACGCGATTTGGTGATACTTTTTTTCGTTCCAAACTTTCAGTTTTTTTCTTAATATGCTTTGGAAGAGCTTAAAAAAGTTTTTTTTTCTTCAAATGGACGAACATATTTTCTTGGGTTTTCGGAGCTCCGACACAGTTCCAGGGCAAACGTTACAAACACAAAACAGAAAAAATAAGCTAAAAAAATCGATTGGCAAAATTTGAGATGCACAATATGATGTAAATTTTAAAGTAAACAAACAATATATTTAGGGAGCAAGAAAAATGCAAGCGCTGGTGGCAAAATAATACCGATATTAATGGGCGTTTTTCTTTTGTTTCATTTCAGCGGCAGTGCTTTTAAGTTAAAAAGTACTCAAAACAGGGAACTTCGCGTCCATGGTGGCTACCTGTCGGTTTCTTTCATTTCATTTTCAGCCCACGGAATTGAGTGGCCGGTATTAATCCAAAGGATTGGCGAAGTCGCTGAGAAGTGGAGTGGCCTCTAATTGAAAGTTTTATGCCATGATATCGCATAGCTGGGCTTTGATTTCATTCTCGACAGTTAAGGTAGTGAAGAGTTGCAGTGTTGAAAACGGGTGCACCGGAGATGAGGAAATGATTAACAGATGGGAGATAGAAAGATTGATAGAAGAGGTGGGATCGGTTTTTTTTTCAAGAAGAGAAGGAGTTTTACTAGAGTTTTCAAAAATAATAGTGTTTTCGTGTGTGTTTATGGTGTAGAGCTTTCTATGGGAGGGAAGCATTTCGGTGTTAAGATTTGTTTGATGTTTCGTTCTGCTTCGAAGAAACTGGAAGAAGGTAGACTTCGGAGGACATAATCTAACCACAAAAAAAAGGTACGTAGGGTCTACAGAAAATTTTATCTCTCTAGAACTCTTTGAAATTTTAATTTGAACTAGTCGCTGAGAAACTAATTGAAGAAAGTTTATAGCAATTCACTAGACAGACTATGTAATTAGGCACTAGAACTTAAACATTCACTATCCTAAACGTTTTCTAAAACAACAAAAATGTTCTATACATGAGTTAGTATTCGTTAATAAAACAACAGTAATATTGATTCAACTCTTCTATATGTGGATCGGATGCCATGAAAAACTAGGCTAAACTCTAAAGTCAATGAAACTAGAACAGTGAATTTTCATTTGAATTTCTTATCTAGATATGGTGTCTTTGCTATAACAAAAAATAAATGTTTCAAACAAAAAGCGATTTTCAATATTTGCTTGGAGTTTCATTGAATAATCACTAAATATTTTACAGAAACAGGTAAACCCTGAAGAGCGTTATTCAAAACCATCAATTGCGAATAACTTACAAGAACAGTCGACAGCCACATCTGCCACTATGTAGACACAGAGAAGCAAAATATTTGTTTTAGCAGTAGTAGTACTTAATCGTCTACACTTTTGCATCACTCATTCGGTCTCTCCTCGCGCATACAATCACTCGAATCATGCTTAATTGATGCACACTTTCGTGCAATTGAACTTTACGATCAATTTATCAACGAATGTTGGTCTATTTTTCATCTGCTGACAGCGGCAATTTTCCGGGTTCTGGTTCCGGTGTTTTTCGATGTCGGAAAGTGATCACTCTGGTGCCCGTTCTCTCAAAATTTTGAATGAGCATAAAAAAAATCTTCCACCCTCTCTCTCTCAGTCACTCATTCACGAACACGCTCACGAACATTTCTCTCACCCTCGCGCAAACTATTTGGGAAGAATCATCCCCCCATTCTTTTTTGGGGAAGGACCAAAGACGACTTGAAACGATAGTCGACAGATGATTGCCGCCACCGTGTCCGAAATAACGGTTACCGAATTGTTGTGGATCGGATCACAACAGAATGAAAAAAAAACCATCAAAAAGTCAGTTTTTCGACATCGAGAATCATCCCCGAACCAGTTCGGACGGCCAATGGGGAACACATCGACCGGAAGCCATTTGAGGACGGGTTGAAGGCGACACGCTGCATTGTGAAACAAATTTGCACATACGGCGTGAAATATTGTGATAAATGACCGTGCATTGACGGGGACACACAGACACAAAATGGCAGCAACAACAAAAACAACTGGGAATCCCTTTTTTTCTGGCCAGGCAGCGGAGCAGCGGAATGGACTCTCACCCGGTTCGGTGTGTCGATTTCGAAAATGGTCGTTTCATAGATTGTTCCGGGCTTTGTTGATGGCGAAGTTTGACGGAAACACTGGGGATTGGTTCGGCATCGATTGGGGTAGAGGGCAGGGGAATACGGGTCACATTAAGGTAACAAATAGCCTTCACGTAGCTCTCCTGCCTTACCCACAATACAGGGCATTCTAAAAGTGGAGCAACTTGCTAGATTTTGTTAAAAAGATATTTGAGAAAATTCGAAATTTTTATTGAAATGTTTTCCTTATCTGACCTTGCTATTGAATAACCTTGAGAGAATCGATGGAACTCGTGTAAACTCATTCTCTGTGGTTGGCAGATGCTTCGCGCTTTTCGGGATTCTGAATCTAGTACCATAAAATCAACCAGATCAACCTTGTATCAGAGCCTGATTGAAATTAACAGTCTCATCGGTGAATATCTCCAGCGATTTGTAGTCAGGTCAAACTTGAAGAGAACCTGGAAAAGCCGATAAAATTCACGCTTATGGAAGATAATCGGACGCAATGGCTTGACCATGAATCACCCTTCTGGATGAAAATCCCGGAAAAAAGGAAAGTCATGGCCACCACCAAAGAGGCATTTAAATAAGTGAGGATTATTTCGCAAGCGCCAGACGACTCTTTCAACGGGGTTTCATAGATTGTTCACTGTTCACCATAAATGTTAATTTTTATGGATGAGTTAGTGTTACTTGTAGTTAAGCTATCTTCTTCTTATTAAGACACACCTCCGACCTAGCTTAGAATTTTTACCACCAGGTGTTCATTTGTCTAACCTGTGGGCAGTGATGCCAACTGTTTTTCAGAAATGTCTGGAAGATTTTGAAAAAAATGTCTGGAAAAGTCTGGATGGTGAACCCTTTTTTTTGGTCGCCAGACCGCAAATTGCAGTCTAGGGAATAACACTCATTACTTCATAATAATCATACATTCTATACACTATCAATGCCTGAGATTATTGTGGTGATGTCAACGGTTCTGCGTTTTATGCGTTACTTCCTGTTTTACTAACCTCTTCATGGCATTCCTCACTCTTCAATTACTAATTAGAATCATTTTCTGCCATTTTGCAACGAAAATTTTGAATTTGCATGTCGAAACTAAAAAGTCTGGAAACGTCTGGAAGAAATGACAAAAGTCTGGAAGTCTGGAAACCTAAAAAAATGTCTGGCAAAAGTCCAAAAAGTCTGGAAGATTCCAGAAAAATCTGGAAGGTTGGCAACGCTTCCTGTGGACAGCTGAAACTCTTTTCTAAATCAGATGCCCAGAAAAATGAGAGCTTTTCCGTTTTGAGCGGCAGGGTGGAAGGATCAGTCCAGACCGGTCAAATAACACTGGTGTGTAGTGACACGACACAACTATAGCCGAGTTTGGCCTATGACAACCCGAACCCATAGTGACCTGAACCATAATTTGTGGTTGATGCTATTTCCTGGTGACAAGCATACTAGAGTATGCTCTCTCACCATATGGAAGCCATGCAGAAGAGCCAAACGATGTGGAGCAATTGCTAGCACAACTGATTGCATGTAGAACATGAGTAGCCAAGATTTTTACTAAACAGCTTTCTAGGGAAGAATGACACTCCGTGTTAAACTCCCATAAAAAAAAATTAAAAAAAAAACTAAACAGCTTTGGGCGTGAGATATACATAGCTCAGTTGACAAGTCAGTTGCTTCCTGAGCCGATGTCCGTGAGTTCAAGCCTAAGAGTAAACATCGATCACAGTTGTACCGGATAAGGTTTTCAATGACTGTTCGCCAATCGCATCGTTGATATAGTATCGCGAATGCCATAAAGATAATAAAACGAATATAATCGAAAACAAAACTAAAATGGCCTTATGCCAGGGTTGCCAACATTTTTTTTCAAAAATCTGGGAACTAGCGAAATAAAAATCGGACAAAATCAGGCTACGATGAAGTAATGGAAATTTCGCTGAAAGTGATGACCTTTTTTTTGGTCACCGCTCCTCATTTGCTCTCTTATATGTGTTGTGAGCCTACTTGGTTGAATAGTTCTACTGTATCAAAGCAATCGAAAGATTCCCTTTAATTAATTCCCTTTTTTAAATACGAATTCAATGGAATTTTTCGATTGCTTTCATTCAGCCACATTTCCACTTTTCCACCTTAGCAATAGTACCTAATATAGTTTCTTACTACTTATTTTTCATTACATTCAATACCTGAAAAATCAGGCACATTGGCATATCTGGCCTTATGTAGAACCTAGCGAATAATAAAAAACGAAGGTCTTTATGAAAATTTCGCATCAAGGATTCATCTGTGTGCTTTTTATATACATTGAAGTTGAAAAATGTTTGCATTTTTCAGAGGTCTTTAGAATTCAAAAACC
The DNA here is from genome assembly GCF_029784155.1 of Uranotaenia lowii. Lineage (NCBI taxonomy): Eukaryota > Metazoa > Arthropoda > Insecta > Diptera > Culicidae > Uranotaenia > Uranotaenia lowii. Next base: position 280,095,364 of record NC_073692.1, on the reverse strand, counting down.
GCGGGGCAAATGGATTAAGACTATTAAGGAACCCCGAATTTATGCAAACGTTTTTTCTTTCGATGTACATAAAGAGCCCACAGGCGGATCCATAATGCTAAATTTTCATGAAGATATTTCTTTTCTGCTGTCTGCTGGCTTCAAAATAAGGCAATTTTTGTAAAAAATTTGGTTACCCATGATCTATACAAGCAACCAAAAAGTCGCATATTTACTAAAATGAAGGCTTTGAAAGTTACATATTGGCTGACAAAGAGAAAAAACTGCCCAATTCCCTTTAGTGAACTTTATGTGCTCATTAATGAACGTGAAAGTTGCCTAAGTGATTAATGAGTACGTTGTATGTGACTTATTTTGCTCAATTCGCATGAGTGAACTATATGTACTCATTAAGGAACTTAAAAGTTGCAAAAGTGATTTATATGTTCGTTTTTTGGGACTTAAGTCACATAAAGGTCGCAAAAGTGCTCAAAACGGGGTTTACAAAGCACAAAAAGTGCATTGAGGTGCTTTCTCTCTGGCTGGCTGGCTGTCTGCTTGGGCGAATGCGCCTGCAGGTATGCTACAAAATCATATCACACTTCGAGTTTTAGTTTCAGTTACGATAACATCCAGGCGTGGTCTTGTTGTATCGTATTTGATTCTCACCACGAAGGTCGGGGTTCGATCCCCAAGCCGGGCACATTTTTTTCAATAATATGTTGATAATTGAGGGACTATTCTGATGTGATATATGTAGGAAAGAAGCAATTGAGCAGCAAATTGAAGAAATCTGGGAAAACTTTGGGATCTAGCGCGAGGCATCTTGGCATCTTGAACAAAGTAAATAATCAAGACAAAGTGATATGATCCGATGCCAAAGGTACAATTGAGATAGAGAGAGAATTTTTTGCTCATTTTACGATTTTTGGATGCTGAATTAAAAGGCTGCTTGAAGCTGAATAGTAGGTCATTAAGACTTGTATTGGAACTTGAAAGTATCAGTAAGAACTTAAATTTTAAGCTGCATAGAACGTTTTTTGTACCTGTTCTATGTGACTTTTGGTTGCTTGGATAGAATCTAACTAGCAAACAGGTCAGTTGTGCCCAGTCTCGAGACGATTCTGTCAGGATCTTAGAATATAACTTCTTTGCTTTTTCACCATGAGAGCAATCGCCAGCACAACTGACTGTCCGGACGCAACCAACTCAATTGTGCGCCCCTCTCGAGATGCATGGGATGAATGACAGCTTGCTGTTAAATTCCCGAAAAAAAAAAACCTCTCGAGATAACCCTGAAAACGGGCCGTTCGGGATTCCACATTGGCAGATCCTATCAAAGATTTTTTTTATTTCCATCCTGTTTAATTGAGGCCCGGTCGAGGAATGGTACTTGGTCTTAGTAGGTGACCGAACCACGTTCAACACGAGTCTAAGAGAGGCAACAGGGAATTTGGCCGCCCTTTAGGGCATGGAAATTTTGACCATCAGAGCGATTAGCTAGTATTTTTCTCCATTTGAGGAAATTTTCGGGCTTGAGTGGGAAAAAGGAATGGAGCTCGGATTGGAATGGTTTTCGGCTACACATCAGGACAAAAGTGTTATATGACTTTGAGAATTGAAATGGGTCTGATAAAACTGTAAGACGAACCTAGACATGCCTTCTAACCTATTTAGTGAGCGTTTTTATTTTAGAAAAGAAAAATAATGTAGAAAATCGATGTTAGCCAAGTTTCAGCCCATGGATTACAGTAATTAAAAAATAGCCGGGTTAAGCCCATGGCAGTTAACATAAACCAAAGATCTCTTAGTATCAAGATAGTTGGGTTGTTGTTCTCCCGAACAAATCATTGGCGACGCCCAACTCAATGTATATGGTGCTGCCGCTCTGCGAGATGGGATCTAAGCTTTCAGCTTGCTTCTCAAGTATGAAGCTTTGCATTCAAGCTTTGAGTAAAAGCAAATCATCGCACCAATACATTGAATATCAAACGTCAGTTCACTTCCACCATGATTGTGATGGCCATCGATCAAAAACGTATTAGCCGGTTTCAGCCTATGGCAATCGATAGTGAACCGAGTATAGCCCATGGTCATCGATAGCAATAAATTAGCAATGTTTTAAATGAATAAAAGAATAGTATAGTTGTATATACTGAAAATCCAAAAAGAGGAGAATGTGGCATCCTTGAATATGCCCTCTTTGCTCTGTCATCACGAGAGCCATGTAAAAGAGACAAACGATGTTAAGCAATCGCTAGCACAACTGACTGACTCTAGATTCTAGCTAGCAAACAGGTCAGGAGAGAACCCTGAATATGGGATGAACATACCCAAGAGACTTAAAAACCCAATAAAAACAACAAACAAGCGATCCCTGAAAATGGACCTCTCGGAATTCCTCAGTGTCCAAACATTGGCTCAAATTCTCGTATCTCGCTTTAAATGAGAAAGTAACACTTTTCGATTCAAGAGAGAAAACTACTCAATCATCACTTTTTTCACACTATTAAACGTGGTTAATGTTCCTTAGGTTTTTGATATGAAATTCGCAGGCTTGAACTTGAGTTGATTTTCGAAAAAGTCCAAAGATGAGAACAGATATTTTGTTTTTTTTGTTCATTTTATGCGTAGTTGGACGTAACTTTTATCTAAATTAGACTGGCCTAGATTAAGTTAGCCGATCTTAACGAAACTTAATAAATGTTTGTGTACTAAGCCTGGGATTCGGTCTGTTTTTAGTATACCCAAAACCAGGTCAATTTATGTCTCAAATATGTAAAAGGTCCTTAAGTAAGATTAAGTTATGTTCAATTGAGGAGAATAAGGACCTAAGTTAAAATATTTTTTCAAAGTATTCGAGCAAGTAACAACTGTAAGTAACCGGTATAACAAAATGTGTTCTGTTTTGTAAAATTTGTGATGTTCTGCAAAAGAATTCAAATGTAGAAAATCTTCTAAAATATAAAGAACACACTGTGTTTGGTTTTGTTCATTGTGAATTACCAACCAATATGTACGGTGAGAAGTGGGAGGTCAGGATAAAATTTTTCTACCCACTACCAGTTTTCGTTCATGAAGTTGGTCGCTGCACTTTGTATTCATTCACACATCCATTCACACACTCACATACCCACGGTCGCACATACTTTAAATAAAGGCCACCACACTGAAAAACACGCAGGAAAATTCGGAAAACATCACGTGTGGGTGGTTGGGTGGACACGGCAGAAGCTGGAGCCGGGACAGCCAGAAAGTGGCAATCCATAATCGCTGTTTCATTTTCGGAACCATAAACAAACATGGCATCCACTCGTACGGAACAGCGAACATTCGGCGAGGCGTAAAATGGGATTCTCCGATAATTTTTTTTGGCCTCTTCATTGTTTTGGTTGTTTTTTTTTGTACGGTGAAACCGGTGAATGATTGTTTTAATAAATTTCGTAGGATTTTATTTGCTTCCGATGCAGTTGTTCAGATGTGATTGTTGCAGTTCTTGAAAGTTTTAGGCAAAGTTTTTTGGTTATCTGGATCCAAGATAAGTTTAAAGTGAAACAAAATTTTCCTAAAGAATCAAAGAGTTGAATGTGAAGCTTTTAACATACGTGCGCTGAAGCAAGAAGAACAACTTGAGATTGAACAATCCTAAGCAATTGGTAACGTTTATCGAAAGAAGATTAAAATGAGAAAAGCTATCGGCTAACAATCTATGTATGTTTTAGATCATACGGATGCAACGCAAGACTTCGTTTTTTCTGTTTGTTTTTAATCTCAAGACGCGATTCACTTTGTCCATTAATTGTTACAACAACACAGTACTTTGGTGTTGATTCTATTTCTCTCTATCAATTCCAGGAAGTTATTTGATATTTTGATTATCACGAAAGTAACGGGTAGTTTCAACTGATTTTGGTTGCTTCATTCCGTTAATCAAAACTTGCCGGCAGTTTTGATTTTTATTCTTTTTAAAATTGCCTTATTGGTTTATTGTTTTAGCGAATTAATCGCAGTGAACTAAGACACAGAGATCAAGTAAGAATTAGTTTTACGTTTTGCAGCGAAATTTACAACTAGAGATTACTTACAAACTAAATTATATACAGCAAGTATTTCATACAGAGTATGGTAGGCCGGATGAAACAAGTTTGAAGATCTCTTAACAATTACAATATCATTTTCAATAATCGATTTTAGAATTATGAACTTTGTTGAAAGATCATTGAATTTCAATTTAAAGGAATTAATTAATAAATAACTTATTTCATCCAACCTTCCTGTAAATAGAATTAGGCGCTTGACTATCAACTAGATTATGTTACAAAAGAAATGTGTTCAAATCTATACACAGCCAGGTTAAAACTAAACAAATATCGAAGAAACCGGTCATATTACAGAAGAATTATAACAATGCATTGGCGGTTCAATTTGTTTTTTTTTCATACTTTTTATTTCGAGCTTAACAATCTTAAACTGTACAAGAATGGCTGTACTTTTTGTTGTTGTTGGTGTACAAGATTAAAGGAACGCTTAAACCAAAGAACGAAAGATTGTGAGGTGCAGTTTATCAAATAAATTACAAATAGGTAAGAAATATCACAAGGCAAGGTTCAGTTCTGTACAGATAAAGCATTCAATCAATCAATAAGTAGTATATCATATCGTGTTTTCTTAAACATAATTTTAAACAGAGCAAAACGAGTTGGGGTTGCAGTTGCTTGTTTTTTTTTTTGAATTGGCAATATTTTTTACATAGAAAAATAAAAAATTAACAAATAGAAAGATAGTGTGTAGGAGTTAAGAGCACAAATATCGTTATAGTTTTTATTGGTTTTTTAGTTTCTAGTAAGTGGGAGGCGTTCGGGCCGATTTTCCCCCCTCTTCTAGAAGAAGGTGGAAAATCCGCCCAGACCGATTGGACATTGAAATCACTTACCTCGAGCCTGTCAGATCGGGGGATCTTTTGCTGGGTGGCCGGAACAACGGCCTGCTGAACGACGGGTCCCAGCTGGGCGGACACGGCTGAAGGATCGGCAGGACCCAGCAGGGTCGGCATCAGATGTCCCGGCGGGAAGTACGGGCTGTATGTGCTGGCTGGCATTCCGGTCAGGTAGGGATTGGTGGCCGCCTGGTTTGGGTTTTTTTTTATGTGAAAAAAGTAAAAATAGCAAGAGTATTGATGAGTTTTTTTTTTGCTGCTACCGAAAGTTTTATAAAGAATCATTCAATCTTTTTCGCTTCCAGCAAATTCGTTGTGAAACATTAGCGCTCACATAAAAAAATTAAATTAAAAGTTTACGCTTTAGTTTATTATGAGAAATTCGGAAAATGACATTCACTTCCTTGAGCAACAAACTCGTGGAGGTGTAGGAGAAGTAGGGTAAGTTGTCCTATTTCGGACCCTTTAAGCGGTGGTTTTTATACATCCATGTATTTCCTTTAAATGGACGGGAGTTTTGTATTTTTCAGCAAATCTACTCATAGTTGAAGATCTTATCTGCCAGTTTGAATGACAATATTGAACTTTGGTTTAGTCTAAGGTTGCAAGATTTTTTTCAGAACGTATCCGGGCCGAACAAAACTGGGAGATTTTATGTAAAATCGTAGCCAAATTCGGGCATTTAATTTCAAAATTAGCGACCAAAAGTCCGGACAATATCCGGGCAAATTTTGTCAAAAACCCTGAAATTACTCAACAAAAATAAAAAAAAAATAATTGAAAAAAAATTCCATCAAAACTCATTGACAGATTTTAACATGTATTTTAGGCTTCCAAAAAACCTTTCATGATCGTTATTATAAAACTTGGCTCGTTTTGGAGGCACAAATAAAAAAAAATTACGGCACAATTAGTTTATTTTTGTTTGATTTGCCAAATAAAGTGAACAAATCCGGATAAAATCCAAGCATTTTACAATCAAATTCGGGTATTCGAGACGGGAAGGGCTGTTCCCAAATTTTGTATTAAATATCCGGGCAAACCCGGATAAATTGCACAATCTGGTAACCTTGGTTTAGACTTTTTTTTCGTATATAGAACAAAGATGTGGATGTCCAAAATTTAAAATTTTTATCTTACTGTCCCTGCTAAAGTACTGGACTATTACCCATTATTGGACGTAGATGTGAAATATCCAAAAATCTTAAAAAAAATAGATTAAGATTAAATTGAACATTTTGAATATAATGAAATATGAAAATAAAATGCTCTCCAGCTTGTTAGCAATTCAAATGAGCACTAAAATACCCGTTATGAATATCTCAAACGTTTCCCCCCCCCCCCAGCCAGTATTGGAACCCGTAGAATAATAAGAACTTTTTCGATTTTACTTGAAGCTTTTGTACTAAAAATTGACAAAAAAACAGTTATAAATACTCAACAAAGATTATTATTTTTACCCATATAAAATTTCACCCCTTTATAGGTTGGTCTTTATTGGAACGAATGTTTTAGTAATATTGAGTTTGAGAATAGCACTTCATGGTAAAAAGTTTCTTATTTTCCTACCCAATACAAATTTACCGGATTTTCCAAATAAAAAAAATCCTTTATTTTTGGAAAAAAGGCTGAAAAGTGCATATTCATCTCTACGTCAGTGGTTTTCCTGTAGATTTTGGCTTAGATAAATAACCAAATTTCTTTCTTATTCTCTCTTATTTCTCAAATTGTCTCTCACTAATTTAGCTGTCTGTTTTACCACTGTTTTACCAGTACATTTTTTGAAACGATAAAAAAATCTGTGTTTCTGTGAAAAAACTTTAAAATTCTGCTATTTTCATTTATTTTTTTTTAAATCATGAAAAATTAGGCCTTTTTAAAATATTCTCATATTTTTTTCATTTCATAGTTGGAAATCCAAAATTTATATTGATTTTTATGTTATATTGGAAAAGAAACACATATTATTTAAAAAAATCTGTGTGAATTCTGAGAATGTTTCCAAAATCCTGAGTTCTGTTACACAGATTCTGCAAAGAAAAATGAATTATTTCCAATTTTCCAAAGTAGGGCTCTAGGCTTAAAGTAGGGCAACTAACAAACTTTCTTGAATTAATTCCCGATTTAGATTTTCCTCTTCCAAATCACTTTTTTATCTTCTTCTATTCAAACGAAACATTTGATTAATAAAAAAAATCTTGACCGTTAACCGTCGTTAATTACACCTGCCTTTTTAAATATCAAAAATCTGACTCAAAAGAAAAACAATTAAAAATTTCACGCTTTGCTTGGTGGCATTTGAAATAATGTCACTGATCAGTCTGTAAATTAGCTTTAAATCAATTCACAGATGATGGTCAAATTGTTGTGTATAATATCGAATATGAATCATGTGATAAAAGTGAGGCTCACGGTTTTTTTTTTACAGAAAGTTAAATGCAAAAATAAATAAACATTTATCATCATATAGGGTAGATATTCTAGATTTCGACAGGAGCTAGTTTTCGACAAATTTTTAATAAAAGGCCTATCTTTTTATTTGGTTGCTGGTTATGTTCATATATTTCTATTTTTGCTTTCCCCCCATGCATATGTTGAAAATACAAATTCCTCTAAATAAATTATTTCGTAGTAGTTAATCGTTCATTTAAAAATAACATTCTAAATCACCTTTTAAATTCAATGTCATCGACCAAATTAGAATAATTTTAAATCATAAAAAAGTTACCTTTTATTCAAATAACAGTAACATAAAAGGCCTGAGCTTTCATTACGTCGCACACAGGAGAATTCACCCCAAATCCAGGCCAAAACCTCGAAAATAAAATTTAAAAAAATATATTTTTTATAGGTTTTTCGGTTTTAAGATAGTTGTTGCATAGTAGTATTGTCGATTTTATACCATCAGTATAGTGAGTTCGTAATGGCATAACTCGTAACATTGATATATCAAAATTATAAATTTTGTTTTCCAAAATTTGGCATAATCACGTACAATCACAGGCTGCGTAACACGCACAATAATGAGACCATGAACAACATTTCTTCTACAAATCTTCAGTTTTAATATAACCAAATAATTGTGGCTGAAACTGCGATTATTTCTTGATAAACACATGTAGTAGAGAAGCTAAACAAAGAAGTGCAATATTTTCTAAACACTTGTATTAGTTTTTGAAACTAATGAGTTTACCCGACAAAACTCAGTAACACGAGACTCTTTGACCTGGGTCTCAGAGTCGGCGCACTACTGGGCAAACTGGAGGGGCTACGCGGGAAAAGGGGCGGACCAACCTTTCACTTTACCAAGGCACTTCCTATCTGTTTAGTAAAAAACTTGATTTGTTCTCAGGGGTTTTTATTGTTACAATTGATTGGGTGTGGGTGTGTAGTGTGTATGATTTATTTGGGCTATTCTGGGTACGTACCATCGATGGTTTTCTCGTCGTTCGTTGTGGTTTTCGGTGATGACGACCTTCACCAGGCCACCAGGATTGGCCCAGATGAAGGCAGAGCTCGTCTGGTGAGCGGACCTCGGCTGGACGCAGCAGCACAAAATGGCGGGGTAAGTCCTGGGTTTCTTGGCTTAACAGCTCGGAAAAAGGCGTTTCCGAGCTGCGTGGAGTGTAGATTGCAGGCACTTCCTTCGTTGGCGATATCGGTTGGCTCCGGACGGTACCGGCAGTTGCCAGACCGAGAAGGGTAAGGTCTCCTTAAGATTTAGAGTCAATTTGACCCGAGACGTCCTCCTTAATGGTTATGGGGCGCACCCCAGAGGACAAAACGCTGGTCTTTTACGGTTAGACGTAGGTGAATCCCTGGGGCCACCTAGGCCGGGCGTGTGCGGTCGAACGATCGTAACCGACGACAATAAATAAACTCAACAGTATCCGAAGTGTCCCTAACGGTGGGTACACTTCACACTCCACAAAGATGCACACGCTTGCCTGTTCAAACAACGAATGATCGATGGCGCACCACTGATCGATGGTTGGGCTTTTCTTTAAGAATTCAGCCCTATTGAAATTTTCCCGCTTTTCAACAGCTTTTCCCCGCTCGTGCGTCTTGCTCCTTCCATGCGTAGTTGCTCCCACGTGAGCAGCCATGCTGCTTGGTACGCGGTACGTGTTCGCAGAGTGCACCCAGTAGCCCAGGTGTGTTCAAAACTGCTGTTTTAATTGTGGGGAAGTGAATGGTCGATAATCAATGTGCCGATTCAAAAAAATAAATTTAAATTTTGTAACCTACTGGTTACATTTTTCACAAATTAGTGTTTAAGTATATCTTCCGGGCTCCGCCGGGAAAAATTTCACGTATCTCATGAATGCTTCTAACTCCCTTAAATATGTCCAAAAGAAAAATCGTGCGCTTATTTGCGAACTCGATCTATTTTCAATTTTGAAATTTAAAAATTTAAGCGTATTTGTCCCTAATTTTGTTTCAGATAGCAAGCATGTCGTGCATTTACTTTGTGTTATACAAAGGTTTTTTATTGGGTTTGATTTGTTTGTTTCAAAAATTGTATTTTTCATCATTTCTGATAGTTGATCGGCTGGTTTGCTTCGAATTTGCTTAAAAACAAACTTTTTATAAGGGTGCAGCCAATGACCCGAAAAGGCCAAAATTATGGAATTTAAAATTTTGGTTAAAAATGGGTTGTGTGTACTTGAAAACAATGAAAAAAGATTTTTAATCATTTTAAAGAGAAAAACGAGTTTTGGCTAACTTTTTCCATATAGAGTACTCCTATGTGCGTCGTTTGAAAGATCTTAAGAATTCACAGAAAACTGTTGCAAATGTTATCGAAACAACTTCAAAACTTGTATTTTGTGTATAGAAGTTGTTGTTCAGGCTACAAATAATCTAAATGAAAAGAGGTTGCAACTAGTTTATGTCAGTTTTTGTATTTTTTCGTAACAAAACTGTTTGTTTACTTTTGGTTTCATACGACGTAATGAAAACTCACGCGAGAATGGATGAATAAGGTTCTGAATTGAGGATTTTCGGTAATTTAGTTCATATTTCTGCTAACATTTTATGGAATTTCAACTGTTTTTAAGCTGTCGAAAACTAACGCTGAATACTCACACAATAATCTCTATACTGTTTCCATGGTGTAAACAACGCCGTAAAGTAGACAAGCAAATCCACTAAGCAAATATTTATATTCCTTTGCAAACAAAGGAGGTGGAAATGTTCTTGTCGTAAACTAAAACTTTAGGTGTCGAAAATTAAAATTGAGTGTCGAAAACTAGACAATCGAAAGGTTTTATTAAAAAGATTTTTTTTTCCTTTTTTCTCAGGGATTTTAAACCAAGTAGGTTTATTCATCCCGAGATTATTAAAAAGATAATAAAAACGTTGTTTTGAGACTTTTGATCAATAGAAAGGTAGAGAATAAAGAAAAATAGTCGGATTCATTCATATTCATTAACATGGTTTTTCTGACAAAACAAGCAAAAACTGTCGAAAACTAGGAATTTTACCCTATAAGATTTCATTGATTTTACCCACACTTTTTTGTGATTTTTAAGGAAAAGCTTCCTTTTTTCATTGTAATTGCCATTTTAAATCAAAAATAAGATTGAATTTTTCATCGAAGAAGTAAAAGGTATTGATTTGAAATTTTTTATACGATACTTGCAGCGATAGAATAGAATATCTTTGAGCGAACTTATGGCTGAACTAGAAATAGTCTTTGTTTATGCAATTGATTGGATTACTTTTCAAACATCAATTTTGGTGGATCTGAAACTGAAATGCAATGAGCTGAGATCGAAATTCTATTTAAGGTTGAATTTAAATAAAGTTTGTTTCACATAGAATCTGGTCGCATCTTTTCATTTATTGCAGCGCCCCTAGTTGTCACATTGCGAATCTTTTGACAGTGTTTTGATCCGGATGGTTTGTTTACTTAGTGGTGAAAATTTCATCAAGATGGAACGTGAAAGGCGAGAGAAAATTCTGCACACTCACGTAGAGAAACCGACGTGGTCAGGGGTAAAGATCGCAAAAATTCTGAAATATCCAAAATCGACTGTAAATTCGGTGCTGCAACGTTACCGGGAAACCCTTACGGTGGATCGAGCAAAACAAATCAGGCGTAAAAGTGGAACATATGACCGGAAGCTGCGAGCAAAGGTAATTCGATCAGTTCACAATAATCCTGGAATCTCCTTGCGTGATTTGGCGAAACAGTTCAAGACGAATCACAGTACGGCTCGACGAATTTGTTTGCGAAATGGCTTGCGGTCGTATCATGCAAGCAAACACCCCAACAGGACGCTGAAACAAAACCTGGTTGCCAAAACCAGGGCAAGGAAGTTGTACGAGAAAGTGTTGACCAAGTACAACGGATGCATTTTGATGGACGACGAAACTTACGTCAAAATGGATTTTGGATAAATACCCGGTAATAAATTTTACCTTGCGAAGCGTAAAGGGAATGTTTCGGGTAGATTCAAATTTGTTTTCGCAGATAAATTTGCTCGTAAGTTGATGATTTGGCAAGGGATCTGTAGTTGTGGAAAGAAGACTAAGATTTTCATCACTGGGGACACAATTAATGGAAATGTTTACAAAGAAGAATGTCTCCAGAGGAGGGTTTTTCCATTCATTCGGTCCCACAAAGGTCCGGTGAAGTTCTGGTTGGACCTGGAAAGCTGCCACAACAGCCGGGATGTCGTTAAGAGTTATAAGGAGAACAAGATCGATTTTGTTGAAAAAAGTATCACTGCACCAAACTGTCCGGATTTTCGTCCCATCGAGAAATATTGGGCAATAGTTAAGGGCAAACTGAAGAAATGTGTCAGAACCATGAACAAACTCGCTCAAATGGAAAAGTGGTGGAACAAGATGGCGAATGAGGTTACCAGCGGTAGTGTGCAGAAAATGATGGGTGGTATCACAAAAAAAGTTCGAAAATTCATCCGAAAAGCTGACGAATGATTTGTATGTATTTTTTTTCTTTTAAAGTGCAATAAAAACCCTACAAAATGACATTTTTTACTTTTGTTGTACGTTTTTTCTTTGCGGAGAAATGATCTATTTTATCCGACCAGATTCTATGTGAAACAGACTTTAACATAGGGTGTTCCATTATGATTAAGCACGATTTTGAAACAACCCTGCTTATTCCAGATGACCTTCAAACAGCTGATTTCTGCTGAGTGTTGTTATTTACAGTTTAATTTAAAACTCTGAGTACAGTGAGCTCAAATTTTCATAAGTTTCGTGAAAATGTGAAGCATTTTCCCGGAAAAGCGCAAAAATATAATGCACAAATGGTGTAATCTTCCCACCGTTTCGATGAGTCAGTAGGCAAAAGCGGTCCGAAATTAGATTTCTAAGTACGAAGGAGAAAGCAGCTTCGTGGACAAGAAAAAATATGGCCGAAAACCGGGTACGGTGGACAAAACTTTGGACCGTAAAGTAGTGTTTACGCCAAAAAAAATGTGGTTAAAATCGTCCCAAAGCAGTATGTGCTGGAGACAAAAAGATAGCTCTGATGGAATTTGTGACTGGCTTTAATAAAAAGTTTTTCTTTTCCACTTTCATTCAACAAATGGCAAACATGTTTAGAAATTGTGAAAATAGCTATATTACATTACAACTCAGATCACTTTGGATATGTGTCCAAAGCCTGACATTATTGAGGATTTTTTTTCTGTTAAGCTTAAACCAGAAACGGGTTTTCACAAAACTGTGATCACAGGAAGAACTATGAGGGCCCCAAAAATTCGGGAAACTACTGACAAGGCTGCCAGAATAATTGATTAATTATGTTCTTAGCTTTTCAACGTCATTATATTATTTGAACCTATAGTTCCAAGAACGATATTTTTGTAAATTTTAGATTAAACAATGTGTAGTACACATATTTAAACAGAGATTTCCAAACATAGCTGAAAAAAGATTGATGACACACACACCTGGAAAAAAGTATTCTACGAGAAAAAATGGATAAATTCAACAAATTCAAATAACACACTTTAACGAATCAAAATAAAAATTTGTTTCGCACACTTAATCAAACAGACAGGCATAATCGAAATAATCAGAGGAAAAAAAGTACCAAATAATCAATCATAACATGATACATAAGATGAGCAGTACAGAGTCAAAGAGACAGGAGAAGGTGAATGGACGACGCGTTCAAATCTGGCGCAAAGCAGCAGCATTGGCTCGTTTTTTCCCGCAAATGATTCTGGACTAAACAAAAAACTCTAGCGAGAACTAGGACCAATTTTTGGTTCTTGTTCCTCGCGTAAGCAGCTGGTTGACTAGCGCTGGTGCCAGCAGTGTGTTTGAGACTGTGAACTTTACGCGAGAAGGAGGCGCTCAACCTTTTTGAGGTTTTGACTCCATAGAACAGGCTGGCTTTCGGATGGTCAGCATTGAGCTGGTTTTTTTGTAAAGTGTTTTCCGAAAAACAGAAGAAAGCTTAAAAGCATCGACTGGCTACAGAGAAAACGAAACATTCCACTACCGGGAGCCGGAAAATGCATATTTTCCGACAGTAAAACATAACTAAAATTTGTTTTTTTTTGTACTTTTCAAACTTTCGAGCAACATTGACACACGCACATAACTTAGGTACAAATAAGGAAATGTTTTTCGGCATTTTTGCTTGGGTGTTTTCTGGCTTGCAACAGCTGCAGCATGGATGAACAGCTGAATTGATTGGTTTTTTTTTTTGGTTTTTGTTTTCGAGCAAGCAAGGAACCGATAAAACTTGCATAGCAAGAATCACGAAACCTATGTGGTCAGGCAACATGAGCAACACTAAGAAAAGGAAAGGAAATCACTGGTTCTAAAAACACGTTTTTCATGGTAAAAGTACACGGTTTCAAAAACGAAAACTTCATAGCCATAAAAGGGTAAATGAGAGGAAATGTTTTTGTAGTAATTACTTTGCAGGTTGCCGGCGGACTGTTATTGTTGTTGTTGGTGCTGATGTAGTTGTTGTTGTGGTGATGTTGCAGGGGTGGCGAACTTGTGGAAGTCGTGGTGTGGCAGGAGGTGTTGCAACTCGAGATGATACTGCTGTTGTTGTTGGTGTTGTAGGTGGTGAGGCAGCTCGGGGCAGTCGTTGTGGTGGCTCCATTCAAGATGGCCGGCGTCGGGATACATCCGTTGGCCGCCCCATTGACCACATACGTAGTGTAGGGCGGATGATGGGCGCCCCAGGCAATCGTAAACCCTAGAGCCGCAGCTGTTGCCCCTTGCGGAATTCCATTAGTCGCGATCGCCGTTGTTCCGTTCTGTTGATTTCGATGGGCAGATCAAGGTTGAATATGATTTCGATTAGATTAAATTGGGAATTGTTTTTCAACACAAACTAAAGAAAGCAGACATGTTGAACTTAATCGTGGTTTGTTCGTTTCCACTAAATTGGTTAAGACCATTCGAAAAATGGTTTGAGAGAACGTGAGTTGAGGGAATGTGAAATCATAAAGGCACGCATTGAATAAGCGGATTGTACAAAATCATCAAAATCAAGCTTTGATTGCCTACAGAAGATTTGCCGAGAGTTAAAGATCGATGACGGCTATTTCCTAACAAAAGTATCCTTGAATTAAGAGATTTGTCCTTCTTTGGCGAAAAGAATTTCGTACACTTTTCTGTATCAAAATACCCAAAAAATCTTGAATTCGATTTGCAAACTGCTGCTTAAAAACGTGAGATATTAAATACACAAGAATTAGAGAATTATTAAATCAACCAATCAATTTAAACGCCGGAATGAACACTACGTTTAGTTCAAAGTTGTTCAGAAAGTTATGCGCCTTTGGGTAGGCAATAAAATAATTTGGATTAAAAACGATTTTGTCCAAAATTTTGGTTTAAAAATTGTCGATAATTTTGAAATTTTTTAGTATAATTTCACTAGAAAAGAAATTTCTTCATCACTAAAACTTATTTCCATCACTTTCTAAAACAAAAATCTTGTGTTTAGGTCTCATATTTGAAGCTTTAAATGCAACTCTACATCTAGTATCTTCAATTTTAATCAATTTAATTAAATCTTAAATTGTTTATGGAACTCATTGAACTTCGTCGCAACTTTGATAACATTTTCTAGCACCACCGCTTCAGTTCCCATCCGAAACTAGCAATGCATTCAACAATTACTTCCCCAGGCAGGAACAGGAAAGATGCAATTCATGCCTAATAATAACAGCACTTTTCTCGCCTCGACAAAATAACATCCTCCTTTCAGGGGGAAAGCACGGCAGTCAACAGCCCTTGAGGCCGCTCTCCAGCGTTCCGTTTGCCACTTTTGCCACGGAAATTTGTTCCAGGTTGCTTCCCACCGCAAACTTCACTCCGTACAGGAACACTTTCCGTGTCGGCCGCTTTCCGCTTTTCGGGTTGCTGGACGCGCTCTCTTCTTTAGCTGAAGCACTTTTCGGGAGAGCTGCCTACCGGGACTTTGTTACTTTGAGTTCTACTTCGCCAAGTGTAGGCTGTTGAATGGGCTTTGTCAAGTTTTTCTTTTTTCCCCGTAATTTCCTTCAAGCTGTTGCTGTTGAAAAGCAAATGAATGGGTCCATTGAGTCAAAAACGGCGTTTCGTCAGCTGGGATAAAGTTAATTTTACAATGAGAGCCAAAGTTCCCTGTGTAACAATGCCAAAAAGTGTACACTTTTTGCTTAAAATTGATATAATTAAAAGGACATGTTTTATCGGATTAAACTTTTTCCAAAGTTTCATTGGTTTTACTCAAACGGCTACGTTTATCTCATACAAAATTCAAATCCCATTGGTTTTTGCACCTTCGAACTAACACAACCCATTAGCATACATGAAAAAGCAACATTCAAGGGTACTTCCTCCCCATCTGACAAGCACTTTTCAATTGTTCTCAAGTGCCCGTCATTTTTGGTTGCTCTTGGTGGGCGGTTGCTTGCCACTTTTTTCTACCTTCATTTACTCATTAGTGTTTCGGCAAGCTCGAGGTTGGGAAAACATAAGAACCTAACCTAACAGAGCATGGTCTTCAATGGAACTCGTCGTTTGTTGGCAAGCTTCCGGAGAAGCAGCACAGTGATGATGAGAAATTTCCCTCCTCTTGTCGACAGGTACAAGAAGGCACTTTCTCATTTTAATGGACATCAACTTTTAATTGTTTAGTCGGGATTGCAAGAACACTTTGCCGGAGATTGAGAGGCAAATTTCATGCTTTCCGAACGAAATGGTCGGGAACAGTAGAATCTTGCTTTGCCAGGGGAGAAGTTTAAATGAAGCTTCATGACTAACAATTGGTTGTTTTTTTTTGTTCTACCATTCAAGTCGACCTTGCTATGCATTGGTTCAACACAGAAAAAAGAGAGCGTGCATAACCTTTGAAAACGTTGTCATTTGAAAGACACTCATCTTTATTTGAATGCATCCTCAGAACTTCTAGTCAGAGGCAAAATCTCTGAGGAATTTGATTCAATATTTATTAGACAAACATTTTGTTTTTGATCTTAGAAAATATTATATCACTTTCTATTTTTTTTTTATTTCAAAGGAAACGAGTACTCATCCAAAATCTGTAGCTTGCTACAGAAAGTCCACTATCCTAACTAATATAGCTACGGGATTCATAGCCCCTAAGGAGACATTAAAAACATTAAAAAAGTCGAATGAACGTTACTTTCACCTCTTAAGTAAGAGGCTGCTTTAAAGAAAACACACCTTAACCCTATCAAAGCCAACCCTGCCTTTAGACGGCCAGCGTTTACCTAAATCGGCATCAATCCACTATGGGGCAGTTCCATACAATGAGGTGGCAAAAAGTATGATTAGGTGTTATGGATTCTTTCGTTATTTTTAAAGATTTTGTATGAAAATGACTATTTTAACTAACATTAGCTAAATTCATATCAACATTGTTTATAAACAACTTATAAAGTAGGATGCTTGATGTTATTTTTGACCTTCTCTTTATTTCTTCTGAAAGCCGTGTTTTGGACTAATTGATCATTGAACGATTAATATCATCAAGAGATTTCATGAAACTCAAGAGAAAAATGTATGAAATGATTGATCAATCATGGGATTTTTTTTTTTGACAAACCAACATCAACTTTGTTGAATTTATACCCATTTATCCAATTAATGGGTAAAAATTACCCGTTTGCAAGATATTTTCAGCTTTATTTGACTATAACTAAAAAATCGGTGCTTAAGGGTGCCTGAAGTCTCTTTCATTGTATTTTTAGGACCTTAAACTAGATCTCAATAGTGAAAAGAGTATAGGGCAATACGGGGCTTTTTTTACAAGGCTTTAAAGTTTTGACTTTTGAAAAAAAAAATGTTTATTTACTCATTTTTATCATAGATCAATTTAGTGTGTAAAAATTTTAAATGGTTCAAATCCAGGGGTGGAAAACAGAATAAAAAAAAAACAAAAAAAAAAGGGCGCTCAAACGTCAAATTGATCTGATTAAATCACCGACCAGTGAGCAATTTTGTTTCATTAGAATGATCATTCTTAAAACTTTTTTTTAAGTCTTTAAATAAGAGAGTTTTGCATTGGATAAGTTTACAAGTTTCACCAAACTGAGAATGCCTCATCTATAAAAAAAATAGCTTTGTTGATTTTGTTTGGTTCCGGTACGAATTTTTATCATAAACGATTACAAATCTTTTCAAAAAGTGCTCATTTTTCTGTCAGAAAGTAAAAAATGTTGCAAAAATGCGGCAGCGAATTTCTATTTGCCTGACCTAGGTTCAAATGAAAGCTTTTAACATAAGCTTTTATAAGGTGTACTTCAAATCTAAGAAAAAATGTTTTCCATAGAAATAAATTTGATTCAAATTTTTTTCATCTTATAAATTTTTCAATTTTTCAAAGTCTGTGGTGCGTTCAGTATCCAAGATAATTACTTGAAAAACTGGAAATAAAGTGAGTTATTAACTAGTAAATAAAAAAATAATTAAATTCAGTTTTAGACTTTTTGCCGCCTCAAACCCCATAGTGCAATCCAAAGCCAATCATCAATTCAACTTAATTTTTGCACAAAAAGTCTCAAAACATGTTAATCTTACAATCCATGATAATGAAAACTTTTTGACAGCAGTTTCTGAAAGCTACTCTTAAAAGAAGCTTAAAAACATAATAAACTGGAAAGAGACCTATTTTTGGAATAAAAAATCATTTTAATAGCTCCAGAAATCTTTGGTCACTGTATTATTCGATCAAAGAAACTTATAAGCAGTTAGGTTAAGGTTACCAGAACTTTTTGAGCACGTATTCGGGCCGAACAAATCCGAACAATTTTAAATAAAAAATCTGGCAAATTCCGGGCATTTGTTTTAACAAATTGACCATAAATCCGAGCAATATCTGAAGGAATTTTGTCAAACCCCAGAAATTATCAACAAAAATCAAGAAAAAAAATGAATTCAAAATTATAACACAAACAAAACTTAGATTTTAAATCGTATTTTAGGCTTTCAAAAAACCTTTCATGATTATTTTTATAAAACATGCTCTAAAAAATTAGTTTTAGAAGCATTAATAAAATAAAATAACATCACAATTTGTTTTTTGTTTGATTTGCCAAATTACTAAATGGTATAATTCCGGGCAAAATCTATATATTTCCCCCGTTTGGATTGTTCCGAAATTTTAAATAAAATATCCGATAAAACCGGGCAATCTGACAACCTTCAGTTAAGTCTAAGAGTTGTAACTATTCTAAATTGATTTAAAAAAAACTTAAGTTAAGTAGATGAGATGAACCTCGTCTAAAGGTGGGTTTAGGAAAAAACTACATCAAATCGACAAAATTGTACATTAATTTCTTTCTTTTTGCCGAAGTATAACCGAAATGTTCTTGGAAAGTAGGTTGAGTAAGTAAGCCCCTGTGGTTAGGCAATTAATGCAAAAATGGTAAAAAAAAATTTCTCAACGATAAAGTTTTTCGTAAAAAAGAAGTTGTTTGTTATCATAAATCTTAACTTCAGTGCATTTTTTTGGGGAAAAAATTGGGTTTTGGGGGTGTACAAGTAATTATATTCAACAATATTTTTGGTATATTTTTGTCAAAGTCAGCTTATTTAGCCGACGCTTAATTTTTAATTCCGTCTATTGGTAATTTAAATTCAAACATTCAAAGTGTCTTTGACGATATTCGTTATCCCACCTTTGAGATGTATTGGTTCTTATTTCCTGAAAAATCCTTTGATTTTGAATATCTACGAAAAGATAAAAATAAACTACTTATAAAAATGTGTTCAGTTATGCATAAACTCAGGAGTAAAATCAATCGATATATTTTCCATTCACATTTTATTAGGACTTCAGCAAAAGTTGAGGGTCATTTTGTTCATGAGTCAACTTG
This sequence comes from Uranotaenia lowii, assembly GCF_029784155.1. NCBI lineage: Eukaryota > Metazoa > Arthropoda > Insecta > Diptera > Culicidae > Uranotaenia > Uranotaenia lowii. Next base: position 280,076,110 of record NC_073692.1, on the reverse strand, counting down.
AAAGTACGTTTTCATCCACTTAACCATACCTGATTTGGCTGATTAGGATTATTCACTTTCCGGAACATTCTTTTGAAACAGTCTAGTGTTTTTAATATTATCCCTTATTCGTCCCTTAGTTTTACCCCTTACAGTCCCTTAAGTGTTAATTTGACACTCTTGACTAAAACCAATACATCTCGCTTGTTCCCCAACCATTTTACAAAATTTATAGTTTTGGAACCGTCGTAATGTAACTCAAGTTTCTCAGACAATGTTTAGCTACAGCCTTCAGTTTTCCATTATTCGAAGTCTAAGAAAAAATCCGAAAAAACATGCTTCGGAAAAAAGACTGTATATTAGCTACGGAATGCTCAAAAAAATAAACTTGGTGTCCAAGAAAGCTGAAGTTAGAAGCTATACGGAAATCTCGAGTTAATGTACTCAAATCCAGTTCAAAGTTGTATTTATGTCTTAGAAAATCTGAGAAATTGCAATTGATTAAATGATTGAAAAACAGATACCTTTGAGAATGCGTCATAAATTCTATGTTTCATATTTTGAAAATCTAAAAATGCAAAAATGTGCCAAATTACGTCATCATTTTAATCTTTTTTTTTTCAAAATTTATCTGGTGTGACTTAAACAATTCTGACGGTTCATTGATTAAAAAGTACGGTTTTTACAACACTTTTTTACATTTTTTGTGGCCATGGTCTTAAAAAATTTCAAAAAAATAATTCCTTATGTTAAATTTTTAGCTTCAGCTTTCTTGGACACTAAGTGAATTTTTTTTAGCATTCCATAGCTGATCTACAGTCTTTTTCCGAAGCATGTTTTATTCGGATTTTTTTTTCTTAGACTTTGAACAACGGAAAACTAAAGTGTTGTAGCCCAATATTGTCTGAAAAACGTATTTGAGTTACATTACGAAGTTTCCAAAACTATGAATTTCGTAAAAATTGGTGGCGAAAAAAAATAGTTATAGCGATTTTAAGCGTGGAGCGTCTAATTGACGCTCAAGGGCTTCCAGGGTAATGATTCAAAATTAGAGAATTCATTGATGGTCCACAAAGTATTTTTTTATTTGAATGCACCCGAATAAAGTTACAAGGCGTCAAACTTCCAATAGTGTCATATTGACACTCAAGAATGGATTAGCGTTATATTGGATGAACAGACTCTTTCATTTTGGAAGGGTTTGTCAATAACAATTTCTTAGAGTTTTGGAATATTCTATTGTTTATTATTTTACTTGATAGTTTTGTCAAACAATTATTCAAAAAAAAAAACTGTTTCAATGATGGTCGGATTAGAGTACCTCGAAAATTTTATTTTACTTTGCTTACATTCGAAGTAAAAACATAGTAGAAGTGATTTCTGAGAAATCAAAGTTCGTGGAAAGTTTTATGTTTTTCAAGAAAAATTAAGAACTGCAGAATCAAAAATCTTTCCAACCGATGATTATTTGTATTCTCAAAACGTTTAATCCCCTTCTGAGAAACACAACTAGTCTGTTTCATAAGAAATGAAATTTTAGTCGTCGATTACTTCTTTTTAATAGATTTCTTCAATTTTATAAACTGGACAATTGTTTTCTTTTAGATATCACTTCGTTGGAACTAGTATCAGTATGTACTGCTACTGCTTCCCTATCTTTAATACAACTGACTTATATCTGAGGAAAAAGAGCGAGCAATGCTGCAGCAGTGGCCAAACGGTGTGATGAATTTTTAGTTGATCATGATAATAATGATGTTAAAATGATAAAAGGGGAACAACTCCAGGAATCGATTCTGGACTCGACAATGATTGGAGAAGTGATACGGTTTTTTTTTCTTCTAAAGTAAGATACACGATTTCTACTTTCGATGAAAATGAAGTATGAATGATTGGAACATAAAAATTGGTCTAAAATCCATTGTAAAAAAAAAAATCTGCCAAAAAGCGCATCAATCGAAGAAATAGGGAAATGATAAAGGAAAATTCAGAAGGGGGTGGTCTAGCCTTTCAGTAGCTAAGTTGAGAGCAAGGGATCAAGAAAAAATAAATCCCACCCGGGGAAGAAAACTTAATTACTCTGTTTTTCTTTCCGGTACGTTATGGCTATTGTTTTTCTTTGGGATTTCTCTTGGTTTTTTTTTTCGTTCGAAACAAAAAGTATTGTTTTCAAAGATTTCGCTTTTTCGGTTCTTAGCCGTGTTTGTTGATCTACCCAATTTAGGACCGAGCTTTTTCCTTTCGCTTGTTAAGGGTTTCTTTCTACCCGCAGAAATCGAACGCTGTTGATCTTTGGGGAACGAGAGGCTACTTACCACTGTTGGCACTTGGCCTGGTAGCACTGGCTGTCCGGGCGAGATGCCCATCTGCTGCATGATGGCGTTCTTCAGGGCCAAATGGTTCCGTCCATTGATCAGCAGCTGGTCTTTAAGATGTTGGGGAGGGTGGAAGTATTTACACGGTGGTTTCTCACGATTGCAGCGACCCTGGAAAGGGGAGAGGAAGAAATAAAACATTCATTAGATACGAGCGCGGATAGATTTGTTGGAAAACGATGGGTCAACATTTGAAAGATGGCTCCATAGAGTGGAGGCAGTTTGTTTATAAAACGTTCGGAATAACCTCAAAAATATTTTTTTTTATAATTTATCCAGCCAACCGACCCAAACACGGAAATAAATCCTCGCCCAAATCTTCTCCTCGTTACCATTTATAGTACTGCCTACGGCACAAAATGGCTAATAGAGCCCTACATTAGGAAAGCCCACTGGTAATTTATGTAGGAGCCCGGGATTGTGTCCTTAAAATGGCCGTAAGCAATTCGCTGCCCATTTTGGACGGCCGAGATCCGCTTAATCCGACAACACAAACAGCAAATCAAGACGTTCTTTCTTCTTCGTTTGGTTGCCAAGGCAGAGGCAAGCTTTCTGCTTCACTTTAGATTGCAACAGATCGATAAGAAAGGTCCTTCCGGGCCACTGCAAGGTATAGGGGAAGTTGGTTTGGGGAAACGCACAATTCGTACAATCCAACAACGAAGCGAACGGTCTTTCGGAATTGGCGGCAGACAAATTGATGTTCTGTTTGCGTACCCACTAGTACAGCTTCTTGTACAGTTTGTGTCGCTTTCCCTCTTCTGGCTTTAGTTTCCGTTCATTTGAAGGCTAAGAGAGAGTTGCTGATTTATGACGGGCGATAAGTGACAGTGTAGAGTTCATTTTGCCAACGCATGGTGTTTGTTTTACAGGCTCCGTGGAAAAGTAAAGACAAAGTGGGATGCTGGAGCAATTGTGTTCCCATTTGCGCTTGCCTCCGGTTCGGGAAAATTGTAGGATGGGAAACGGAATTTATTATTTTTCCAGCTTGTTATCAGATTTACATCGGGGAGCTCGCTGTGTAACATACTGCTATCTAGTCGTAACATCTCACAGGACTGTTTCCGGTACCAAACAATACTGAGGCAATGAGACTTGTATATCTGCACAACTCATGACTTTCGAATAACTGCACTGTTACTTACACCGGAAAACCTCTTAGTCTTTCACTGAATAGAGAAAGCTACCTTCGAATGGCATACAATTGGACTCTGTGGAATATCTGGTTCAATATGTGTACTATACTCCAGCCTGCCGGCATCTTCAGAGAGCTCGATGTTTCGAGCTCTGTTCATTTTCTACTGCCAATGACTTCCTATCAGGCTCCCGGTATAACTATATTTAGCAAGGAAGGTGAAATCGAGCTTTCGATTCAATTTTATATGCCTACACAACACCGTCTGAATCAATAATGTTGCCTAATTAACTCAGTTACGTTCAATTAAAGCTCGAAATTTAATTGCACAAATCTTCTGGATGACTATGACAGTCAGGTTTTGTTTTCCGAAACATCTATCGGTTGAATATTTGGAATAACTATGTGTACAATGTACATTGTACATTTGTTCGAACGAAATCAACTCTACCATTACAAATACTTTATACTAGGCTTACCAGATACTTTCGAAAAAAGAGGAACATTTCACAAAAAAGCGGGACATCGTCGAAAAAAGCGGGACATTTTAGAAACTCTTCAAAACCTTATTTTTATGAACATTCCTATACATATGTATAAGTTCCTTTAACTGAAATATTTCATAGGGAGTAATAAAATGTAGATAAATGAAATTTGTTTTGAAAATTCAATTTACAAGAAAACTTCCATCTTTTTAAACTGTGAACACACAAGTTGAAAATGTTGTAGTTCTTTTAAAATCCGTAATTTGAAGGAAGTTTTTAAATTTCTGAACAGTCGTTTTCGATCATCTCCCTAGTTTATTCAATTTAATTCATTCAATGAATATTGATTGAAAATAGTTTATTTTTGCTCGGTAGTCCTGTAGTTTTTTTTATCCGGAATTTTTTTTTTCCTTAACTTTACACTCAAAGGTTTTTTTTTTATGATTCCGGAGAAACATCTGAAGCCACCATCATTTGGAAACAACTTAAAAAATATTTTCTTTAAAAAAAAATTAACCTAACAAGAACGTGCTCAAAGATCCCTTGACTAAGATGTTAGAGTGATGCTGAGCAAATTTTACCAGATTGGCCGGTTTTATCAGGACTTGCCCGGATATTTGATACAAAATTTAGGAAAAGTTCGGTTGCCTGGATTTCGTATGAAAAAGTCTGAACTTAGCCCAGATTTATTCACTTTATTTCGGAAATTGAACAAAAAACTTAGATTGAGTTAGGTAATATATTTTTTTCTTTTTGCGATCTTTTTGAGCAAGTTTTGTCTGAATAATCATGAATAGTTTTTGGGAAGCCTAAGATACGACTAAAAATCTGCGGATGTGTTTTGAAGAAAGAAACATATTTTCAATTTTGTTCTTTTTGTTTATTAATGAATAATCCCGAGATTTTGATAAAAATGTCGGGTATTGCCTAAATTTTAAGCTGAAAATTTTGAATTCATTTTTTTAATAAAAATGCCCGGATTCGTTCGTTTCGGATGTGTCTGGAAAATAATCTGGCAACCTTAAATGCTAAGACATAAACTTATCTTGTCTTTTATAAACTTTGAAAAAATGCTGCTTATTTTGAGAAAGAAAAACACAAAAAACATTATATTTGAATGATTTTCTGTGTTGAACCAATGTGTTTAAATTGAGGCTATATTCAGGTTTTTCCAGTGTAAGTCAGTAAAACATCATAAAAGTGTTATTTAATTTTACAGCCTTATCGTTGAATGTCATTTTCCTCAAGTAAAAATATTTCTATTTTTGAAAATCATAAATAAATAAAAGAAGATTAGAAAACAATTACAGGAGTTGAAAATTATCGAGGAGAGATTTTATAAGAAACGTTTTCACAAGCATGGACAACTATTTAGAAGTGGTAGAATCAGAGAGGGTTGAGTCTACCACAAAAGTGTTCCTAGAAAAAAAGCGGAACACTTTGAGAAAAAAGCGGGACGGCGGGACATTTTCTGGAAAAGCGGGACATGTCTCGCTTCTGCGGGATGGATGGTAACCCTACTTTATACTTATTATTTAAGAAAATATAAGTTCAATTAAAAAATGCCGTTTTGAAACGACAATTATTATTTCAAATAATATCATCCAATCTCCGTTTGGAGATTTTTTCCACAATATTTCTATCCAACTGAGTTCGTCAGTAAAAACTAAGGTTCAGATTGTGTGTATATGAAATAAAATCTACAGGAACGATATGTATATTAATTATCAATTTCAAATTATCTGGACCTTTTGGTCTAATGAACTGAATATTGTACACCAAAGAAGCGCATTTATATCAATTCATAACTTTAGAGAAACCAATCCCGAGAAGTATATCGTTCCTGTTTTGTATTTTTCCTCTTTTTATGTCGTTCCTCCAGCGTGAAAGCAAAAAGATGTTGCATACATTAAGGGGTAAAAAAATTGAAAATATACATTTTTCGATAATTTTCCTGAAATTTGGGAGCCAGTGTTTTCTGATTTAGACCTAAAGAATATTTTTCATTAGCTAGGTAGAAAAGAAGACATGGAAATAGAATACTTGATAAAGAATTAATAATGTTTTCGTAGTATGGAATTAAAAAGATTAAGAGGTTTCTTGTGAAATGCAAAGCGTTAATATCCTCTTGCTCACTTGAACCTTAGCGATAAATTTATACACTCACACAGAATTTCTGTTCAAATCACTTTTCGATTGTCCAAATTCTCAGAAAAATCTATCATTTCACAGAATTTTGAGGACAAATTTAGAGAATATTAACAAATTTCACAGATCTTTTAAATTTTGTACGTGTTTCCAAAATTTTAATTTTTCTTGTCAATATAAATTTCGGATTCATAAGTTTAGATAGGAAAAATATGGTTATATTAGTAATGTTTGTCGCTATGCTAAAGTAAAATGAAAAAAGACCCAATTTTTCAGGAAATACCGTCACAGAAAACTATTGCAAAACTTTTAGGTGATATCACATAAAATCGAAATTTTTATTGGCAAAAACACAGAATTTTATTTACGGCAACCTTGTCTCTCCTTTAGTCACAGAGTTCGGAGAAAACTCTCGGATATAAACATTTTCTGAATTTGAAATTGGGGATCAAATAAAAAATAAAAGACTATAAATAAAAAAAACCTTACCATGAAAAACTAACAGTTTTTTTTAAATACTTTTTCGAGCAAGGTACTGAAAACAAGATTAAATGAGTATGAAATAAAAATTTTTATTTTTGTTGATAGTGAATAACAAGAAAGAATGTTTATTCAGAACTTTGAACTTGAATGCAAGTTGACAAAAAGCTAAACTTTATCATCTATTCGGTTTAAAAAAAAAATCAATTAATTGCTTTATACCAGAGTTGAGAAATAGACTTTAAACATTAAACTACACAGTAAATTTTTGCCTCGATATCCAGCAAAAAAATTGCTGGAAACGGCCAGAACTCCATTATTTTTGCTAGAAACCTTATTTGTTTTGCTGACTTTTCCAGCACATGTTCTTTTTCCGGAACTTTGTTATTTTTTAGAGTAAACTTTCGGTGATTGAAAAAGAAAAAGGTCAAAGTTCGATATTGTCCATTGGAAAAAAAAGCTTTAATTGCGAATAAAGCGGTAAGTAGATTGTTTAGCATGAATTTGCCAAGAAAGCTGACAATGCGTTTCTTATTTCACAGTCTAATTCAATTTTTAAATTCCGGTCGGATAGCCGCTGAAGATTTAGGAAGAGCATGCGATTTGTTTGATAGTTTGTGCAACTTAAATTTTGTAGCCAATTATTTTTACCAAAGCATGGGAAAAAAAAATTACTTCAAGAAATATGAATAAAAAGCACTATTTAATTGAAATTAAATCAATATGAATAGAACATTTGTAGGTTTCTAGAAAATCTGTTTGAATATTGCTGTTTTTCCAACAATTGAGTTTGTTGATCTTCCCAGCAATCTTTATTGCTGAAAATTTTGCTGGAAAACCAGAAATCAGATTTCCAGCACAAAAAAATAAACAGTGAATAATTTTAAAAAAAAAGAATCTTTACTCAAGTATCCAATACATGTTTAGAGTTAAGCTTATAATTTTTATTAAATTTCAAATTTAATATTCTGTCATCGAGGTTATCATTGATTGATTACAAAATGGTGATGACATACTTTTTCACATTTTAACCTAGTTTTAAAGTTTTTGATTCTCATACAAAATCGAAAAAATCGAGCAAAAGATATACATTTTTTTTTACTTTTTTCGACACCTCGTAAAACTTCACTCAGTATGGCGGATTGGCTTAATGATATCTTTTACAAATTCATTCATTCATTTATCATGCTATAACAACACTGTTGGGGCCAAAATATTTTTCGCACAATCATCAATTTTTTTTTAAATAAATATTTTTTTCAATTAAGTAACCTAGGATGAACAGAATGCAAATCAAATTGATACAATGAAAATCTCGTTTCCGTATGCTGGAAACTAATTGTTTTGCATCACGAGTTTGATAACATTATTATTTAATGATCCAAACATTTATTTTTATGATTTCAGATAGTAGAATTCAATGAAGTATTTTTTACCCCTAAATGTATGCAGCACCTGTATGTTTTTTTTACTTATAAAAGCATTTTTGGCAGCAACAAACTGTAAATATAATTCAAACAAAACTTAAAACTACTGCAAAATCAAAAACTATAAAATTTCAAACGTTTTCATTACATTTTTCAATGAAAACAAAGTTTTTTTTGTAAGTTACTCCTTTTCCGAACAAGGCGAAAATCGCATGTTTAGGAATATTAAAACAACTGGCGAAATCAACAATTTTTGTGATTTCGTCAATTTGATGTCCCATCAACGTTAAAACTTTTAACGCAAAAGCGTATTAGAAGCCATAGAAGTTGAAAAATGTTGCATGTTACCCCAGTTGACGGCATTATTTTAAAGTTTACCAGATCAAAACTGTGTTCTACGTTTGAAAACTTAGGGGAGAGTGGGGATACTTGATCCCCTTTTCATATTTTCACCATATCTTTTTGGAAAAATTTAGCAACTCGCCGACTTTGACATTTTCTGACAGCTTGTAACTTCAAGTTTCTATGCTCCAAAAATTAATACGATACTTGAACCCGTTGATGAACTAGAAGCATTTTCGTGGGAGTAAAAAAAATGCGATTTTTCTGAAGTTATGGGAGACTTGATCCCTTTTTAAGGAGACTTGATCTTTTATTCAGGAAGCCCTAATCCTTGTATAAAAATCAAACAAAACCCCAAGATAGAATGTTAATTGACTATTTTGGTCATGTTTATTCTCAATTCACAATTTATAGCAGACATAAGAAGAAAATTCTATAACTTTGTCTCAACGCAAATTTCATTGCATACTTAAAGGCGCTATTTTTTATAATTAAGAGAAAATTAATTATTTTTGTTTTTTTTCTTCAGACAATTGTTTGATAAATATTAGTTTTTGGATATATATTAGTAATTTCGTAATCAGCAATCATATCGATCAATTCAGAAGAAGAATACGCCGTTTGGAAGGGGGGATCAATTGTACCCAACTCTAGGGGATCAATTGTACCCATAATCAACATTTTAGAAAACTTTTTCTGAACAAAGTTGAGAGTTTTCCATTGCTTTCAAAATATGGCATTATGAAGTTCATTTTACGCTCGAACGATTGATATATTGGAACAAATATTTTTTTCATGATTTTCCCATGTAAGGAACATTTTAAAGTGATGAAAAAAGATCTTCAAGTTACATTTTGTGAAATTTTTCAAACAAAGTTCAATTACTCAAACAATTATTTTGTTAAAATTTTTTAAACTACAAGCAATGTTATTTTGCTCATTTTGGCACATTTTTCTAGAACATTTGATCTTTGTAAGACATAACAGTTTCGAGATATAGCTTAGGAATCAAGTATCCCCAGGGATCAAGTATCCTCATTCTCCCCTATATATCATGCTTCAAATTGAAAAAAATTACTTCAAACTTCCATATGTGTATTTTTTTAATGTTAAACTTGAGATTTTTGGTGCCACAAATGTTGTTAAAACAAACCCTCTTCTTATGAAATTAAAGCTAATTTTAAAATTGTTCCAAAACAGCATATTTGATCAGTTCCTCCAAAAGTAAACATGTTTAAGACAGACAACTAAAACACCTTTTGAAAGGTAAGGTTTAAAGAAACAAATATTTGACAGAAGTATTGGACGGGTCTTGGAGGTTGCCTCAATTGTATTTGGTTTTAAGCCTTTTTATTGAAATATTTATTTAAATATTTATTTAAATATTTATTTAAATATTTATTTAAATATTTATTTAAATATTTGTTTAAATATTTATTTGAATATTTATTTAAATATTTAATGAAATATTTATTGAAGTATTTATTGAAATATTAATATAGGAAAACATAAAAAGTTACACCAAGTGATGTTCTTCTGCCTTAATATTAAAACGGTTCCAAAATTTTATTTAGAACTACAATAATTGAAGAGATTAAGCTATGCTGAAAAGCGATGGTGTTTTATACTTCTTGAAATAGTAGGGGAGAATGGGGAGATTCCATCTTTTTGGAAAAATATTGCAACTCGTCGTCTTTTGCATTTTCAGACAGCGTGTAATTTTAAATTTATATGCTGAAAAAGTTAGAACGATACTTGATCCCGTAGATGAACTAGAAGCATTTTCGTGGAAGTAAAAAATGCGATATTTTTGAAGTTAAGGGAGATTTGATTCTTTATTGAAGGAGATTTCATCCTTCCGGGGGCCCTAATCCTTAGAAAAAATCAAACAAAATTTTAAAATAGAATGTCAATTTACTATTTTGGCCATGTTTGTTCTCATTTCACAATATATGAGTGTCAGAAGAATACAATTAGGAAACTATGTTAGGAAACTATGTTTCAACACTAGTGTAATTGCATACTTAAAGGCGCTATTTTATTCCAATTTAACCCTTCGTTTCATAAAGTAACAAATTTGCAACAATTAATGTATGATAAAAGTGAAAAACAGTATTTTATTTTAATTTTTTTTCTTGATGTACTCATCATTTCCAACTGTAAAAAATGATTTGAAGGAAAAATAAAAAATCATGAAATGAAGGGTTAACATAAAAACAATTTCTCTAGCCGTTTTTGCCAGACAATCCTTGGATAAAAATAAGTTATTGGATAAATATCAATAATCTCATAATCAGCAAAGATCACGATCTAATTAGAATTTTGAAACTTAGGAATCAATTGAACACATAATAAACATTTTAGAAAACTTTGTCTGAAAAATGTTGAGAGTTTACCATTGTTTTGAAAATATGGTATTTTGAAATTCATGTTAAACTCTGACGTTTGATATTACTGAAATAAATATTTTTGGTATAATTTTAATTTTTTCATGTAAGAAACTTTTTAAAGTGATGAAAAAAAGATCTTCAAGTCGCATTTTGTGAAATTTTGCAAACAAAGTTCAGAAATTCAAAAAAAAACTGTTAAAATTTTTTGAGCTTATATCGGAGTTGTTTTGCTTCATTTAGCACATTTTTCTAGATCATTTGATTTTTGTATATCATTCCAGTTTCGAGATATAGCTAAGGGATCTAGTATCCTCATTCTTCCCTATGTGTAATTTGGTTTTGGGCTTACCTATTCAGTCATTATAGTTAATTTCCAATGTTATATTTTCAATGGCAAAAATGTCAAACATTTTCCTTGAGAAAAGACTACAAAACTATCACTAATTTAGGATTATGTTCAAATTTTTTCATCATGAAATGAACCACGTGGCACTAGATTAAGGAAATCATTTCGAAAAAATTGTTAAGCACGTCAAGCCTTCATATTTATCAAAGAAAATTAAACATCTTTTAGCAGAAATAAAAATTCAAACAGTGAAAAATTCTCATCTAAAGTTTGTCACCAAGCGTCACTGAATACAAAATCTATGAAAAGTGGAAAGTTAAAATCGGTGAATTGTTAGTTTATAAGGAACATTATTGTGAGGCATTTTCAAGAATGAATCTTTATGGGTTTAAAATTGATTTATTTTGCTCTTCACGACCTCCTGTAGTAGAAAGCTTTATTGATGTTTTGTGTATGCTGTGTAGACCATTTTCGAAACTAGGTGATGTTTTATAAGATAAGTAGTTTGTTACTTGGTTTATCCTTAACTTCAATTCGATTATTGCAGCAATCACTTCAGTCGGTTTATTCGAAAATAAATTACCATCTGTTTTTCGACTTTCACGCACAGAACGCACCTCCAGGGATCATTTGGGCCGAAACGGACGGCCTCCCCGTTAGGGACACATCGGTGGCCTGGACCGGAATACTAATTCCCGACTACCCGAAACCGATCCGAATCGATTGAAAAGCTCGAAACGGAAACGGAACCAACAGCGACGATTCCGATATGGTTTTGCTATATGGAAGCTACCGTAATAAATTTCGAAACAAAGGTTTTTGCTCCTTCTCGATCCGAATCCAAGACAATCCGAAGGGCCATCGCCTTAGCCTGGGGGTCTCAGCCAGCTGCAGCCAGCGGCGGTAGGAATCCAGTGGCAACTCCCGGCTGGAAAACAAATATATCCGGCATAAATTGAAGCAGCGAACCTTCATAACTGTCATATTTATATTCTTTATGGTACTATTAATCCTTCAACATAAAAGCAAACAGCTCCAGTTCTGGTCCAAGGAGAAGAAGATGATGCTTCCAAGAAGTATCCACCAGCATGGGTTGATTTTTTTTACTTTCGTCAACTCCAAAGTTGGAACTGTAGAAGGTCGGCTGGCATTTTCCGGAGGTTCTTTTTCCGGATTTTATTCGGGCAATTTCATTTCACTCCGGTGCGGCCGGCGTTTTTCCGATTGGAAAGGTTTTGCTTGGGGTGCGTGTTTGCGAGTGATCTAAAACAGGGGGCCTGGAGAATGCAGTTTATATGTTTTGACACGAATGCCGAATAAAACTCGGGGCTACATTTGGAGAAGGGCAAATTTTTTCTTTTATTATTATAGGCTCGTGTTTTCGGGTGTTATTTTGCCGTTTTCCATTTGGTTATTTTTACACCTCAACACAGAGTGCAAGTGTAGGTATGTCAAAAAACGGTTCGGTTTTATTGTCACGACCGAACGCAGAATGAGAAAAAAGTGTGCACCATAAAAAGTTTTGTTTCACCTTTACGGTGCGAGATGACATCTTCAAAAATTAATGAAAACAAATAAAACCGTTTTATTTCGGGGCTGTTTGAACTGAAAAAAACCGAACCGGCAACTCATAAACGCAATAAATAATCATCATAAGGCTAATTTGGTGTTTCTTGGTTGCAAAGTTTGTTGACGACGAGCGGCGTCGCTTGTAAAAATGCTGTAAAATGAGCACACAAAAATGGCATCTCTATTGCGAAGCTGAGAGCCTATTTATGATGGTTTAATTAAAAGTTGTTCGAAGAACGACATCATTTTGGCAATGAGATGTAAAGAACAATTTGACTTACGAGCCGTAATTAACGATTTGGCTTTCCGTTTCTCCCTCTCCGTTGCCTCTAACATTTTATTTCGAGCCCTGATTCCGACTTTTTTCCGAATCCCGGGTGGTGATAATGCGTGAAACGCAAAAAAGTACTTTGCCGGTCGTGCTCGTGATTTTTATAACTGTCAATGCAACATTTCACCAGAACATGGTCTACAGCTGGAGGAGCGAGGGGATACGGAAAAATTCGGATAACAAGGTGCCGAAATTACCCCCCAAAATTAGGAGCGTTTCGAATGGGCTCCAAAAAAATTGTACCCACCTTGCTACTCAGCCCACAATGATGAGGCTAATGGAAAAATAAAATAAAACACAAACATGCTCACTCACTACTTGCACTTGAGGATTTCTCCCTCTTTTGGATAGAAGGTTGTGCGGTATGTGATTGTTGATTTTCGAATCGTTTCATTTATTATGTAAATATGTGTTTCTTTCTTCAGTTAATTTTTAGTCTTCTTATTAAAATTCTTGTTCTACAGTCTTTGTTTTTGATTCGAAACTTTTTGTTACATGTTTTTTTAAACTGCATACCACGTCTTGCTTGTCAGCGTTTTATTTGAATGTTTTTCCCATGCATTTTTTATATTTATTTGGTTGGATTTTTACTCTTCCAAGTCTCTCATCCCTAAGATTATATGAACAAAAATCTCATTGGCAACGTAAATAATTTTTTTTATTGATTTTTTTGATGATTAATTTGATTTTAATGATTGTGGCTTTCAGTATCCTCTGGTGATCTATTAAAGAAAAAAACTGTTTTCCCATATAAATTCAAAAATAAAAAAAATCAAAACTCGTTGGACAAAATCAGAACAATAAGAATCAGAGATTTGTTTGCTATGAAAATCCAAAAATAGTGATGGGAGGTGCAAAAAATTACAAATTTGAAATATTCCATAAAAAGCTTGCAGCGGTCTAATGTGTATATTGATCAAATATATTGCATAACGAAAGGCGCAGCTCTACAAAACGCCTGAATGTATACAAAAATAATTGATACAGCTGAGCTGAGTGTTGAGGAGGAAAGCAATTCCATAAAATAGACATTTTAACTCAATTTTTGGTGATGTTAATCTAATGGAATATTGGCATTGATTAATAGGAAATGAAATAAAAACGAACATAATGTAATTATTTGGTGTTTGACTGAAAATAGTTCTGAATTCTAAATTCTGGGGGAATATTGTAATAAGAATTAATGTTTTCTTTTTGAACTGTAGACCTCGAATTTCGATATAAATGGTTCGCATTCTGAATTCTTATACTGAGTTATGATTAATAATTCCGCATTCGTGTTCTCAATTTTAGCTCTGAATCTGAATCAGAATTCCGGTGAATTTTTATTCTAAATTTTCAATCTTAACTAAGCGTCTGAATTCCAAAACTGAATTCTAAATCTAATTCTGGATTCTGAATTCTGATTCTGAATATTGAAATCTGAATCTGAAATCTGAAATCTAAATCTGAAATCTGAATCTGAAATCTGAATCTGAAATCTGAATCTGAAATCTGAATCTGAAATCTGAATCTGAAATCTGAATCTGAAATCTGAATCTGAAATCTGAATCTGAAATCTGAATCTGAAATCTGAATCTGAAATCTGAATCTGAAATCTGAATCTGAAATCTGAATCTGAAATCTGAATCTGAAATCTGAATCTGAAATCTGAATCTGAAATCTGAATCTGAAATCTGAATCTGAAATCTGAATCTGAAATCTGAATCTGAAATCTGAATCTGGAATCTGAATCTGAAATCTGAATCTGCAATCTGAATCTGAAATCTGAATCTGAAATCTGAATCTGAAATCTGAATCTGAAATCTGAATCTGAAATCTGAATCTGAAATGTGAATCTGAAATGTGAATCTGAAATCTGAGTCTGAAATCTGAATCTGAAATCTGAATCTGAAATCTGAATCTGAAATCTGAATCTGAAATCTGAATCTGAAATCTGAATCTGAAATCTGAATCTGAAATCTGAATCTGAAATCTGAATCTGAAATCTGAATCTGAAATCTGAATCTGAAATCTGAATCTGAAATCTGAATCTGAAATCTGAATCTGAAATCTGAATCTGAAATCTGAATCTGAAATCTGAATCTGAAATCTGAATCTGAAATCTGAATCTGAAATCTGAATCTGAAATCTGAATCTGAAATCTGAATCTGAAATCTGAATCTGAAATCTGAATCTGAAATCTGAATCTGAAATCTGAATCTGAAATCTGAATCTGAAATCTGAATCTGAAATCTGAATCTGAAATCTGAATCTGAAATCTGAATCTGAAATCTGAATCTGAAATCTGAATCTGAAATCTGAATCTGAAATCTGAATCTGAAATCTGAATCTGAAATCTGAATCTGAAATCTGAATCTGAAATCTGAATCTGAAATCTGAATCTGAAATCTGAATCTGAAATCTGAATCTGAAATCTGAATCTGAAATCTGAATCTGAAATCTGAATCTGAAATCTGAATCTGAAATCTGAATCTGAAATCTGAATCTGAAATCTGAATCTGAAATCTGAATCTGAAATCTGAATCTGAAATCTGAATCTGAAATCTGAATCTGAAATCTGAATCTGAAATCTGAATCTGAAATCTGAATCTGAAATCTGAATCTGAAATCTGAATCTGAAATCTGAATCTGAAATCTGAATCTGAAATCTGAATCTGAAATCTTAATCTGAAATCTGAATCTGAAATCTGAATCTGAAATCTGAATCTGAAATCTGAATCTGAAATCTGAATCTGAAATCTGAATCTGAAATCTGAATCTGAAATCTGAATCTGAAATCTGAATCTGAAATCTGAATCTGAAATCTGAATCTGAAATCTGAATCTGAAATCTGAATCTGAAATCTGAATCTGAAATCGGAATCTGAATCTGAAATCTGATTCTGAAATCTGAATCTGAATCTGAAATCTGATTCTGAAATCTGAATCTGAAATCTGAATCTGAAATCTGAATCTGAAATCTGAATCTGAAATCTGAAATCTGAATCTGAAATCTGAAAAAAAATTGATTTTTTTTTTATCTAAACATTCAGCACATTTTAAATCGTATTCTAGGCTTCTAATAAATCTTTCATGATGATTTTTATACAACATACACAAAAAATTTTGTTAAGGACGCATAAATAAAAATGTATTTAAACACAATTGGTTATTTTTGTTTGATTTGGTAAATAATGTTAATAAATCCGGACAAATCCTGGGCTTCTTAATAAAATCCGGGCAACCAGGCCGGACAGGACTTTTCCCAAATTTTGTGTATATCAGGGCAAACTCGGGTAAAACTGGACAATCAGGGAACCTTATTCAGGTGAACAACTCATGAATAAGCTGTAATCCGTTGATTGAGATTCATTTTTGTAAATAAATATATTTATACTGATTGAAAGCGCCTTAATTTATGTTCATAGTTTACATTTGTAAACAAGAACTGAATTTGTTATCAAGAATAGAACTTGTTATTCGGTGACGCAAAACACCTGACACTAGGCTAAGAATTGTTTATTATAATAAAAAAAAAAAGATTTTTTATTTGGCTCTTTAAATTTGTTATCAACATAATACGTTTCCGTAAAACAAATTCAACATATAATAATCTTTTCCAGTACTTTTGATTGAAAAAAGTTCCAGCGAAAATTATGAACACCCTTAACAGGGAAAAAAAACAGCAACGCTCAATCATCGCGTGGTGGCGCCCTGTCAGAAACATGAAAGTGAAAGTACCCATCTCACGCCCGCTATAATCACTGTCGAAGCAGCCGAGACCCTTCTTGACTCATTCCAGTCATCCGAGTCATTGCCTTGTACAAGTCCTAGCGGAAAAGGATATGCGGACAGCAGCAAAAAAAACATCCCGCACTCTCTGTGTGGTGGCAGGAGATTGTATGAGTGGTTTCCGGTCTCCACGCTGCTGCCCGGGTTTAATGGAAGTGGGTTGGAGGGCTGACTGGCTGGGTGAGTGTGTGGTGAAATAAAACTAAAATTCATTATCATTACGATTATGACAATCATCAGTCTCCTTTTGAGCCGCGCGCTCGCTCGAGCAGCCAATGGTGTGGTCAAAGCAAATCTGCGAGTCAGATCCTCGGACCGACTTGTGGGTGGGTGGGTTGCCTCGGGCGGATTCCAGTGTCCAATCCGACAGTTTGTATGTAAAAAAATATCTCAACTCTGTACCATGCGAAACGACGACTGGGAGACAATGAGGACGACGATGGCGATGATGATGATGAAAGCTTGGGTCCATTAGAGGCTTCGCAATGGACTACTGCCGGCTAAATCCTGGTCCGAGAGTTGGAAGTTATTTGGAGAGGACATACACACAAAAGAAAGGCGCACATTTGGCGGAAGAGGGAACTTTTCCGCATTCCATCAACGTCACTCGAGCTGTTGGGACGCAGTGGTTCAGAAGTGTTCTGATGTTGGGGGGGCTACGTTATGGCCATCGAGGGGGCGGTTGGTGTGGTGTGTATTTTTATGGTCCACTTTCTTTTTCAACAACATCACGGTCGCCATTAGCAGAAGGCGGAGGACATCGTCGAGGGGCAAAAAAAAAAACAGCCTCGGTAAGTTGTGAGGCGGTGACGAAAATGAGACACAAATTTAAATGTTTGTGTTATAAATGAGCTTTTCGGTGCGAAATATGTTGAGTGTTTTGGCAGATGCGAATGTGTGCTCGTGGCTCAGAAAGATTTATACTGTTTAGGGGAGAAAGTACTCTTTACGCTTAGAATCAACTGTTACACAACTTTAAATCTCTTCGATAAATATGCTGCACTTAAGACATCAATATTCCAGCCCGACAGCCGGGGGACCTATTTTTGAAACGTTGCAAAACCACCTGGAGGCAAAACCGTGCCCAGCAAGCCGGAGGAGTCCGGATCTTAAATATATACGTTACGGATTGTCAGCTTTCGTCCTAGTAAAAAGGACACTTCTTGTCCCTCCCGTTCAATACACTGGGCTGTGAGATGCGGGAAAAAGAGCATAGGTACCAAAAGCTGAATCATATGGTCCTCCTGAGACGTCATAAAACATGAGAATACCATACTCGGAACTACTACGACGTGCATGCTGTGAGTGGGTCCGGGTACGTCTTCGTTTGCTGTGGCCTCTCGCTTTATCCTTGTTTGGGTATAGTTCGTTTTCCTGTCCATGGCAGACAGGCCGGAATGGATTGAGTAAAGATATTACAGAACAAACTGCATCTGTCGGTCCCCAGCTAGGAGAAAGGCTTTGCATCCTCGACCCCTTTACTCGCAGCCCAATCTGGGAAAGTACTCCTTTCGAGTGATGTGATGTTGATGGAGATTTTCCGTCTTCGCAAATATCTTTTCGAACTTTACCACAATTGATCCGTTCCGGACAAGCTGCAAGGAAGAGGTGCAGAAATAATCGGGAAAGGTTTCTCCAGGAATTGTAAGTTCCGTATATGTCTAAGCGATAGAGAAGCTTTTCTATTGGCACTGGTTCGGTTTGACGCAAAGAATGATTTTTTCCTTTCTCCTTTCTTCTCAATCGGCCCCCGAAAAGGACCACTGGCTCTTAACGAACTGTAACGGAGCCCTATACCTATGCTCATATGTATTGCTGCTTGCTGTTGCGACCGGGGTAATGTGATACAATTTTCATGTTTTCCTTGCTGCTGGCTTGATAAATAAACAAATGTTTGCATTATTCGTGAGGGATAAATGTGGGTATATTACACACCCTCCCCCACATGTACGTATGGCCTTATATCACTGCGGCAGAATCCTACCGGGACCAATATTCGTCTCTACAAGATTGAACAATTTCGGGATGCTTCTCTTTTGCTGTTCGGGCGAAGTGTAATCCGATTTTTTCGAAGTTTGTTTCCGGTTGAGGGCGTTGGGAAAAGATTTGAGAGAATTTTAAAGATTGTTTTTGAAAAAAATAAACCTCTGGCCATCCAGGCATATTGAAAAACTAGTGGTGTTCAAAGTTAACCTTAAAATAGAAAAAAATGCGATCAATTAAGTCTATTAAACAAAAAACACCCATACTTACACATTAAGAGAAATTTCACATTTTTTTTTGCATTTTTCACTTTCTAATTTCCAAGATTTGATGCATACATTCATGGGTAAAATACCAAAAAGTTGTCTCTAATTCAGGGATACCATACGTACTCTTTTAAGAGAATATGTACTCTTTTTCATTTGAGAAACGAGCGTACTTTCTTTTCGAGAAATTTTACGCCTAAATTTAAGCGCCTATAAGTATACTATTTCATTAAAAATTTGGCATTGCCTTAAAGCTTGTTCTGCCAGGTTGGAAATAAACGCATTGAATAAAACTGAAATATTCTTTTGGAAAGAAGTATTTTATCATGTTCAGTGTTGTTTGTTAATGTTTGAACACTTTTACGATTGAATTAAAACTGCACAAATTTGAAAAATATATGAAAAAACAAGCACCTTCACAACTTTGAAGAGCGTTTTCTCGAAACTATCATTTAGACACTTACACCCCTCTAACCCCATGCGCCTCAATTAACATAGAAATAGGCACAGACTGGAATAGGATTTATTTCAAAGAATACAAGTATTTCAAAGATAGAATCAACACTTACATGTAGGTGAAATAACTTGCAACAAATAGTCAGTATTGGAAAGGCTTAAAATAACTACGTTTTTTTTAACATTGTTTATTACTCTTTTGATATCATCTCCATAAACTCTATTTGGCTTAGTGGGATATAAAAACCCTACTCTAATTTCGATTCAATAATTTTAATCTGAATCTCAATCTAAAACCTCAATCTGAAATCTGAATCTAAAATCTGAATCTGAAATCTGAATCTGAAATCTGAAATCTGAATCTGAATCTGAATCTGAATCTGAAATCTGAATCTGAAATCTGGATCTGAAATCTGAATCTGAAATCTGAATCTGAAATCTGAATCTGAAATCTGAATCTGAAATCTGAATCTGAAATCTGAAATTTGAAATCTGAATCTGAAATCTGAATCGGAAATCTGAATCTGAAATCTGAATCTGAAATCTGAATCTGAAATCTGAATCTGAAATCTGAATCTGAAATCTGAATCTGAAATCTGAATCTGAAATCTGAATCTGAAATCTGAATCTGAAATCTGAATCTGAAATCTGAATCTGAAATCTGAATCTGAAATCTGAATCTGAAATCTGAATCTGAAATCTGAATCTGAAATCTGAATCTGAAATCTGAATCTGAAATCTGAATCTGAAATCTGAATCTGAAATCTGAATCTGAAATCTGAATCTGAAATCTGAATCTGAAATCTGAATCTGAAATCTGAATCTGAAATCTGAATCTGAAATCTGAATCTGAAATCTGAATCTGAAATCTGAATCTGAAATCTGAATCTGAAATCTGAATCTGAAATCTGAATCTGAAATCTGAATCTGAAATCTGAATCTGAAATCTGAATCTGAAATCTGAATCTGAAATCTGAATCTGAAATCTGAATCTGAAATCTGAATCTGAAATCTGAATCTGAAATCTGAATCTGAAATCTGAATCTGAAATCTGAATCTGAAATCTGAATCTGAAATCTGAATCTGAAATCTGAATCTGAAATCTGAAGCTGAAATCTGAATCTGAAATCTGAATCTGAATCTGAAATCTGAATCTGAAATCTGAATCTGAAATCTGAATCTGAAATCTGAATCTGAAATCTGAATCTGAAATCTGAATCTGAAATCTGAATCTGAAATCTGAATCTGAAATCTGAATCTGAAATCTGAATCTGAAATCTGAATCTGAAGTCTGAATCTGAAATCTGAATCTGAAATCTGAATCTGAAATCTGAATCTGAAATCTGAATCTGAAATCTGAATCTGAAATCTGAATCTGAAATCTGAATCTGAAATCTGAATCTGAAATCTGAATCTGAAATCTGAATCTGAAATCTGAATCTGAAATCTGAATCTGAAATCTGAATCTGAAATCTGAATCTGAAATCTGAATCTGAAATCTGAATCTGAAATCTGAATCTGAAATCTGAATCTGAAATCTGAATCTGAAATCTGAATCTGAAATCTGAATCTGAAATCTGAATCTGAAATCTGAATCTGAAATCTGAATCTGAAATCTGAATCTGAAATCTGAATCTGAAATCTGAATCTGAAATCTGAATCTGAAATCTGAATCTGAAATCTGAATCTGAAATCTGAATCTGAAATCTGAATCTGAAATCTGAATCTGAAATCTGAATCTGAAATCTGAATCTGAAATCTGAATCTGAAATCTGAATCTGAAATCTGAATCTGAAATCTGAATCTGAAATCTGAATCTGAAATCTGAATCTGAAATCTGAATCTGAAATCTGAATCTGAAATCTGAATCTGAAATCTGAATCTGAAATCTGAATCTGAAATCTGAATCTGAAATCTGAATCTGAAATCTGAATCTGAAATCTGAATCTGAAATCTGAATCTGAAATCTGAATCTGAAATCTGAATCTGAAATCTGAATCTGAAATCTGAATCTGAAATCTGAATCTGAAATCTGAATCTGAAATCTGAATCTGAAATCTGAATCTGAAATCTGAATCTGAAATCTGAATCTGAAATCTGAATCTGAAATCTGAATCTGAAATCTGAATCTGAAATCTGAATCTGAAATCTGAATCTGAAATCTGAATCTGAAATCTGAATCTGAAATCTGAATCTGAAATCTGAATCTGAAATCTGAATCTGAAATCTGAATCTGAAATCTGAATCTGAAATCTGAATCTGAAATCTGAATCTGAAATCTGAATCTGAAATCTGAATCTGAAATCTGAATCTGAAATCTGAATCTGAAATCTGAATCTGAAATCTGAATCTGAAATCTGAATCTGAAATCTGAATCTGAAATCTGAATCTGAAATCTGAATCTGAAATCTGAATCTGAAATCTGAATCTGAAATCTGAATCTGAAATCTGAATCTGAAATCTGAATCTGAAATCTGAATCTGAAATCTGAATCTGAAATCTGAATCTGAAATCTGAATCTGAAATCTGAATCTGAAATCTGAATCTGAAATCTGAATCTGAAATCTGAATCTGAAATCTGAAGCTGAAATCTGAATCTGAAATCTGAATCTGAATCTGAAATCTGAATCTGAAATCTGAATCTGAAATCTGAATCTGAAATCTGAATCTGAAATCTGAATCTGAAATCTGAATCTGAAATCTGAATCTGAAATCTGAATCTGAAATCTGAATCTGAAATCTGAATCTGAAGTCTGAATCTGAAATCTGAATCTGAAATCTGAATCTGAAATCTGAATCTGAAATCTGAATCTGAAATCTGAATCTGAAATCTGAATCTGAAATCTGAATCTGAAATCTGAATCTGAAATCTGAATCTGAAATCTGAATCTGAAATCTGAATCTGAAATCTGAATCTGAAATCTGAATCTGAAATCTGAATCTGAAATCTGAATCTGAAATCTGAATCTGAAATCTGAATCTGAAATCTGAATCTGAAATCTGAATCTGAAATCTGAATCTGAAATCTGAATCTGAAATCTGAATCTGAAATCTGAATCTGAAATCTGAATCTGAAATCTGAATCTGAAATCTGAATCTGAAATCTGAATCTGAAATCTGAATCTGAAATCTGAATCTGAAATCTGAATCTGAAATCTGAATCTGAAATCTGAATCTGAAATCTGAATCTGAAATCTGAATCTGAAATCTGAATCTGAAATCTGAATCTGAAATCTGAATCTGAAATCTGAATCTGAAATCTGAATCTGAAATCTGAATCTGAAATCTGAATCTGAAATCTGAATCTGAAATCTGAATCTGAAATCTGAATCTGAAATCTGAATCTGAAATCTGAATCTGAAATCTGAATCTGAAATCTGAATCTGAAATCTGAATCTGAAATCTGAATCTGAAATCTGAATCTGAAATCTGAATCTGAAATCTGAATCTGAAATCTGAATCTGAAATCTGAATCTGAAATCTGAATCTGAAATCTGAATCTGAAATCTGAATCTGAAATCTGAATCTGAAATCTGAATCTGAAATCTGAATCTGAAATCTGAATCTGAAATCTGAATCTGAAATCTGAATCTGAAATCTGAATCTGAAATCTGAATCTGAAATCTGAATCTGAAATCTGAATCTGAAATCTGAATCTGAAATCTGAATCTGAAATCTGAATCTGAAATCTGAATCTGAAATCTGAATCTGAAATCTGAATCTGAAATCTGAATCTGAAATCTGAATCTGAAATCTGAATCTGAAATCTGAATCTGAAATCTGAATCTGAAATCTGAATCTGAAATCTGAATCTGAAATCTGAATCTGAAATCTGAATCTGAAATCTGAATCTGAAATCTGAATCTGAAATCTGAATCTGAAATCTGAATCTGAAATCTGAATCTGAAATCTGAATCTGAAATCTGAATCTGAAATCTGAATCTGAAATCTGAATCTGAAATCTGAATCTGAAATCTGAATCTGAAATCTGAATGTGAATCTGAAATCTGAAATCTGAATCTGAAGTCTGAATCTCTGAAATCTGAATTGGAATCTGAAATCTGAATCTGAATCTAAAAACTGAATCTGAAATCTGAAAATGAATCTGAAATCTGAATCTGAAATCTGAAATTTGAAACCTTAAATCTGAATCTGAAGTCTGAATTTTTAATTTTAATCAGAAATCTTAATCTGAAATCTGAAACCAGAATCTGGAATCTGAAATCTGGAAATCTAGATCACAAATCGGAATCAGAATGTCAAATTTTAATTTAAAAAATAAGTTTGACTTAGATGTTTTAATTTAAGATGAGTTCGGATTTCATACCTTATTATTTTCGAAAATTTAGAGTGAATGTTATCCTTAAATTTTTAGCTGTATGAGGATCATATGAAACGAGTTTCTCTCTTCAGCATGTTTGCTCTTTTTTGATAATTTTTTTTTCAATTTTAGGAAACGTGTCGCCGTTTGTCACGTACCAGATAATGTGGGGTTATCGATATGATGAGGCAGCTACGCAACATCATCACCGGAACACAATCGCCCAAGTCAGTCAAATGATAGGCTGCTACCAAAAGCAGCAGAAACGGAACCGGAAGCTCGCTCACTTCAAAGCTTTCCCATGCGTCCTTACCCAGAGAAATGGGATTGTAAATGAACATGTCGTTGTTCGGTACCGAGTTGACTTTAACGGAACAGCAGTTGGCTCAGCTTCTGCTCATAATAACACAAACAAACTTCCAATCCCAATCGGGTTTCTGTATTGTGTTATTATTACGGTTATTATTTTAACGATTTCTTTTGAGCCAGTTTCAGTGCGGCGATTGTGAAACCTTTTCATCACAAATGGTTTTTCTTCATCCTCTCTCATTCTCTCCCGGGAGTTTCTAATAGAACCATAATCGTTTGGGAAATCGGTTTTGGGCCTATGCCGCAGTTAGCGAACCGTTTTTCGGGGTAGGGCGTTTTGTTGTCGTGAAAAATAACTGCCAGGACTCCCACATCCTCAACCTTAGTCCTTCGGCAAAATGTGTATTCAGGAAACATGTATCGACGACGTCAACACTGTTTTGAAAAGTCATTCCGTCCGGGACTGTTCTTGTTCGGTTGAAGGAGGAACACCCCCTCAATACCGTTTGTGTGATACCGAACCTTGAAAGGAAGAAGTACAGAAATATTGCTTTCTTGATAGCGATTATTGCTTCAGGAAAATGTATGGAAGCTTTTCGCTTTTCACAGCTACAGTAAAATCTTTTCAGCCGAGAAAAATCAGAGTTAAAAAATTCTAACGACAACCGGGACGTCTTGGGGGGAAGCGGAAGGTTGAGGATTATAACTACAACTGGATAAGACCAAAACAGGAACGAAAAAAAACGCCGGATAAATTTAAAGTAACGACTGAGCGACAGCGCCAAATGTAGCTCTTTATAGTTTCATGCTTCATAGACCATTCCAGCATCTCAAGTCAACTTGAGCATGTAGGAATAACCTCTTCCATGTTGGCACGATGCTGTCGCCCCGCTTCCAAAGGCCAGTAAATTAGCCATTTCAGTTTGATTTTTCCATTAACCGGCGGAAATTGGTGACAGGCAACACAGATCTGTCCTCGAAATGAATTGGAGAGAGCACACCGGGCGCCAGACGGCGTCGTTGTCGTCGTCGTCGCTGTCGTTGGTCAGACGGAGGCTGGTCTTCCCCGAAGGGGTGTGTATAGTAACATACTGCACCGACTGCTGGTTGACAGGTGAGAGAAAATGCAATTAAAATCTTTGACATTTGTGGGAATTAAATTTTGAGCAGCTCCCGGTAAATGAGTGGCACAAATTCGAAATGGTTGACCCCTGGAGGTTGCACTTTATGGGAAATGAATACTTGTAGTTTTTCGTTGAATTCACAAAAAATATTCTTTTAGTGGTAATCACTGGCCGGGTATAACTCAGAAGTTTACATTTGTCTAGGATGAAGGCCAGGGGACAGCGTTTTTCCCCTTCGCGTCCATCGTAGACAAACGAAGTCTACCTTGACACGATCAAAGCTCAACAAAAAGAATACAACACCATACACAACTATTTGTCTAACTGTAGAGCATACGGAAATCTCGATATTTTTGTTTTCCCGCTACTTATGACTCACCCATTCAATAATTAATAAATTAAGTCTTTCAATTCCTTAAAGAGCCCCAAAAGCCAGCATATACCCCTCAGGAATTTCATTGAGCGATAACTTAATCAATTGAATGAGCTTACCGTTCATTTGAACAAACAATGGTTACAGATTTTTCCCGAACACAATAGAAACGGCCAACTGCTGAACCGAGAGCTGGGCGAAACAAAACGCCCCATTGTAGAAGTAAATTGTGCAAAGAATAAACTGTCACAGTTGTGTGCGTACGTTTGTGGTCCTGGTTGGCTGAACAGCCCTGGCCATTCCCGGTGACACAAAAAGCTGCAAATAAAACTTTTCCATTCCATAAATGAACCTCAGCCTTTGTCCCTGGCCCCAACATCCTAGCCCGATTCTCATCGACCAGTACCGGTTCACCTCTATAGGTATAACAAGAGGACACTCCATAATGGAACAGCGATACAGCGGAGCACAAGAAAGCAAGGACAAAAAATGGCGTAGCTTTATCTGTTCGCCCTGGTGTACTCAGTTATCCCTCCTTCAGCGATTTCACCTGGGGCGCGAGCTCATGCTGATATTAACAAATAATGGAAATAATTTCCTGCAAACACTACACAGCCAGCCAGTCAGCCATCCAACCAGCTAGCAACAACCTTTCCCTTCATCGATTGTTCCGGTGAGTTTCCAGCAACCATCACAGGTCACGGTGGCCCTTTAGATAGACGACGATGGCGACTAGGACGACAACGATCCGGTGCTGCCCACCTGCAAGGAAAGCCACATTTTTTCCCGATGTCTCCTACCATGGCATGGTCCAATCCGGAGAGGTCAATG
Organism: Uranotaenia lowii; assembly: GCF_029784155.1. Classification (NCBI taxonomy): domain Eukaryota; kingdom Metazoa; phylum Arthropoda; class Insecta; order Diptera; family Culicidae; genus Uranotaenia; species Uranotaenia lowii. The sequence goes on along the minus strand of NC_073692.1, from coordinate 280,049,667 downwards.
TGGTGTGATTAAAGCACTACTGCAGCGGCTGCCGATAGGTTGGATTTATTTATCGCTGAAAGGCGTAGGATGTTAGTTTAATATAATTTAGCCTCTATTTTCAATAACTTAGCAAAGTCTAAACTCAACATGTTGGTTGTTGTAAATAAAAATATTGTTTTTTTTTTATTTTTGAAATTTTTTTATTGAATCAATAGTAAACTCAGCAAGTCAGGTTAAAGTGTACCGTGAAACTTTTACCAGTGCTTTTTCTTCCATGGTGACCGTAAAAAAATAGAGTCACTACTAAGGTGTGTATTCGAAAAACACTTTGATTTGTGAGTAACTTTTGTTGTTTGTTGTTGTTTTTTTGAAATAGCGTAAAATGCAGAAGTTTTTCAACTTTAATTTTTTGGTACTACGTAAGCCATCTATAATATATACTATGAACAACCCTTTTTAAAATCAATGATATGTTTGATAACTTTTTCTATTTCCCGAAGCTTGACTCTCAAAAGTACTGGATTTTCTAAATTTTGTCCAAGTTATGACAAATTTGGCTGATTCGCGGCAAAAAACCAACATATTTGACTGTCCATCACTCCACCAGAGTTTTTACGTGATGAGAATTGTGGAAACCACACATGCCAAGTTGGCATGACCCACACATTCACCATCCTCTCAGAAGAAATGAAGATAAAAAAAATTATTTGATTATCTCTTATAAATTTATTACTACCCTCTTCTTTTCTTTAAATTTTTCTTGGTGAAGCTTTTGGTCCTTTGCTCAGTTTCATTTTTTCACGTTTTACGCAGCAGCACCTTGCTTCACAGCCGCCACACAAAATTTCGAGAAGAACGTCGAGCATCGCCTTATGCAGACTCGTGGGTTCAGAGACATATTTTATTCCTTAAGGCTCGTCAAATTTACCTTGCATTTAGCGCAGCCCGGTTAACATACTTGTAAGGTAACGCAGCACAGTTTATTGCATGTAACACATTAGAATTACCTATAGGTACGCGAACAGCAAATCAGCTCTCAGGTGCAACACATTATATTTGCCAAAGGCGTAACACAGTTAGTTCGCAGTTCGTAGGTTCCCAACTTTAAGGTCGCATTAATGCAGCACATTTAGCTCTAAACACAACTGACTGATTTCTTCAGGCGCAGCATTTTACGTTCCCATTAGGTACGTCATAGTCTACTTACAGCGTTTCAAGCTCGCGTTGAGATGAGCACATTTAGCTTACACAAGCTTACATTAGGCTCAATATAGTCTGCTCCCAGGCGCAAATATCATCACTTTGTAAACTCGCTTGTACAGAGTACACAGTGAATCGAAATTGCCTACGATGCAGGAAATCAGCATATCTGCCTCGTAAGTAGGGAGCCCAATTAGCTCACTATCGTTTGTAAAATTCTAACGCCGTAATTTTTACGCAATAAGGCTATCTAAGCGCAGCACATTTAGCTCTATATGGAGCACATTTTAGTTTGCTCAGTTTCGCGAATCTTTCAGCTTGTATTCCAGCGCAGCGCAATCCGCTAGTATTTAAACGCAGCACAGTCTGTTCTCAGGGGCAGTTCGACGATTCTGCTCACAACTCAGTTCTGAACTATCTGCTCGAAAATTGGCGCAGCAATGTGTACTCGCAGGCACAGCTCTTCCAACTCGCAATTCGGCGCAGCTTTTCCAGCTCGCAAATCTGCGCAGCAAAGTATGTTCGCCGGCGCAGCTTCACATGCTCGTCATTTTTTTAATTCAGTTAAATTTTGCAAAGGTTTAGCATAAAAATATGAAATCGATCGTTATTTTATCCAATTTCCAACTATAAATACTGTTAGAGTCTAAATTCAATTATTCAATTCCAAATTTCAAAATACATTCTTTTTGAAATCCCAGTTTGGCCAAAAATTAGATCCTAGCAGGATCGTCAAATGTAGAATCCACATTTAGTCCAAGTTGGCATGACCCACACAAGAATCAACTTTGTTAGACCTTTTGAAATGCTATGCAGGGACAATGATCGCATTTGGAGGCAGTCTTCTTAGTATATTTAGCCATTCATCGATTCAATCTTTATGAAACATTGACTGATTCGCAGCTTCCACTGATTGTCAGCTTCCTCAAGCACTAGACATCAAATTTTTCATTTTCTTCTCCTTTTTTTATCCCCGCAAAATCCAGGCGAAACTTTTCAACGAATGTTTCCTGGTCGGAAACCTGCTAAGTACCCGGTAAAGAGTTCGTTTCGTTGACTATTAGGAAATGTTTTAATATAAATATCTCCCCGTTAGCTGTCAAAATATGTTGCGCACGATTTGACCACCGTATTTTGAATTTTTTTTTTCCAGTGAGCAGTTTTTTTTATCATGGGAAAAAAATTCGGCCTATGAGTTAGCTAGACTAGGATAAATATGATTTTTTATCACTACTCAAATTTATAATTTCCGGATTGCGCTTGATAAAACCTCTAACAATCTTCAACTTCATAGAATCAATCAACTCCACTTCGATTCAAATTTTGGTTCACTGTTAGGTCCTCTAAGACCCTCTAAATGATCTCCGCTTCAAGGTTGGGATGGGAAAAACGGCAACAAATCGATAAATGTATTCATAATTTACTTTGCGTATTGCTCAAAATATGTATCTCAACTTTGTTTCAAATAATTTTAACAAACATTTTGTAAAATTATAGCTATGAAATGGTCGAAGTATGTACGTAGTTTGAACTGAACGCCAGAGATTTGATTTCATGATATTTGAGTTTGAAGTTCACAGCCCTACCAATTGATACCATATCATTAGATGTCTTATTTTATCATTTCACCGACACATTTAGATTCTTGTCAATGCATTGAGACTATAATGGTGGATTTATGATGGCAAATTTAGTAGAAAACTGAGTTTTATTATCTATACGTTATTGTCTCTGGTCGAAACACAAAGTGTGAAAATGGGTTAAAAACAAATTGGGCAATTTGTTGTAATGAGAGGAGCCTAACTATAGGCGCTTTATACGCAGCACCTATTAAGTATGATCGATGATCGAAAATTAGCTTTTTTTTGTTGATCCAGAGTGAACTGAGCTCTACTATCATTGGATGTTGAAAATCTTACCTTTCCTTTCAGTAAGGCCAGAACAAATCTTAAATTCTCCTTTTGTCATTTCCTTATTTGTCCTTATGTCCATTTGTCGTTTGGAGATTGAAAATTTTTAACACCTCGAATATAAGAGGTGATACAATTCCCATCTTCAACAGTTTGACTTTTGCTCTTTAGAAGGTTTCGGCAAATTTATCATTTTTTTTATAAAATATCTCAAACTTTATTTATTCCCCGTTGCGGGATTTGGATCTGACTGCATGATATTTTCAACAAGTGCTGGCGATTCGAAACATCAAGTTTTTGGCCTCGAGAGTTTCATTAACCATGTAATTTACTAAATTTCAGTTCTCAACGAGTAAAAAAAAACAATTTTTGAAAAGTGAAAATCCAAAAAAATATAACATTTTTTCGCACTAAAACAACTTCCTTGACCAAAACGTGCTTTTTATCTTTACTTCTTAGCTGGCTCTCAGTTCACTTAAGCGCAACGCATTTTTGCAATTTCGCTTATTGTGCTGCAATATAAAACTACTTTTTTTTTCAACATGACGTTTTGTTCGGTCTGGTCGAATCCCGAATACACCTGAAAAAGAACTGGAAATGCAGTTTGGAGACCCTAGAGGTTGGAACTTTATCAACCAAAAAAAAAAAGTTATTTTTATATTTTCCTTCACGAAAAAGTTTTTCTTAGAACAAGTGTTGTTTTTAATCATGAATCTGAACTTTTGTGAATTTTTCAACGAAATTTTTAAGGGAGTTTAAAAGATTTTAGAGGGTTAAAGTTAGTTATCGATTAAGATATATTCTAACATTAATTTAAGAGGAGAAATCACCGTGAATTTGTTTTATGAAATGAATTTGCGGCTTTATCGGTGAGGGTTAAAGAGTTGAAATGAAAGACGGATAGAAGATCAGAAGAAAATTCTAAGGTGGTGAAAAGAGCGAAGAGCATTTGAAATAGAAGCTTGACCACATAGGGGAAAAGTTCATATAACGCCCCATGTGGCCAATACGCGCCACCCTTGTTTTGAAGAATCTGAAACATTTTAAGCCTGCAAAATATTACCAATTTGTTCTAAATGCTGTGATCGGTCATGGCAAGTATGAATTTTTCCTTAAAATGCTCCTGTGTCGTGATAATTTCACAATTTAGGTTTTTCTTCATTTCGATCTAAATTTTAAAACACTTTCAATAAGGTGTCACCAAGCAGAGAAAAACGAATAAGACAATATTTTCTGACACATCGATAGAGGAGAATCTAAACTATGATTTAATGCAAAAAAATAATACCGAACTCGCTAAGGTATGCTTTTTATGGGTATGTTCTATCACGGCCTATGCGCTCGTTATAACGCGCCAGCCGTAGTAGGCTGAAAATAGCATTAATTTTTCAAAAAGGCCAATTTTCATTGAAAATGAACAAAAAGTCTAAAACCTTATTTTAAGCGTTAATTCAGCCCAAAAAATCTACTTTTATTATTTTTTTAAATTTTGATTAGTCCATTTTGATTTTGTTTTCAGTCAAAGTGCCTGTAAGTATTGGTGTGTTTTCGGTCTTCGGCTGCTTTCGGGTGTGTTCGGCTGCTAGGCGCGTATTGAATACACAGCGGCGCGTATTTGCAACACAGTTTTGTTCTGTGGCTTTGAATAAGGTTTTTAAAAATCAAGTTTTTGAAGCAACTATAGCAATTTGAGTAGAAAAAAATCATAGGGATTTGTAGAAAACAATTTTCTTCAACGATTGCACTCATTTTTAACACAATTTGTACGTGGAATACATAGAAAATCAGCGATTCGCTTAGGTGGCGCATAACAGGGCATGTTCCCCTACTAAATTCTTTGTCCCACACCAATTAACTGTATTGAAGAAGTCGTACCCAATAGAGAAGGCACTACATTTTTCGATACAGATAATTATGGATGGTTCGACCGCCATGTGAGTGTGCACATGTGCCGAACGGACGCTCACATGTCCGTTCGGCACATGTGCACACTCACATGGCGGTCGAACCATCCATAATTAACTGTAGGGGAGAGTGGGGATACTTGATCCCCTTTTTTTATTTTCACCATATCTTTTTGGAAAAAATTAGCAACTCGCCGTCTTTGACATTTTCTGACAGCTTGTAACTTCAAGTTTCTTTGCTCCAAAAATTAGAATGATACTTGAACCCGTTGATGAACTAGAAACATTTTCGTGGGAGTAAAAAAAATGCGATTTTTCTGAAGTTAGGGGAGACTTGATCCCCTATTGAAGGAGATTTGATCTTTTATTCAGGAAGCCCTAATCCTTGTATAAAAATCAAACAAAACCCCAAGATAGAATGTTAATTGACTACTTTGGTCATGTTTGTTCTCATTTCACAATTTATAGCAGACATAAGAAGAAAATTCTATAACTTTGTCTCAACGCTAATAGCATTGCATAGTTATAGGCGTTTTTTTTTATAAATAAGCGAAAATTAATTATTTTTGCTCTTTTCTTTAGACAATTGTTTGATAAATATTAGTTTTTGGATAAATATTAATAATTTCGTAATCAGCAATCATAACGATCAATTCAGAAGAAGAATATGCCGTTTGGAAGGGGGATCAATTGTACCCAACTCTAGGGGATCAATTGTACCCATAATCAACATTTTAGAAAACTTTTTCTGAGAAAAGTTGAGAGTTTTCCATTGCTTTGAAAATATGGCATTATGAAGTTCATTTTACGCTCGAACGATTGATACATTGGAACAAATATTTTTTTCATAATTTTCCCATGTAAGGAACATTTTAAATGGATGAAAAAAGATCTTCAAGTTACATTTTGTGAAATTTTTCAAACAAAGTTCAATTACTCAAACAATTAATTTGTTAAAAAATTTTAAACTACAAGCATTGTTATTTTGCTCATTTTGGCACATTTTTCTAGAACATTTGATCTTTGTAAGACATTCCAGTTTCGAGATATAGCTAAGGAATCAAGTATCCCCAGGGATCAAGTATCCTCATTCTCCCCTATCGAAAAATGTAGTGCCTTCTCTATTGGGTACTACTTCTTCAATACAGTTAATTGGTGTGGGACAAAGAATTTAGTATGTGGTCAAGCTTCTATTTCAAATGCTCTTCGCTCTTTTCACCACCTTAGAATTTTCTTCTGATCTTCTATCCGTCTTTCATTTCAACTCTTTAACCCTCACCGATAAAGCCGCAAATTCATTTCATCTAACATTAATTTTATTAATATGGGTAATATTACGGATTACAGATTACAAGACTACTAATTTTCACAAATTTTCATCAAATGTGTGAAAAAAATGTGTATAGATACATATGTACCCATTTTGAGCTTTATCATATTTCTCTACTCAGCATTCAAAATGCAACATTGCTTTATCCCGACTGAACTATTCCTGTCGTTTACGATCATGACAGACCATGATCCCCAGGAGAGCGCAATGAAAAATCAATAAAAGGAATGACAACCCACAAATCACGATTTACAACAGCAAAAATAAAAAATTCAAAACTTGCTACAAGATCGACTTATTCATTAAAATTTATCAAACCGGAAGGCAATATAGTATTTATTTAATTTTTATTGCCTTTTTCTACAGTCAACAAACAATTTTATGACATATGTAGTGAAGGGTAAAAAATCTCGCTTCCTACCGGAAAACTTTGATTGTTGGATTGGCACACTCGTGCAGCACTTGTTCCGTAGAATCGTAGAAACTAGGACGAGCAGTTTTCTTCAAAGTGTCTATGTTAAGTTATTTTTTGGTTTGGGAATGCAAAACTATGCACTCTACATTAAAAATGCTATTACCTTAAACCTTTTTCTTAAATGCCTCTCACAAGCCCCAGTTTTCCCTTTTTACATAGTGGAAAATTCCTAACAAAAAAAATCATTTTTCCCACATGAGTCCCTCATGTGAGAGTTATAAACGCCGAAAGGTAGACTATGCAATAGCATTTTCTTAAGTTTCTTTGATCTATTAGTTTAAAAACCGACCACTTGGTGTCGCAACGGTGCTTAAAATGTAGTTGAACAGTTTACTAGGATTTTTCTTATCGAAACAAGAAATGTAAAATCACCATATCGATATCACTCCAAAAAGGTTATGTTTTGTTTACAAAAGAAACAGAATTTCGAAAGATGCAGGCAATACTAGAGAAAAAGAAAACTCGTCCAGTGTTCCTGACTGGGTCGCAAAACCAATCCAGCAAAATGTCAACAGTGAACGCTGGCCTGACCGATTTCAAAACACCATCATCCGCAGCACAGCCGGGCTGCAACGGAAATGTTCCCGGATCTCTTACCGACACGGCTTAGCTTAGACCAGGAGTTGCTAAGTTATAATATGATCCCGGGGAAACGGAAACTTTCGAAACAGCGCCATCTGCAGCACCATCCCCTTTTTTGAGGTGGCGGGCGATGCAGGTTGAAAAACAATGAAAATTAGTTACCGTTTTTCCAACACCAGCAGCAGTTCGAATGGTTATTCTGCCGGGAAGGTGTGGGAAGGATGATTGTAAAAAATGACGGAGCTTAATTGTTATTAATTACCGTCGAATTGATATACACTTTGGATAGGTGCCGTTTTGTCTTCCCGCACTTCTTCGTCGCTTGAGGAAAAATGATTCCACTTTTCCATCGATACCCGGGATTAGTTGTGCGAGTTAAGAGGCGATTTATCTTCCGGCGTTTCCTGATATTGCTATCGATGGACATTGGAATTTGTTTTTGATCACTGAAACATTTACAATTTTTTTGCTATTGAGACTTTCTTATGGACAATATTTATGCTAGTTAGAATCTTTTCTACGTTTATTTTCAGATGCACAAATCATAAGTTGTTGTTTTGAATTTATTTATACAAAAATGATTCAATTTTAAATTTTTCAACTTCAGGGTCGATTTGAAAATTATATGCACGAGTTCAGCTGGAGTGTGGATTGTTGAAAAGGTCCCAGGAAAAGCCCTCAAGAATTGTGATAAGAGCACAGACCGGTCGTAATTTTATATTCAGGTACCACTTCACCTCGACTCGGATTCTAATTCCGAGTTGAAAATATAAAATCGTTGAAGCGAAGCATAATGAAAACGTAATAGTGTTTTCTCAACAATTGTGACATATTTTTCTCCCGTCGCCGTTGTAAAACCACAACGTGGTTGTTGTTGTTGTCAAAAGTAAGCTAGAAGTTGAAATAAAAAATAGAACTTGTGGCTCACCGGATTACAAATATTGCCCTAGTAGACTTTCGACTGCATAAACTCGATCTCGGGAACTACTGGGAGGTGACAGACCTACATCAGAAGGAGACGGATCGGCTGACCGAGAGCGATGACAGAGCATCCACAAAGGGTCAAGAGGGTGCTTGCCCCCTGATTCTCCGCTTGCGTTCCGTCCTTTTGGTGTACATGTTCGTTCATACAACCACAAACTAATCCGAGACAAACCGGAAAACAACAAAACTAAAGAGCTGTAGCTGAGCTGTTTGAGGGAAAAAAATCGGCTCACATAAAACTCCGGATAAATTCAACTTGCAGTCAAAAAGTGAAGTTAACTGCAATCAAAGATAATTGTTATTATAATTTTTTTAAATTTTCAAAAAAAGAAATAAGTGTTTAGATTTTGCTGAGATACTTCCTGATTTTTTCTATATACCTTGACATTCGTTTTGATTCTACTATTTTGTCTACTCACAGGCGCACAACTATTTCCACAAACATATCGAAAACAAATGTTACGTGGTAAACTGGATTTCATATTGAACAATTTTTGAGAACGCTTAAACAAATTTTTAAGAAAAATTCAACTAAACCATGCCAAAGCTTGGTTTAATTCAATTAAAATCGCCAAATTTGAATGTAAATCGACCATCTCCTGTGAATACATAGAGGCGCCTTCTTCATAGAATCACACGTCAGGAACCGTTTTTATTGATGCATGATAATCGAAATGTTATTAGAACGATTTTCAACGATGGAAGGAAAACATTTGCAAGGAAAATAACATTTATGAAAGCATCCTTTTGCGAACATCGCAACTGAATTTACATTCGATTTGTTTACCCAAACTTGTTGCCGAAAAAACGATCAACAAATCCATGACACAAAAACAAAATTTATAAAAAATAACCTTAAATTTTAGCTCTGTTGATTTAAACTAATTGTATGTTTTTCATTTTTCTTTAGGAAATTTTTCAGCAATCTTGTATCTAAAATTTATTTGAAAGTTTAATGTTTATTTTCAAAGTCACGATAAAATCCTTCTCCATCGAAAGCGGAGTGGAAAAATAATTCCTTTTTTCCCGTGGGACTTCCATTGTGAAACTGCCCGACTAGACCGACTACACCGAACAGATCCGTTGATGGTCCGGGGATAGTTTATTTAAGTTTATAAATATTTGTTTTCTCGTGTTGTGTGTCGGGCAAGCGAGCTAGGAGAAATTGCGGAAACCGTCCAACAGATCCAGAGGTCGGTAGTTGCTCGCTTATGTGCTTCTGGTGTATCAGCATCGAAAATACAACCCTAGACTAGTAGGTAGTGGACGGCAGCCTTTCTCCCCACCCAAATCGCAGGGATGGTCCTTCCGGCCGCAAACCTCACCATTCGTGTGCATTGTTTTGTTCGATTGTGGTTCAACCGGATCCGGGAGAAAGTGGTCCGAGTTACTGTTTTTCCCGAGTAATGATTGCTACTTGCCGGATGGTTGGGAAGGTTGGGTCCATCTCACTGCTGCTGGCTGCCAGGGATCGATGTGAATTGTGCGGGCGTTGCAGGAAGGAAATATTAGGGAAATGAAAAATAACGAGACAAGTCCGTGTTGAGTTCCAGTGTGAAGCCGGTGATGAAGGGTACTCGGGCAGGATTCCTAGTCGGTACCAGACCCCGGCGGAAGAAGTTTGGGGCAGGAAGGTCGAACAAGAGCGGGGATTCCCTGTTGGATCTCCGACGACTGACTCCGTCAAGACGACCCTCCTCCGAGATATGTATGGTGGCGGCGAGATGGTGTGGCGAAAGTGTTTGGCGTTGTTGATGGTGGTATTTTAATAGGAATTTATGGCATTTTGGGTCTTTTGTTTTCGTCTGTTAAACAGGAGTAATGCACTGGAAATGAGAGTTGATTATTTCGTGTTGTTTGGGAGATTCCCCGGAGGATCGGTTCGGTTCTCGAGAAGCGCAGCACCGAGCGTCGAGCTCTGCTCTATTTTCAAATTGAACAAGCGAAGTTTTTTATGATCCAGACGAGTTACAAGTTAGCAAGTTTCTCAATTGAGTAAATTGAACCGCTAACTGTCTAACCTTAAAACAAAGCAATTATTCAAACCCATTTTAAATTCATTTTTCACTATTTTTAACCATCTTCAACGTTCAAGGAAAGTTTGATATCAGTATCCAGAATTAAAATTAGAAATTAGAACTCAGAATGCAGTTCTGGAAGTTAATCAGTAGGTATCAGACTGCAGTTTGCATGATTCCGAAAAAAAAATCATGCTACCCTAGCTCACGAAACACATTTAAATACATTTTCGCTACAGAAATTAGAAATTCCACACATTCACATTTGTGACGTAGAATTACGGCAACACTATAGGGGGGCAAATTGAAATTCGCCTACGGATCTCGCGTCACGAAAAATGCCTCTTTAACGGACATCTAATTCAACGGACATACGGATGGCAAGAAAGTAAGCAAGAGAAGTACTTTTCGATGCCTAAAATTTCATTCGTGTAAAGCTTTCAAAGTGGAATCATCCATTCGTACCAAGCAAACCGGAGGAAAGGCTTCCCGCAAACAGCTGGCGACCAAGGCTGCCCGAAAGAGTGCTCTAGCCACCGGAGGAGTGAAGAAACCGCATCGTTTCCGGCCTGGAATCGTTGCCTTGCGTGAGATCCGGCGTTACCAGAAGAGCAGCTGATCGGCAAGCTGCCTTTCCAGCGTCTGGCTAGTGATATCGCCCAGGACTTCAAGACGGATCTACAATTCCAGAGCTCGACTGTCATGGCACTGCAGGAAGCTAATGAGGGCGGGACTATTCGAAGACATCAATATCTGCGCCACCCACTCCAAGTATATGGACCAGGGGATTCAAATCAATAGAAAATTCTTTTCATTTGGAGTGGTGATGATCAAAATTCCACAACTCTTCTATTGGTCACGAGCAGAACTTCTGTTTTCTGGTGAGCTATCTGAAGCTTAACTCCCTCCATGTAGATACCAACCCTTTCTATGGACACCGTAGAGAGAGTTGTGCCGCACATGGAGATTACTGTTGAAGGGCACACGACATCTTCGAAACAGCAGCTGAATTACGTTGGAGTAATGGTCGACAATCGCTTAAGTTTTGGTGCGCATGTCAAATACTGTTGTGAAAGTGCATCGAAGGTCATAGATTCTTTGGCCTGGATTACGCCGAACTGCCATGGTTCAAAGAGTAGCAGGAGACGTCTCCAAGCGAGCGAAGCGCTGTCGAAACTTCGATATGGATGAGCGGCCTGGAGCTCCGCGAGAGAGGTAGAGCGCAACAGATCGAAATTACGGAGCACACATCGGCTGATAGCCATGCGAGTTTCCTGTGCATACAGTACCATATCAGCAGATGCAGCTTTTTTCATCGCGGGCATGATTCCCATCGACATAACTCTGGCGGAGGATATGGAGTGTTACAAAGCAATGCTCAAGTGGCAGGAGCAATGGGACGCATCGAACAACGCAAGATGGACGCATAGGCAAATCCCGCGACTTTCAGACTGGGTAAACCGGAAGTATGGAGAGGTCAACTTCCACCTGAAACAGTTCCTTTCGGGTCATGGGTGTTTTAAGCAATACCTTCATCGTTTTAAGCTTATCAGCTCGCCTTATTGCCCGGAAAGCGTAGATACGGAGGAATCAGCTGAACATGCTATCTTTGTCTGCCCCAAGTTCATTTCAAGTCGTCAACAATATCAAAGTTTGATCGCTAAAAATATTGTGAGTGAAATGTGTCGCGACGAACAGTCGTGGTGTGCTATAGTCGACGAAATCTCGCAAATCATGCGCGATCTAATAAGAATCAGGAAAGATGATCAATGGAGAGGGCGAGATAGTCAACCAAATTTGACAAGCTAATGGAAGGTTTCGGGCCTCGTATGATACTACAATTCATAAGCAACGCGATCTTAGGGCGCGGTATAACCCTAATCTGGACTCATACGTGTGATGGGACTTAAAAGGTCTCACGTACTCAGCTACGATCATTCCTGCAGCAAAAGGAAGCGGAGATACCATTCGGGGTGGTCGTGACGGGATTCTAGCTTGGTAGTTTCTCAATCGGCCATGCCTTGGTGGTTAGAAATCCTGTGGGAGTGGATGCTGTGGCGTTAGAGAAAAAGGAGAAAGACGATAAAGGAGAAAGACCAAAAAGGAAAAGGGAGAGGTGTATAAGTGCATGAGTACAGCCTACTCCTTGATGTAGTATCATAGGGTGAAAATAAGGGGCACATCTGGCACACGAAGCCCAAGGTGGTTTTAGGGAGATGAACCCACTCACGGCAGCAAACTCCCAGCTGTTATGGTTCGAAGTCAAATTTCCATCTTATAAAAAAAAAACAAAATTCCACAATTGCTTCACAAATTGCAACAATTTGCAACAGTTAGCACATTTTCACTCTCTCTGAGCACTGGGTTCTCTCATTTGAACTCAAACCTTTTTATTTTCTCTAACAAATTGCCACAAATTACCACAAATTCAATCATTGGCTGCACAATTTGTGTGATCATTGACGAATTTTCTCCATTTCATTTCAGTTCTCCGGTATGGACCATCATGCCGAAAAATAGATAGAAATAATTGAAAATAGATAGAAGAAAATATTGGGAAAAGCCCGATTCGGCTCAAACCGAATTTGTTGATATACAATAAAGTCGATTTCAATCAGTGAACAGGTAACATGGACGATTCCTTTTGCCGAACTTTTATCACTGACCATACTGACTGGACACACAATTTCGTTTTCTGGATAATTTTTCCAACAGTACGCAATGTCGATTCCAGAGTGCGCATCGATCGATTTGAAGAAATGCTATCCCAGTTAGGAAATGCCACCCAACTTTAAAAATAAAACACGCAATTTCTACGATAAAATCGGGCTAAACAGGACCATTTTTCCTACAGGGCATTTTTTGTCAAATTTTTCAGGTTCGCCACCAGCCGTCGGTATTACGAACCTGCAAAATCTTACAACAAAAAATGGTTGAATTTTTGTTCTAAGTGTCATGTCAGTGTGGTCAGTGCTTTTACGCAATATTTGATACCAGAGATCGATTGACCGTCCTTGAATACTCCTGTATGCAAATTTTCAGCTCCAACGAATGTAAAATAACGTCAATGAAGTCTGTTCCACATATAATCTGGTCGCATCTTTTCATTTACTGCAGCGCCACTAGTTGTCACATCGCGAATCTATTAACAGTGTTTTGATCCGGATGGTTTGTTTACTTAGTGGTGAAAATTTCATCAAGACTGAAGCAGTCAGTCAAAAGTTATCAACGATGGAACGCGAAAGGCGAGAGAAAATTCTGCACACTGACGTAGAGAAACCGACGTGGTCAGGGGTAAAGATCGCAAAATTCCTGAAATATCCAAAATCGACTGTAAATTCTGTGCTGCAACGTTACCGGGAGACCCTTACGGTGGATCGAGCAAAACAAACCAGGCGTAAAAGTGAAACATATGACTGGAAGCTACGAGCAAAGGTAATTCGATCAGTTCACAATAATCCTGGAATCTCCTTGCGTGATTTGGCAAAAAAGTTCGAAACGAACCACAGTACAGCTCGACGAATTTGTTTGCGAGTAGGCTTGCGGTAGCATCATGCAAGCTAACACCCCTACAGGACGCTGACACAAAACCTGGTTGCCAAAACCAGGGCAAGGAAGTTGTACGAGAAAGTGTTGACCAAGTACAACGGATGCATTTTAATGGACGACGAAACTTACGTCAAAATGAATTTCGGACAAATACTTGGTAACAAATTTTCACCCTTATTTTGGTTTACGGCGTATCTGACTTTCGTTCGAACGGATACTTTCGATCGAATTCGAAAAAGCTATTCTTGTTTTCGTTCGAACGCGATACGTTTTAAGTTGGTGTTACCAGATCATGTTCGAAAAATCGAAGCACCCGGATTGGACAAAATGACGTTTCTCGTCAGAAAATATATTGTAAACAAATGTTTTGGTTTTTGAAAAATTTTATCGATCTTAGTCGGTCGTAACGGAAAACAGAATTTTCGTGTGTTTTTTTGTAATTTTTCTATGTGCGCGGTTTTTTTTTATGTCGAGAGATCGAGAGAAGATTTGGAAGATAATGAACTTTCAAATAAAAGTGTGCTTTAAACTTTTTAATAAAAAAAATTATTCACCTTACTTTAAAAAACAACTATTTCGAACCACATCAATTCCATAACCGTCCAACTTCACAGACTTTTCCCTCAAAAGCCCAGGATTTGCAGTATCAGATTCGCATTTGGCAGTCCAGTGAATGAATGAAAACCAAGGATTTAGATTGAAAAGAAATTTAAAACTTGGAACAAAAATTTCTTTGGTCTTTAAAATTTTGTTATTTTGAAGAACATTCAGTTTCGTGGTTTAAACTCGCAATAGTTTCGTTATTATGAACACCCCAATCAGAAATAAATTTCATTGATTGCTTTAAACGGACATGATTCGCAGTATCAGACTCGCGTTTGTCGCCCCATAGAAGAAATACGTTCGAACGAAAACGGGAATGCAAAGTTTTGTTCGTTCGAACGATGTTCGAAAGATCGAACTGTTCTCATTCGTTCGAACGAAAACAAGAATACAAAATTGCAAAACTTTCGAACGTATGTCATTCGATCGAAAACTAGAATAAGGGTGTTTACCTTGCGAAGCGTAAAGGGCATGTTGCGGGTAGATTCAAGTTTGTTTTCGCAGATAAATTTGCTCGTAAGTTGATGATTTGACAAGGGATCTATAGTTGTGGGAAGGAGACTTAGATTTTCATAACTGGGGACACAATGAATGGAAATGTTTACGAAGAAGAATGTTTCCAGAAGAGGGTTTTGCCATCCCACAAAGGTCAAGTGAAGTTCTGGCCGGACCTGGCAAGCTGTCACTACAGCCGGGATGTCGTTAAGTGGTATGAGGAGAACAAGATCGATTTTGTTGAAAAAATTATCAATCCACCAAATTGTCCGGATTTTCGTCCCATCGAGAAATATTGGGCAATAGTTAAGGGCAAACTGAAGAAATGTGGCAGAACCATGAAAAAACCCGCTCAAATGGAAAATTGGTGGAACAAGATGGCGAATGAGGTTACCAGCAGTACTGTGCAGAAAATGGTGGGTGGTATCACAGAAAAAGTTCGAAAATTCATCCGAAAAGCTGACGAATGATTTATATGTATTTTTTCCCTAAAAGTTTAATAAAACCCTACAAAATGACATTTTTACTTTTGTTGTACGTTATTTTTTTGCGGAGAAATGATCAATTTTATCCGACTAGATGCTATGTGAAACAGACTTTATCAATAAAACAGTGTTTGTGGTAGATAATGGAATGGTTCCTAATGCCTAGAGCAAGTGACCTTAGTTCAGATATTAGTTGTTTAACTGAGCACTAGATTTCGCATAGACAGTTGAAAGAATAACCTATTTTAGTTTCGAATGAATTCCAAAAATAATTTATCGTTGTAGCCAGTAAACAAGTTATGTAAAAATCTGATATCAGCTTTTCCTAATTCAAAACCAGAATGTAATTATAAAATTCGGGCAATATTACCTCAATTGTGTGCTGGCATTTGTTCTAAACCTTTTAAGTTCATTTTCAAATGGATCAATTTACATTTTTCGGATCCTGTTAAAAATGCTGAAATTCGAAATTAAACAGAAAAACACCCAGAAACGAAACCAGTTCCAGCACATATTACAGCCATGAATCTTGCACTGTTCAAGTAGTTTCGTCGGCGCAGCCAAACTTAAGCTGCCGAATCGAATTTTTGGATTTTTTCCGTTTTGGTTCCTGTCAAAGTTGGGGACCCAGAGTAAAGTCGACACGACACCAAACACCGCTCTTAACCGAAGAGGAATCTGCATGCTGCTGCAGCACCATTTCAGTTCCAAAACCTAGTAAAAAAAAATACTCGGCCGCTCAGTGACGCTTGCTTTCCAATAGACCATAATAAGAGTGCGACAAGAATGGGCCCCGGCCAAGGCAGGAATTTAATTAAAACCCGACGGGCCCCGACGTTTTATGGGAATGCTTTCTTTTTCCCTTACTGCATGCGGCCGAACCAAACGCGTCCTTTTCTCACTTTCTTTAGCGCGGTGGAAAGAGGAGAAAAATTCAGTAAGTTTTGACTTCTCTAGGAATAGGACGTCCACTTTCGATTCTTGAGTTCTGTTTGTTGGGGCGGGAATTTCCGAAAGCTACTACCAGATGTTTACCTGCAAGAAAAACAGAGAAAATAATCGTTGTTAATGACCGTTGAATTTTCGAAATCGTATCAGTTATGTTGCCATTGGCTAATCTGGATCAAATTTCGGATCGGCAAGTGTATTTCGGTTGATGCAAGGACTGAGCAAAAATTGGTTTGAAGGATTTTGCATGAATAATGAATTTGTTTTTTTCCGGGTTGTTGTTCATTTTCATTGGATTACCGGGGGGTCGAGTAAATTGTGACGTACTAAAATTAAATTAGTTTAATTAAATCTGAAGAAGCCAACCGTGGTGTACCACCCGTAAAGAGGCCTGTCTAACGAACGCACCAATCCCACTCAATCGCAGGAGGCCTTTGGACCTTGAAGTCCGGTCAGTCGGTTACCCGAAACGGAAGCGGACAAGACTCGGAACTAATTACTCCCTAGAGCGGAAGATAATTAGCTTTTCCGTCAATTTAAAGCTTTGTTTTTCTCTAGTCTTTGTTCGATTCATATTAGGCTAGGGCGCCAACAACGGAAGCATCTTGTGACCCAGGTAAATATTTGATTTCATCGGCTTTAACCGTGCCAAGTTGGATAATACCCCATCTATCCAGGAGAATTGGCCATCACAGTGGCCAATAAGAAACGAACGATATTTCCGGACTCGCAACCAACCAACGTGCTTACGAAACGAGGTTAGAATCGTCCGTTTGTTCGTTTCGTCGTTTCATTTGTTTCGGGATGATGCTGTCGGCTGCTTTTGT
This sequence comes from Uranotaenia lowii, assembly GCF_029784155.1. Taxonomy (NCBI): domain Eukaryota; kingdom Metazoa; phylum Arthropoda; class Insecta; order Diptera; family Culicidae; genus Uranotaenia; species Uranotaenia lowii. Next base: position 280,032,375 of record NC_073692.1, on the reverse strand, counting down.
TTAATCTTATCCTTTGTTTGAACCTTTGATAGCCGGGGAAATCCGAAGGTTCGATTGCTTCCTACCATCGGGGAATCGAACCACCGAAGACGGAAGCAATCTGCGGACAATGCTGCTTGTGGTCGGCACCGGTAGACTTTCACCGTTTTGTCTCGGCCAGTATCCTCCACCTTGAAGGATTAAATTCGGGAACAGTGAACTTTGTAGGGGTATTTCTGGCTGTTTATTTGGTTTGGAATTTGTTGTTTTTATCATATTATTTGTTGTTTGCGCGAAGCATCGGTTGCTAAGTGCTTTTCATTTCATAGTAGTACAACCATAAACGCCTGAAGTTATACTAAAAAATTTTCGTCCATCTGTAAACATGAGCCTATGCGTAGGTAATAACAAATTGCTGCACAATCCCTTACATTGTTGTTTTTAGTTTGAATTTACAAACTCGCGTAGGTATTCAAAATGTATTTGTTTCTCCTTTTACTATACATTTTCTACCATTGAAACATTCTTTCGTTTTTATCAAACATATTCCTAGACGAAGCCCCACTGGGCCAGATAACAACAGCCGGCCGTCGACCAAAATATCGAAGAAAGGATACAACAAATTCCTTCGGATTTAGCTTGATTGTGAGCGGAGCATTTTAATGAAGAGATAAAAGCGCCGTCCGGGGTGCTTTCAAGATTGGATTGGTGGTGCCGGTGCGCCATCTTTGTGTAGCAAGATTTTCGGAGGTGAAAAGGACGAAAGACGGCAGTCGATATCAGGCCGAATTGTCTGGCAAACGGTAGAAGAGATGGTGGTTTTCGATTTCGGTTTCAAGCTCCCTAGATTGAGCGGCTCAGATAACCCCATTTTCCGGACAAAATTGGCTTGAATGCGGATTATTCTTATGGGTGCTGTATGCGCAGCGCTTGAAAAGGTCAGCAATTCGAAGCAAAGTTTTCTTTTTTTGTTTCCAGTCAAATTTGTGGCCGTTATCTGTCTTCATACTATCCTAGTGGCAGCTTGAAAGTTCAAGTGAAAATGGAGAAAAAATAAGAGAATCTTCAAACATAAACTTCGAACTTCCAGAGCCAGACTGGAACCAGGCATATCAGCTGAAGAAATATATAATAATTGGGGATGATAATTGCTAAACGATTTGTCATGCAGACAGAGCTAACTGTATTAAAATGTGCTTATCTTTTGCCAGTGTCAACAGTTTTCTCCCAGTGAATATTTGTCCAGGATAACTTGACAAAGAAATCTCACCCTTGTGAGCGTCGAGAGTTGTCCTAAAGCTAAGCCTCTTAAATGTGAATATGGCGCTGGATGAATGGTTCCCTCCTTGCTGGAAATTCAACTAGCACAGAACTGGCCAGGCATGAAATGTCTCTTTTTTGAAGCACAAACATACAACACATGTGTGGTGTGGATGCAATTTGCATTCTGGTCACTGCAGGGTTCAAGCTTCCATGTAGGTATCTCGTCCGGGAAAGCTAGCAAGAGGTGGAGAAGGGAATTATGAAACAATTCTTTCCTAGCAGGGGTGTCGCTAATTTGATTGTTAGCAAATGCTAATCAAACACTTTGAAACTCACAAAATTTATAAGTTTTTGTATGAATCGGTAGATAAGACGTAGGACTCTCAGAGCCAAAGGAATTAAGGTAAGTGCATGGAAGCTTCTTTCGAGAATAGTCTCGTGATTCTCATATTTTTCGAAAAGTATGAAAACAGTACGAAAATAACTACTTATAGAGTAAAAAACAAGAATCATTGAGCATTAATAAAGCTTGCTTCAGATAGAATTGGAACAAAAACAATTGTCTGTATTTCAGTTATTTGTTATACAACTCAGATCTTTTTATACAGAAGTAGCGTTTTTTTCATACATTTAAGAAAAAATACGGTTAAAATTATTTGTCACGGTTTCGAAGGAATTCTCGATTTTTTCTTGTAGCACTTCTCATTATTCGTCCATCGTTTTAGCTATCTTATTCAACCAAGTCTTCATCTGAATTTGTAACTAAAATATTCGTTTTTTTTTGTTGCTACAGCTGCAAATGTCTTGCCAAATTATAAATGTTTGTGCAAATTTGTCGGCAAAGATAAATTTAAATTTGGTTACACATCCCCCTGAGCAGTTGTCGAGTAAAATTTTTGACCTGGGGTTCGTCCGAAGTAAGCCTTGACATAGGTTTTATCGTTCATCAGAAGACACCCGTTGAACTTGGTGAGCACCTGATCGTAAAGCTTTAGAAACTATTGTTTTATGATCCGATTTGGCTGATTGCAAGCTCGATACGACTTGATTTCTATCTGGGGGTCGAATTCTCCTCACAATACTATGGACAGTGTCGGGGTCTTCCGTTGAGGATCCCGGGTTTGTCGTCTTCTTGGATGGAGGAACCATCTTCTTGGATGAGAATCCGTCTTCTTGGATGGAGGATCCGTCTTCTTGGATTGAGAAACCGTCTGGTTATCCATGCTGATAATGCTCTCGACACAAGAATCGTTGAACGCATGAATCTACTCGCACTGGGTACGCTGTTTTTATAGCGTCTAATACCCGAGAGAGAGAGAGAGAGAGAGAAATGGGAGGAGCTTAACGCACGAGTGTTTTCTCCTTGGACGCGGAGGGATTTGAAAGTATAAAAGTTACGCGTGCTGAGCGGTTTTCATATATGGATGTCAACTCAGGGATGCCAACTGTTTTTCAGAAATGTCTGGAAGATTTGCAAAAAAAATTCTGGAGAAGTCTGGATGGCAAACTTTCTAGGTGATGACATTTTTTATTTTGGTCGCCAGATCGCAATACTAGGGAATAACACTTATTACTTCATAACAATCATACATTCTATACACTATTAATGCCTGAGATTAATATGTTGATATCGGCGATACCACGTTTTATGCGTTACTTCCTTTTTTACTATCATCTTCGTGGCATTTTGCAACGAAAATTTTGAATTTTCATGTCAAAACTCAAAAGTCTGGAAATGTCTGGAAGAAATGACAAAAGTTTGGAAATTTAAAAAAAGTCTGCCAAAAGTCCAAAAAGTCTGGAAGATTCCAGAAAAATCTGGAAGGTTGGCAACGCTGTGTCAACTCAAACCATCAACATATATTTTATTTTTTTTTCTTCTATTTATTTTCTCTTTCTGTTTCTCTTATTCTCATCTACATTACTTATTACCTCTATTATTTATTCAAAAATGGAATACAAAATCATTTCATTAAATCTGCTGGGTTCTTTTTTATCTCTCTTCCTACGAATATTTATTTTTCAGTCAAATTTTTCGCATTTTCTTCGGTTTCCTGATCTTGAGGTTCATTTACTACTACGGGAATTTTTTTTTGACATCTCTTACGTTTCTGAAAAATTGAACACCTTTGTCGCTTTTTATTACCACAAGGGCCCCTTTTCTTGCACAAACAGTAAACTTTTCTTCGGAGAACGTAGCATCTGATTTATGCTTTCTTGTTTGAGAAACCAGAACTCTGTCTCCAACTGCGATGTCCGAACACTTTGCGCCTCTCGCGATGTCAGCATATTTTTCACTTTTTAATTTTGATACAGCATCATTATCACTGATATCCACGCGATCCAATTTTTCGTTATCATTACCTTTCCACAAACATGAAAAATGGCCACGAAATCTCCAGCCGACCAATAGTTCAAATGGAGTCACACCTAACCTCGAGTGAGGTCTAACTTTATTATGCATGTGGATATATTTTTCAAGTGCGTCTTTCCAAGGTATACATCTGTATTCATTTACTACGTAAAATTTCTCTAGTAGTTCAGGTCTGTTTTCCGAAATGAACAGGTTGCAAAAACTTCAATATTTTTGTTTGAAGCATAAGCTCCCAGGGGTTATCCTCAAATATCTTATTTGGAGATGTTTTTTTGCATTTTCATAAACGAGGACTTTGGAATGGTTTTAACTTGCGCGCCTGAGTCTATTAAAATACAACTCGAACATTTGCGATGTATCCAACTACAAAGACATCGTCTGCTGATACGACATTGATGGAATTATTTTTTGCTTCTCGGCTGTTTTCATTCACCAGTTCTGGATTGTCCACCTCATCCGAAGCGGCTTCGATCGCCGCAAGCTTCCTGGGAGGAGATCTATCGCCTTGACGCCTGCGCTGACTCCAATTTCTTGATGGGCAGTTGCGAGCTAGGTGCCCCTTTTCACCACATTTATGGCAGTTTGTCTATCGGAAGAGCCGCCCCGGCGCCTTATCCAGTTGAACCTCCAGTCCTGTTGTCTGTTGGGTCTCTTTACCACGGCCGCTACCGATTTGGGTTCGTGTCGACACTCGTGTTCCGCTTCAATTTTTACTTCTGACTCCCAACTGCGAACTGATCGACATGCTGTTTACAGAGCCTCTTTCCAACCGGTTTCCAAAAAAAAACCTTATTAGGGATTTTTTTCCCACTGCGCTATCCAGGTTATCCGTCTTTCCAACGGAAACCGGCGCTTCAAAGCACATTCAAGCCACCGCCTTCGCATCGGCGACTAATGCTGTTTTCCCATCCGACTGTTAATCGGATTTTTTTTCCAGCGCATGCAAGTCTCCGCTTTCTCATCGGAGACTAACGCAATGAAATGATTCTCAACACATTCTATTCGCCTCGTCACGGAATCGAACAGAACTCAACGTACCGCTTAATTGTGGTTGCCGTACCGGCTGCGCCATTGTCGGGATCTTCCGTTGAGGATCCCGCGTTTGCCGTCTTCTTGGATGGAGAAACCGTCTTCTTGTATGGAGGAACCGTCTTCTTGGATGGAGGAACCATCTTCTTGGATGGAGGATCCGTCTTCTTGGTTTGAGAAACCGTCTGGTTATCCATGCTGATAATGCTCTCGACACAAGAATCGTTGAACGAATGAATCTACTCGCACTGGGCACGCTGTTTTTATAGCGTCTAATGCCCGAGAGAGAGAAATGGGAGGAGCTTAACGCACGAGTGTTTTCTCCTTGGACGCGGAGGGATTTGAAAGTAGAAAAGGCTAGAGTGTCCATTTCCCGGCCATTTTCCCGTTCCCGGGAATCGGGAAATTTGGTGGCCTGTTTCCCGGGATCCCGGGAAATATTCAAAAACATGTAAAATAGATGCACTTCGATTCAAATATGCAAAGCTTATCCAACCTTTCGTGCATACAAGCCCATAATTTGTTCAAAACGTTCTCTTCATAATGTTTTTTTTTACTTATTTTTAATCAAATAAATTAAACTGTTTTCAACAATGATATATTGAAAACAGTCTAACGAATTACATATAAAATTACCTGAATAAGTCAAATGAAGAATTCATCCATGCAATTAGGGGTTGATTTAAAAATATTTTTTCATTTGTTTGATTGGAATAATCAAACAAATGAAAATATATTTGGTTGGTTGGTTGGTTGGTTGGAATAACCATTTTTCGTTTTTCTGAACATTTAACACATTTGCTCTTCATATAAAAAAACTATTTATTCTTTTTTTTTAGGATTTGAAATTAATCTGGTTACCAAAGCCAAAACAAGTGCATGAATGTTACTTTCGAGAATATGTCTACCTGCTATGCAATTTTTCATATATGTGGAAATTCATATAATCTTTTTAAACTTATCTATTTGAATAAAAAAAATTGTACCAAATGGCTGCAAAATGTCTACTGCCACAGGAATCGGCATATTCTCAATGAGTTTTGTATGACTACATTTTCAAAAAGAACAACTTTCATACATTTCGGGAATTGCCGGGAAAAAAACTACGATTCCCGGGAATCGGGAATTCCCGAATTTTTCAAATTCCCGGGAATTCCCGCCCGGGAAATCCCGGGACGGACATTCTAGAAAAGGCAAGTTACGCGTGCTGAGCGGTTTTCATATATGGATGTCAACTCAAACCATCAACATGTATTTTACTTTTTTCTTTATTCTTTTATTTATTTTTTCTTCCTGTTTCTCTTATTCTCATCTACAGACAGCACCGAATTTTCAGGTCAAATCACGTTCCATCAGACTAGAATTTCTTTTAATCTTCTTCAAAATCTTACCACGCAATTTCCGGTCGACAGTTCCACTCCAACGATTGGCTTGAGGCTTCAAAATCGCTGTCAATGTTAACTAATACCGTTTGATAACACGCCATACGATGTTTCTAGGTAATTTCAGCTGTCTAGCAACCTAGATGCACACCACAATGCATTTTCCACATAAATGTGCACATTTTTTTCCCCAATTTCGGCTTCCATGTTGATTGTTTTTGAAGTACAGTCGATTTGCGGAATGTCAAAAATATATAGGTACGTCAAGCTGACAAAATTCTCTACACGTGAGCGCCAAGAACTTCCAAATCCGTCCACCAGGAGCGTCACAATATGAACAGAATGAATTGTTCCAGTTCAGAATGAAGCACGTTTTAATAGGATTAACATATTGAGTAAGTTTTCCTTGCGTTCGACAAGCAATGTCTTCAACTCAACATCTTCAAAATGTTTTCAATGCACAAGGGTAATCAACATCGATATTTTCCATCGTTTAACTGGCCTTATTCATTCGCGGTAAAAGCCATGAAGTGGTATGCTTCTATCAACGTCCATGTCGAGAAAAAAAGAACTGTCATTCCAACATACCAGAAGCAGACTCAGTAAACACCCCTTCAAACGCCTCTGACTACTATGTGTCATACTTTTTCCAACCCTGGTTCCTCTTCAACCGAGTACAAACTCTTATGGTTCATACACTGACTGGAAAGTAGAGTAGTATTCACTTCACCGAGATGAATATCAAAATCTGTTGAAATGCGGTTATTGTAGCATTTGTTCCTGTAGAGTGCGCCCTTACCGACTCTCGAAAAGTGGATACTGTTGTTGTTCCTGATGATGATGACGATGATGATGATGACTAGCAAAATGGGAAAGATAAATATGATTTTACCGAAAACAAAGAATGGAGGAAATAAATGAAAGCTGTGTATTCTAATGACTGGAAGGTTTTCATAACAGCTGTATGGAGTAGGTATACATGCAGCACAATATCCGATCCTGTTGCTCGTCCTGACGAATTTTTGCTCCAGTTAAATGTGTACTTTGCTCGTTGCAATGCAATTTTTCCAAGGCGGAGCTGTCGTTTACACAGGAACTTTGATTTAGTATAAACCTAACAACAAACCCGGGCCAGAGTGTATTTAATTCAATCCGGATCTGATTTGCACATTTACACATTAGTCCATCAGCTTGAAGGACACAAATGCAAATGACTTCGAGTGCAATAATCCATCCACAGAATCGAGAATCCATTCTTTAGAATGGAAATGAGTTTCATAATTTGAAACCTTTGATCCGGCCGGAATATGTTCCCCAAATAGAAAAGCCAAATCGATTTGCCAAAATCCCAGGGGGAAAAGAAAGCCCCGTCGCTCGGTCGGTCGTTCGTCGAACAAAGAAAAACTCTTTACCATTTGATGATGATTACTATTGGACAGAGAACATCGCCATCAATGGACCTCCTTCTCCAGGAGATTTTGTTCGAATTTGGCAGAACCAGCCTGCCAGCCAGGAAGTGCCTGCACCAACACAGACAGCTAAGCCAAAGAACTCAGCCAGGTCAGATCGATAAAAACGCAAGGAAAACGGAACACTTTCGTTCGGATTTGTGGGATTGTTTCTCATTTGGTTCAATTGGAAGGAGACGACGTTGACGACGACGACGATGGGGGGTGGGAGGAAATGTATTTTTCGGATAAACAAACCGGAATTCCGCCTTATTGGGACGACAGGAAAAGAATCTTGTTTTCGCAGCATACATCAGTAGTGAGGGTAAGCGAACAAAACAAATAAATATTCAAGTGGGTGGCTTTACATGAGATTTGATGCTTTTTGTTATTAGATTCGGCAACGTAAACAGAGGTTGATAACGGTTTTGTTTGGCTGGGATTGCTAATGAGATTATTCTTCCGGAGAGTTTGAAAAACGGATTTTCGAACTAAAAATCATACCAAATCGTACAAAAACTTTTTTTGGTTGAAAATAGGAGAAAGTCTGTTACTGATGGAATGCTTCTGTTTATAAACAGTATTCCAGAATAAGTCTTTATTTGAACTTGAGGTTAGATAAACGCCTGAGTGTAGGCAACAACTTAAATTCAGTGATTGAGTAGAAGATGAATAAGCCACAACTCTTCCTCACTGTTGAGAAGAAATATGAATCTTTCAACCTTTTTAAAGTATTAATTAAAGCACACCTCGTGCAGGCTAGATTTTTTCCCTTTGACCTTCAAGCGAATACCGACAACTGTTGGTTCAAAATTCAGTGCAGGACATAAAAAAATCTAGAAGTAGCGTGAGCGAAACTTGCAAATCAAATAAATATGTGGGCCCGTCACGGCTGACGGCCACAAAAACATGCAACGGAACGGAAATTTCATACTTCATCAGGTTTATCCATAATCAGTTGCTTTCGTGCCTAGATTGTTGATGTTTTATTTTCACTACAAAAAAAAAATTATTAGTTCAGCACCAATGTTAACAACTTTTAATTTTAAGGGTTGTAACCCACAAATCCATTTTTTCTTTAGGTTAGACTTCTTGGGTTCACGAAACCCAAATTCTTTCCGGTGTCGTTTCACGGGCACTTGAGGTGACGATTATCCTTGCGGCTGATAATCATCACCCAGTTTCATGAGATAAACCCAAAGCGTTTGGTATCACGACGATAGATATTTTGAGATATAACCACTTATTACAGCTCGGATCTCCCGTTTTCCCAGAACCCTCTTTCACCATCATCGTTCCCACCTCAAAAGCCTTTGGAAAGCCGAACGAAGGTTCAAGATTCCAGCTACGGTGTCCAACAAACAAACGACTTCAAGTTGATTAATCGTGTTCTCTTTGCCAGCCCGTCAGACGACGTCTTACGGGCAAAATGTCCGGGAAGGATAATATTTAGTAGGTTGGTGGTATACCTAGCTAGCAATAACTGAGTGCGTCTTAGCGAGCCGGAAGGACACGTTCTCAGAACAGAAACTTTGCTCACACTTACTACTCATTGGGGGAGAGAAAACGGAAGTCAGAAAGTCAGGATATGTCTAGCCTCTTGACTTTTTGGGGCCAGGCCTCCTTAAGATGTTGTCGTTTTGGTCTTGCTGCCCGCCCCTTGTGGAACCGTAAAAGCTTGTTCCGGGTTCACTTTGCTGCCCCTTTTCTCCAAGGTTGCTTGATGGGATAAGAGACATGATAAACTAATGTTATTGATCTCTGGAACATGCTGTAATTTGTCAAACTCCGGCTCCAGCAGAATTTACTTTTCTGTCTGCGGTAATTAGTGCACATGGCAATTGGAGCTGAGCTGTTGGTCGGTATTCGAAGAGTGTGAACTTCTGTAAGGAAGGAATATTTTTTTAAAGGGCAGCTATTCGACATGTTCGGGAGACACATAATTACGGAAATTTGTTCTTAGGTCAGATTAAAGAAAATTCCAATTTGTAATACTAAGTAAGTTCACAAGTATTTATTTGTTAGCACACAGTTATAAAATTTAATTTCGTAGATTTACAAAAGTCGTGAATAAAAACTTCGCATATATCTGACTGCGAAAATATTGCGCCTTTGGTTATGCAATGTTTTTGAAATATGATTTCCCAAAAGTTTCCGGAGGGTCCGCTTGATGTCGCTGCAGTAGACTTCTTAGATATTTTGGTAGATTTGTGTTGTTAATATTTATAAAACTAGGCAATTGTTACAACTGTTGTTCCTTTTTAAAAACTGTTTCTAGAAAACTGATCCAGGTTACTTTAAAATGTAGTGAAAACTTCAAATGATGACAAAAAGTAGGTGAAAATTGTACAAGACGCACCAGCAGCGGGGTAAGATGGCATTCTTAAGATGCCATTCTTTCTCAAAAATACACAAACTTATGGCTTCGAATGACGTTTTTATTCGTTTTTTTTTATTGCAGAAATAAAGCTTTTTCATCATTTATTAGATGAAAAGTTCACAAAACCGACTTTAGGATTAATGGAATCAGCGTGAAACTTGGTATTTTCCAATCGGAAACATATAAGGTTTTATGGTAGGCTTACCAGATACTTTCAGAAAAAAGCGGGACATTTCACGAAAAAAGCGGGACATCGCAGAAAAAAGCGGGACATTTAGGAAACTCTTAAAACCCTAATTTTTTTTATTACCATTTCTGTAATATGTAAATGTTTCTTCCGCTAAAATAGTTCATAGATAGTAATTAAATATGGAGAAATGAAATTTGTTTACGGAATTACATTCTCGAGAAAACTTCAGAGTAATTTAAAATCCGAAAATTGAAGATTTTTTTTTATTTTTTCACAGCCGTATTTTTTTATGATCTAAAAAGTTTATTTAATTTAACTTGTCCATTCATTCATTGTTTGATTGGAAATAGTTTTTTTTTCGCTCGATAGCCCTGTTCCATTTTATACGGAATTTGACATTTTTTAAGCTTTACATTCAAGGGATTCGGAGAAACATCTGGAGCCATCATCCTTTGGAAGTAGCTTAAAGAATATTCGAAAAATATTAACATCGCTAGAACGTGCTCAAAGAATGCTTAACTGAGCCAGATTGTTATGGCGATGTTAAGAAAAGCTTGCCAGATTGCCTGGTTTTACCCGGACTTGCCCGGATATTTGACACAAAATTTATAGAAGTTACCCGGATTTATATAGTAAAAAAAAAACGTGGATTTTGCACAGATTTATTCACTTTATTTTCAAAACTGAACATAACAAAACTTAAACTGAATTATTATTATTTTTTATTTTAGCGACAAAAAAGGACTTTTTTTAGCAAATTTAATCTAAATAATCATGAACAGTTTTTAGGAAGCCTTAAATTCGATTCAAAATCTGTTGATGTGTTTTGATGTGAAAATATTTATTCAAATGTATTATTTTCGATTTTAACTAAATAATTCCGTGGTTTTGACTAAATTTACTCGGATTTTGCCATGATTTTGCGCTAATTTTTTTAAAAACAGAATCCCTTATTTTACCAGTTTTTAGATAAAATTGCCCAGTTTCGCCTAGTCCGGATATGCCTGGTAAATATTCTGGCAACCTTAAATTCTTAGAACTCAACGAGTTATTTAATTTAGTCTTATATAAACTTTGAAAAAACGGTGCTTATTTTGAGGAAAAAAAAACAAAATAACATCACATTTGAATGATTTTCTAAGTTGAATCAATAAATTTAAATTGAGGCTAAATTTAGGTTTTCCAGTGTAAGTTCATGAGTAACACATGAAAGTGTTAGCTTTTAAATTTTTACATCCTTATCGGTGAATGCCATCTTCTTTAAGTTAGAACATTTCAAGTTTTCAAAATCATAAATGGATAAAAGAAGATTAGAAAAAAATGACAGGAGTTGAAGATAATCGAGGAGAGATTTTATAAGAAAAGCACGAAGCAACTATTTCAAAGCGGTAGAATCAGAGAGGGTTGAGTCTACAACAAAAGTTTTCTAAGAAAAAAGCGGTACATTAAAAAATAAAAACGGGACGGATGGCATTTCTATTTATGGTAACCAGCCTGGGCAATCTGTTGAAACTACAGCCTCTCGTTCGTCCACTAGTATGCTCTTTTGGAAGACTATAAATATTTTGCTGTATTTTACTAACTTTTCACAGAGTTTAACATAAATCAAACATATCAAATTTGGGGCAGAATGCCCACAAGACCACGTGTTTTAGGCTTAAATTATGAATGCTGTTAACTTTTGAGATTTTCGATAAGTTTAGCAATAATGAATGATTTTTGCTAAAGTATGGTTTTTTTTACAAAAATACGATGAACATGTAACTAAACATTTGATGTTTCAATTGTTAGGGGAAAACTGTACAAGACGCACAAGCGGGGTAAGATGACCCATGCCATTATTATTCAAAAAAATGCGCAAATTTCTGGCTACGGAAGAAGTTTTTCTTTATTTTTGTTGCAGTAAACAAGCTTTTCTATCATTTCTTAGGTGAAAATTTCATTAAAACGACGTAGATTCTTAGTAACAGAAGAATAGTGCTGTTAACTTTTGAGAAAAACCGAATAAATATCAAAGCAAAATATCAATCTTTTTTTTTGCTGACTCCCAAATAACTATAAAAATGAATAATTTTTTTTCCGGGATTTTCATCCTTTAGAATGATTGATCTCTTAGGAATACATAATTATATCGAGTTTCTCCCTTTTTCAAGTTTAAAAGGTGCACCAATATTCAAGTCAATAAAATCATCTGCCGCCCTAAGTTTATCAACCAAGAAATTAAATTTCGTTGCCTACTTGAAGGCGTTTTAGCTATAAGGATATCAAAAAGTATATTTTTCAAAAAGCGAAATGCTTAACTGCTGCGTTCTGTACAGTTTTATCCCACATTCCGTATAACCATTACCTACTTCATTTCTCACCACCAATGCGGTAGGGTGCGTTTAGACAATTAGTTTCGGCGTTCTACCCCGCGGTTTGTTTTCTGGCTGTTTTAATTTTTCACAAGAATATAATCAAAATCGTGTTTTTTCATCATATTACTTAGTTTTGATAATACGTTAATCTGATCCCTAAACCGTCGTTAACTTTCAATTTGGTTCTTAGGTGATTGGTTTCACTGTAAATAGCGACTATGCTTAACTGGTACGTTCTGTACAGTTTTCCCCTAAGTTTGATAACTGTTACAGTAATGAGTTACATTAGCAATTATGATACATTGAGATGTCTTCTTGAAAAATAAATATTAATAAGTATATATGAACTCACTATTCCATTTGATGTTAAATTCAGATAGTTCCGCGAAATGCAAAAGCTATGGATTATCTTCAAAGGAATGTTAACATTAGTGCCTAACTTCAGGGGCAACAGTAGTGAAATAAATGTAAGATTTTGCTCTTGATTTCCAGCAAAAATTGAACGCCAAATTCTTTTAAGATCAATTCTAAAGTACATTTTCTTCCGTTTACTACGATCGTAGAATACAAAAATACATTTATAAATCTTAAAATAGCCTTGCTTGAACATTAATGTCCAGCAGAAAAAAAAACTCACAAATAAGAAAAGCGTACCGTTCGTCGCGTCGGTTGTTTACTAGCTAAACCGTTATCAATCCCTATAATCACTGGCTCCGTTTATCTATCGAAGCTTCCTGAAATCAACCCTATAATGGTTTTGTATTGAAAACCATCGACCGTAAACTAGCTGCTGCTGCCCGCTGGATATTGGAGATATTAACAACAATGAAGCTGTTGCCAAACATTTGACAATGATGACGATGGGCGGGTTGTTCTGTTGCTGATGATGATGATGCTGACACAAAATGACTGACAATGAATAGTGAACGGGATCAAAATTTCAATTCAATCCGGGCTCTCTTCCTGTATCAGTTCTGACAGCAGCTGTCTAGTTCTAGCTGTTGTTCAGCTTACGTTCTCGCCCGCCTGCGGATATTGTTGATAGTCCAAGGGTTTGCTTGCGTTGATTGGGGTCTGAGTAAGCTTTTTCCCCGGGAGTGGATTAGAACACACGCTGTATGTATGAGCGCATTCCCCGGTATCTATTTCGGTGCAAGGAGGAGGTATTTTATTTCAAGCTTTTATTTTTTTTTTTTTGGTTTTCCTAGTAACGAATTGCCATGTTTTTTCGGGTAGCCTTGCAAGAGTCCAATTTTGTGGTCAGTAACTTTGGCCTGGCACGTCAGTCAACCTTATATTTTCTGCTGGACGTGAGCTATTGTTTTCTGGAAGATCCGATTACATGTTTTTGCCCATATGGGAAAGTCTATGGCATAACAAACATCGGTAAGATTCAGTGAAGAGTTTCCTGTTACTGGATTTCACGAGCAACAAAAGAAGGAGGGTGGCTCCAGAGAGTGCAAGTGACGTGCGGAATTACGTGTTCAAGCTATGGGATCTAGGAAATCGTTTCCGACAAAATCACACGAAAAATGCTTTCACGCCATCACAGAATTAAGGAAGCGATAATCATTAGTTATCTAGGATAACTCCTGCCACACTTCCCGGAAAAGATTCCTGGCCATTCACACAAGTGGTGGCATAGTTCCAAGCCATTAAATGGAATATCTTGACGACTTTCATTCCATTTTATTCTGCCAGAGGAAGAAATTGTCTTCCATATCGTTCGGCTCTCGAGGAGTCCAGTGCCTTCGCTGGCCGAATCGATATTGACTACAATAATAATGGACGTACTTTGCAGTTTTTCATCCCTACTGTCAAAGGCCTTCCCTCCCGGCCACCGAAGCCATTCACGCGTCCGCGATTATTTCGTTTTATGGATTTGCTCGTTCACTTTTTATTAGACCTCACTCCCTCTTCCCGAGAGCGTTTCCCACTGGATCGATTAGGGTGGTGATTCACTTGTCGATGGTTACAATTTTCACCTAGAAAAACCGTCCTTACGTAGCGTTTACCCAGCAGTGGCGAGGTGTTTTTGCCTCCATCCGAATCCCGAGAACTTCCCGGTGCCGTTCAAAGTCATCGGATGAGGCAAAAGCGATGGCCAAGAAGCGAAAAAAAATGTGATAACAATAATTCACTTCCCGACACGGCTTTTTTCTGCGATACCACTCCCCAAACTCCTCGCCTATCTGAGAGAGCCCTATTCAAAACCCAACCTCCAAGAATATCTACACCGAAGATGGTAGGAATGGAATACGGGTTTGCGGAAGTGCCCCGGCAGTCTGGCCAAGCAGCGATAATGTACCTATCATTCTTTTCGCCCTCCTCCCCAAAAAGAAATAACCAACATTCCGCCAGTTGCTTTACGCCGCCGCCGTCGAGGACTTTTAGGCGAAGTGTTTCTTTTCGGGGCCCGATATTTTTTTGCGTTTCTCAAGTTGCCGTTTGTATTGGGGAAAAATCAGCTGTTTCTCTTTTCCCTCGATATTGGCAAAACACATAATGCCACCATGGCTAGGGTGTGACGACGGAAGCAGATCGTTCCGTAGCCAGATAATGACTCACTGGGAGATAAGGTAGTGCAGCGCAGTTTATATTTCTGGTGGGGAAGCATCGCCCTAAGAATGGGCGCCAAGACGGCGTGATAAGGCGGATTTATTTATCCTTTTTTTTCGGTGGCGAAACGCGTGTTGCAGATTAGGACGCGAATCAATAGCGAGCGTGGGTATGTGGGCCAACCACCAATAATGGGATGATTCGCAAGATTCAGATCCGATGCAGAGATTTTCAACATTTTCGGAACGATATTCGAGGGAAATAATCGATAATTTTAAATATAATCGACAGTCTGGTGAAAAGTTTTTCTTTGAGCTAAATGTTGAATTTAAGATGTATTTTAAAACAAAAATCTTAATATTTTCCTATGCGTAAAATTTAAAATGGATTGGATTAAAAATTCATAAAAATGAAATTCGAGATCGTAATTGCTAAACCAAATTATCACATTTTTATAAGAGTAGTTACAAATTATACTAAATGAGCGTATCAATCTCATTTTGCTCAAACATTTATTCGAGTTCTTATCTTTTCAAATCTTTACATTGTAAAAGCAATTAAAATTTCTAATTCAGCAAACAAACTTTCTAAGAAAACAAAAAAAACATAAAAACGCAGCGATAGATGTGTAAATAAAAACTAGAACTCTCCATTATCGCACATTTCGTGCATGTAGAATCTCTTCAAGGCCATGAAATTAGCTGGAACACGAACATGGATATAACTCACGAGAGGGTCGAACTAAACATTCCCTAAGCCAGCCTAGTTGTGTCCGAGGACATGGTTAAGGATTGAAAAGAAAAAAAAAAACTGACATACCTGGGGCGCAACAACAAGGAAACAAGAAAGAACAGGTGAAGGTACTTACTTATATACGTATGACCATAGGAACAACAAACCATAACGCAAACACGTCAAAGGGCGGGCACGTTGAGGAGAAGGTCCTCCTTTTTGGGGTGATTGTGTTGTGTACACAACATCCAGGGTTGAATCGACTTCCGGTTTTTTTTCCGTGGGGAGACAGTTGGAAGTTTCCAGTCAGGCTCTGTCTGCTGGAAGTCAACCGAGCGAATGAAATATTCAAAGCAATTATGCAAGCAGAAAACAAGCGAAAGAATCCCTTTAAAGTCACTCCGCTCTAGCGGGACGACGACGAAAAAAGCGAAAAAAAAACACACATACCGTGCATCGTGTAACAGCGACTAAATTGACGACAACGACGTACGGGGGGAAAATCTAAGAAAAACATAATAAATACAATTTATTGAATTCCGGGGATTTATTTCTTGTGGCACACAAACATACAAACTTGTTCACACAAAACGGTACCGCCGCCGTGTCAATAAATAGAAGGACGGAAGTAGAGAATCTGAGCTTGCTACAAACACCGGGGCCGAAATACGCGTTCGCTCGTTTGCTTGCTCGGCTCGCGTTCCTACACCAAGTCGTCCTGCCAGGCGAGGGGCCATCGGTCGTGACCGATGTGGGGGTATGGAAAATCTGGAAAAACAACTTAGCAAACTGTTACCTTTGGAATGGGTGCTTTACTACGCCACTTATGTGAGGAGAAGGAAAAACGTGAAAGGTACATGGAGTCCAGGGTGGCTCAGGTTTGCTTGATACGGTACGATGAAATTGGATTGAAAATTCTAACAAATGCAATTTTTAGGTAAGAAAATGTGTGTTGTATTATTTATTGTAAACTGAACTTAAAAAAATGAGTAAAATCCTTCAACAGACTTAGTTTTTGAAAAAAAATTTTAGTCATAAAAACGCTTATTCAAGTATGCTTATTCCTGGTGCATGAATTCAGGAGGAAAAACTATAAAAAGTACCCATGGGGTCATTTTGGAATTTCTCAAATTCTGGGGCCTAAAAACCTTTATTTAGGTTCAAAACTCAGCTATGATTTATCGCCGAATTTTTATGTATCGTTTACATGAATAAATTTGAACTATTATGTTTGTATAGGAAAATTGAATATTTTGATCTGTAAAAACAACATTATATTTGTTTCTTCTGTGGAACCGAGCTTGCTTATTGTTTTGGTGCCAATTTATAGATTTTTTAAAGAAAATTTTCCGCTGAATAACTTTGTCAACGACAGAAACTTCGCATCTTAATAAGCAATAATGTTATTAGCAGTTGAATAGGGGTTTGTCTTTTTTCAATGAAAAATAATCAATTTATCTGACATCAATGTCGGACAGTGTCGGTGCTTGGCGAGGTATTACTTGCAAAGTAGTCATTCATTACCTCGCTGAACCCCAGCAGTGATGTCAATTGAATTGATTGTTTTTCAATGCTTTTCAAATTGCATACCCCTTTAACCCCCTGATATCATTATTGCTTATTAAGATACGAAGATTTAGTCTTTAACAAAGTTGTTCAGCGGAAAATTTCCTTTAAAGAATCTATAAATTATAACAAAACCCATTACTTTCCATAAGCCCATTACATGCCTTAAAAGAAATTTTCCGCTGAACAACTTTGTCGAAGACCAAAACTTTGTATCTTAATAAGCAATAATGTTATCAGCAGTTCAAAAAGGGTACCTATGTCATTTAGCTATGCTCGGTTCCACAGAAAAAACAAAAATAGGATGTTGATTTTTCAGAACAAAACATAATTTTTCCCCAAACAAACTTTGAAGTTCAAATTTATTCATGTAAACGATACTTAAAATTCAGCAAAAAATCATGGATGAGTTTTGGACCAAACACAGCATTTTAGACCCCAGGGTTTGAGAAATCCAAAAATCAAGTTTTTTTTTCTGGTTTTTCCCTTCAAATCTAACCGTTTGGCATGGAAGAATAATGTTAACAAAAACTGAAAAAAAACACAAAAACTTTATATTTGCTAAGTTAAAATGGTAACCTTTCCAGCAAACCTGACTGATTTCTTTGTATGCAGACATTCGATCGAGAGAAAAAGTTCGTGGGCCTTCGAAAATACAGATGATTAGAGGAATTTGAAAAGCCAATAATTCTTTTGACAGTCTTGTTTTTCTCCAAGGAACACTTTTAACAAGATTAGGAATAACGGATTCAAATTTACTATAGAATAATCTTAAAATTGATCACGACTCGGTAGATTTACAGATACGCATTTTCAGTTATTATCTGATAATTTAGTTTTCACTCATCTATACGTTTGTATCTTTGTTTTTTGAACGAACATACAAATATAAAATCTCAGTGGAACATCCAGTTTCTTTGAAAAGATCTAACCGATCCATAACCGATATCATTTGGTTAGCATCTTAATCGAACGCTTTCCACTAAACTATTATAATGTAATAACGCTTCTAGTTTTTGGGTAGATCAAAACCACAAATTTTAAAATTAGAGCTAAAAACTGAACAGAGACTTTGTCTTTCCACGCACATGGTCAAAATTGATTACCAGTATCTACGTGACCACTCATCGACAGAGCTGCAATTATTGAATTATTGACAAAAAAGACGAACTGTAAATGGGTTTCATGGGGGAAAATGTCAGGACACATAAAATTGACTGATATTTTTTAAACCATCATTCACAACAATGTAGTCAGACTGAAATTCATACCCTTCGTCACACTAGTGCGATAAATGGAAAGCGATGGTTATTGCTTCAACATATTTGTGATATCACATTTTGTGACCTAGACAAATGTTAGAGTATCTTTATAAACGTGGTCGGTCAGATCTTTTCAATCATCATAGCCATCATTCTGAATGTATGGTATTAACAAGCATGCTGATAGCCGATATAAGTTGATGTGTCAATTTCGTCAATTTTCTTTTATTTTCTGGGAGCAACCGCAGCTCTGCTTATCGTTCTTGGGTTAAAGTACTTAGAAAATGAAACCACTATTTATCCTGTAGGTAAGTGAAGTCACATCCGGTTCCGATTAGGTACGTGTTAGGGCTTCATCGAGGATCTGCCATAGATTGAAGTATACATGTATCAAACATTTTCCCTTGGCATGGCGACCGTTAAAAAACAGTTTTAACAGCACTTTTAACATTTTTTGGTGGTAATGATCTTAAAAAAAATTAAAACAATATTTCCATATGCGCAACATATAGCTTCTAACTTCAGCCGTCTTATGTAATAAATGAATTTTTTTTTTGAACACCTAATAACTGATTTATGGCCTTGTCCCGAAAAATGTGTTTTTCGATCATACGATTATATACATTCGTCAAAACTATACGGTGCATTTCCCTTGACATGGCGACCGTCAAAAAATAGTTTGAGAATATTAATTTAGCCATATGTCGGTTTTTTCTGTTTCCGTAATCACAAAAAAATCATCGATTTCACAGAATTTTGAGTCAATTTTCATTCCAGAATCTGCGTCTGAGATTACAGAATTTTTGAAAATTTACAGATTTTTTAAATTTCGTACATATTTTCTAAAAAATATTTTTTATGTTATTTTAAGTGACATATTTATTTTTTTTATTTCCTTTTTTAATGACTTTTCAATCAAAATATTAAAAGTAACATCACAGAAAACCTTCACAGAATTTTTGGGAAAAATCACAGAAATTCAGATTTTTTTGGAAAAACATAGAATCTTTCTCGGGATTCTTTTCTTCCATAGGTCTCTTAAAATGGATATCTGTTGAAAGAAGAAGAGATAGCTAGGAAAGCAGGAATCCAAAGTTACGTTTTAAGAGGCTTTCAGAGTATTTAAGGCCTTAACAAGCTGCCGCATTTATCCACTTTCATAAAACGCTCTGCTCTGCGTTCTTGTGCCTGATTCAGCTTATTTAAGACTGGGAATGAGTTTGATTTTTATCTTTGGTTATATCGATTCTGCATGAAATGCCCTTGCTGGGTAAAGGGGCAGCGACTATATTTTAATAAACTTTGAAGATTTTGATTTTTTTTTATAAATTCTTCTTACACAAATGTGTTCCTCAAATCAATACCTTGTAATTTAAATTTATTAAAAAATACCAGATTGATAGAATATCTGGTTTTTTTTTTTATTTAAATAACGATTACCGATTGATGATTGCTTAAAACATCCTCAGCATTGATTGTTTAGGTTGTTCAAAGAACATATTCTAATAACCAATTGATAAAAAACTGCTGTAAATTGTCGTTTTATGTTGAACTGAAAATTTACTAAACTTTAATTATCCGATCAAAATGCCCATATCTATTTTTGGACAAATCGCCCTTTTCTCAAGGTGCTGTTCTGTTCAGTAAAATGTCCTCAATCCTCTTCTTTGCGGAGTCATAAATCATCAAAAGAATGCATAATATTTCTACCTTCGTTCAGGTTTGAGTAAAAAACGTGAAAATCGAATCAGTTCATGTAATTTGTCGCTAACAGCGGCAGATTTTTTTTATTGAAACCGACACAGTGGAAAATAAAGTAAAAAAATTCAAAATTGTTCTTTTTTTTTTTAATTTTCGCTGTGAACATTGTGTTGTTTTCGATTCGTTTTGATCCAATATTTGGGAGCGTCACTTGCCTACACTAGGCACTACATCCAATGATTTTAAAAGTGGCTTTGAGAAGCGTTTGTAAAAAATCGAACATTTTATTAATTTTTACAGTAAAAAGTAGTTTTTTTTGACGAAATATGAGTAGCAGATATTAATACGAAGAACATGATGTATTCGGGGTTTCAGCTTATGTTTTTCGCATACTCGGTCATTTCTCTTAGCAGGTGCATATTTCCCCGAAGTACCCTACGCATTTCAACAATGTTATCTACTCAGTAAAC
Organism: Uranotaenia lowii; assembly: GCF_029784155.1. Classification (NCBI taxonomy): domain Eukaryota; kingdom Metazoa; phylum Arthropoda; class Insecta; order Diptera; family Culicidae; genus Uranotaenia; species Uranotaenia lowii. The sequence goes on along the minus strand of NC_073692.1, from coordinate 280,011,683 downwards.
TGAACCTTCTGTAACATAAATGCATTTTTAGAATGTTCGGTAACATTATCCTTTCCATGGCGACCGTCTAAAGGTTTTATGAGGAATATAAATGTTATCGCAACTCGGTTTTTCTAAAGCTACTTCCCAATGTCACTAAAATTGAAATGGTGATAAAAACTCACGATCTCGTAATGAAATATCCACCGATACAGGATGTGCGAGATAATACTTGAGACTCCAAAAATCCAAAAACGGTTAGTCTTTCGCGAGTCTTTCAGAATTTTTCCGGCATGAGAATGGTGTTACGATCAGCTCCTGTTGATTGCCATTCAAATTTATTGTTAATACGTTCTAGCTTTAAAGACGCGAATGACATGAAAGTGTTAAAGTGTCTATAATAAAGCAAAAAAAAATCAAGTTTTGGCTGGTTAGAATGTTGAGAAAAAAGTCGTTAATATCAAAGTTCGTTCAAAATAAAGGTTAAATAGGATATTGAGCAGAATTTTTTTCTCCACAAGGTTTTTTGATAACTAATGGTTTCTTATTAATAAGATTAAAAGGTAATGAAGCAAACTCTGGGTTCTTCAAGATTCATCCAGGACATTTCAATGTGGATCACCGTTGCCTACGTCACGTTGTGACCAAGGTTGCCGAAATCACAGAAAAATCTGTCATTTCACAGAATTTTGAGCAAATTTCATCACCGAAACTGTGTCACAGAACACAGAATTTTGAAATATTCACAGATTTCACAGAATTTTATAATTTCCAATATTATAATTTTTTTGGCCAATATAAAATATAGATTTCTTTCTTTGAATTAGAAAAGAATGATGAGTTTGGTAATGTTAATTGATTATTCCCAACTAAAATGTTAAAAAGACCCAATTTATCACGAATTTTCAATGAAATTAAAGGAAATAGTATCACAGAAAACCATCACAGAATTTTTGGGTAAAATCACAGAAAAACAGATTTTTTTTTATTAAAAACACAGAATTTTTTTCGGCAACCTTGGTTGTGACCCATCCATGCTGATCCCCCGGAAATATAATGCTCATAAAAGTTTTTTTGCTATTGGCACTTATATTTAAAAACTTGTTCACATACTCTACAAATCGTTCCATTTCCTGCTTTGTTTTTCACTTGGATCAGATAACTTTGTGATCTTTATTCTGACACTCGTGTTCCTATTTCAAATGTTAGAATTAACCTAACGAAAAGATCAGCTTTAGGAGTCCCATCTTTGTATAGATTTTTATTGCTATCTATGGCAGCTAATGATGTTTTCTTAAGTTTTCTTGAGCAAGAAGCAGGATTTGCTTGGTTTGTCTAAAACAGTTCGGTGTTAATATCCCGGTATACATTTTTTCTTAAACATTGATAGCTTGTTAATAGTTGATTGAGTAGCAAAAAGATGAGAAGGAAAAAGAACCAGGGAATTGCTAACTTCTATTCCGTAAGACCAAACCCACCGGGCGTTGCTATTTCGGTCGGTATTTAAGATGTTTTGATTGGTTGCGTTTTGATCTACTTACTGATTTTTGCACTCATTGTTGCCATCCAGGTTGGTATTTGTGTTTGTTTATTTTCTGATAGCGACGACCGGCTGCGTTGCTACCGGGTTGCTACATAAACGCATCCTGTAACAACCTACTGCTCGAATGCTATTTCTCGAATCAAGTTAGCAACTGTTGGTGCGATGATGGGTTGATAAATATGTTGCTGGATGTACTCGACTCGAGGTATAGCAACCATTGGTGTGCATGGTCTAAAGAAGATAACTTGGAACCACGCAATAATCAACTGTTGAGGTAAAGTTCCGGCTAGACACGGAAACATTTCCAACTTTAGAGATAAAAAGCTATTAAAAATTTGAAAAAAGAAGGATGATTTCAAACCAGATAGAACTAACAAAATCCTGTCGAATCTAGTGAGCTACAACCATACTATCATCTGCATAGATTTGTTACAAAATATACCACTCTGAAGCTGCGATATCCAAAGTAGCAGATATGCCGCCAATTTAAGCTGTTTTCATAGGATTCCCAAACTCAAACCTTTTTCGATGAAAGGTGGGCCATGAATCGAAAGAATGCGCATCATTTTTTCCATTAAGCTGATACTACAGGGAATAATGTTTCTATTTATGATTTACGTTTACGGAGAGAACTAGCGAACTTCAGCACTTGTGTTTAATCCTGCTAGGGGCCAATTTTTTGTTTGTTTATGATTTGTTCGATTTGTAAATTTAGTTTAGAATTTATAAAAAAACATATTGGAAACTGTTGGAATTTTTCCGAATTTTCCAAATGTTTGCATCAAAAGCGCAGCACATTCCTGTAACTTCCTGCCCATTAAAATGAAAGATTCACAGAGCAAGAAGAGACAAGTCCCCAGCGATATGGTTAGCCCACAGGAAAAAAAAATCTTCATCACGTACATGACTTCTGTTCCCTGGCATGTTTGACGTTGGACCATCATCATGAACTCCGGGCTTGCCGATCGTTCCTGGGGTCCAAAACCTCCAATCGCCAGGGGAGAAACTCTGCTTCCAGTTCCAGTCCCAGTCTGTAGAGGATGTGGTTGTAATCGAAAACATGGCAGCCGCCAAAGTACCTCTAGTAAGAATGGCGGAAAAGGCTGCATTAGAGCAAACGTTGCTGCTGCCACTGCTGCTCGTGACTTGCCAGCCAAGAAGAACCCCCGAGGGCAATAAAAACGAACTGCAGTTTTTCGTGAGATATCTCGGCGTCGTCGTCCAGAAGCGAACGGCATTGGTGCGGTTGTTTGTACATTTACCCATCGCCATGTGCACATGTGTATGATGGTACTGCTCCGGGTTTCTCTCTCTTAAAAACGGAAGACAATCTTTTGCCAGCCTTTTTTTTACTGGTTCCGACTTCCTGTTTCCTGTCGAACAGCGGAAGGATGAAAAAAAAAAACAGTGAACGAACAGCCCTACCGTTACATGCGGTGCATATTTATTGTTGAAGATAAATTCAATATAGCACATCGAGTGTGTGTCGTGCTTTTTTTTCGCCCTTGCCACCAGCCAGCATTTTCTTCAAAGATGTCTACGAGGGCGAATTTTTATTGAATAACTCTTCGGCATCCTTCGGCGGCCAAAAAGCGGAACCGGAGACTACATCCCGGGAATGCCAAAACGTTGCTTACGGTGAAATGTGTGGAAAGTGCTGCTCACTTGCTCAAGGAAAGGTGATTGCACTTTTTTTTTGTCCCGAAGCTTTACATTCCTCTCTGGCCGAGTCAGCAGCAAACAGCAGCAGCAGCAGTGCGCTGCCGATACGTGTTTGGAAAATTTGCTGAATCTAAATTGCAATCTAAATGTAGTTCGGTGCATAGACACTCCTGAGAAGTGATTCGAAACAAATTTACCCGAACCGGAAGCTTCCGGTGATTTAGTTCGGTTCAATTAGATATGATAGTGAGTGTTTCACCAAGTAGTATCGTGGTAATGCTTATTGAAAAATGCAATTTCAGCTAGGAACTAAGCAAGTGTATTGAAAAATTTCTCAATATCTGTTAGCTGGTTTACAAAGTGTGAGCAAATGGGCATCTAACAGTCACAATAAAGATATTATAAATGTTATAAATGTTTTTGGTCTAATCTTCATCGTAATGCGCTACTACATTCTGTAGCTGAGACGTCTCCATTTATAAAAGAAAAAAAAAGATCTATTTTCCCATTCCGATAGAGTTAATTTGTTAGCGATAGAGATTGGCATCATTTTCATCTTATTGTAAACGTTAACTAACGGCATTTAATGAATCTCGATTATATTCATGAAACATTAATCCAAAACTGATTATCCTGCATACGAAGTAAACATTAACTTCATCGGAGGATTTATATGGCTCTTGCCGAGCGATAAACATCCACTCCAAATCTATTCTCCGTTTCCGGGAAGGAAACTAATAAATTGCTTATGTCTGTGCTTTGTCTAGAATCAGTGGATATCCAAGGGCAGGAAAGCAGAAAAAAACAAAAAAAAAAACTTCTCCACATCACATCCAGGGTACGCTAAACGAAACGCACAGCCAGAGTGCAGCGCACAGGAAGCGACACACTCGCAATTTTATTTTATTACATATTTGTCCCAATAAAAACTAAATCTTGAGAGGGTTCAATTCATCCCCCTTTCCAGCGCGATCCATGCGGAAGAGAGTTTCCCATAAGCCATAAGACCGGCCCGGAAAGGTTCTTACCAAGCTCGCTCGACCCGCGCTCCATGTTATTCCTCTATTAACAATCCATAAATATCATTTTCCATGGCTGTTGGTCCGGGAGTTTATTTCGTGCTACGGGTATTTTTTTCGCAGTGTGTGTCCCACTACTCAGTTTCAAGTTCCGGGGGACCAGAAAATTTGTCTTCCGCAGCCGGGAGCTGCCGGGAGAGTTTTATTTTTCGCTTTCCTTCCAAGCAGTAGCAGCTCCGAATGCTACTGTGCGATAAATCATAAAATTTACTTATTTATAGCCAATGCGACCAGTTTTGATGGTTTGGAGCAGCCATTTCCAGAATCGAGCTGGCCAGAAAACGGGACCAGTGCAGCGTAGCGTATTTTCTCTTGCCTTAAACTGAAAGTGGAGGTGGGTTTAGGAACGTTTTGTCGTACATACTCTAAGGGTGTGCTTGGACCCGACAATGGACTGCAAAGTAGAAGTCATACAAATTCCTGTTGCAGCATATCCTAACCTAGTGCTGCCTGTACCCAACTGAAGTCCTACAACTTATTGTCCAGTGGCAAGTAATTCATGAGCCTCCCCTACGATGAAACAGGTAAAAGATTAAGGCCAACCTTGGTGTCGCAGTATATCTCCGGTATCAAAGGACAATTTTGAGCCAAATTGTATTAACGGAATAGAGTTTTCTGTGACCCAGTCGGATAATTTCGGAGGCTTTAGTACAGTTAAGATTCCAAAAGCTCTCTACTCAGTGAACAAAATTTAACAAGAATTTTTTGTATGAAATTGTTTTAAAAAATCAATTTTGCTTTAATAATATCATTTTTATTTCAATTGCGCTGAGCGAAAAAACGCCTGGAGCTAGGCAACGTATTGAATGAAATGAAAGACCGATCGTTAATCAACTGGTGGAACATTTTTGCAATCATTGTTAGAAATTTTACTTGCCAGATCCGATGACTGTTGTTTAACAACCTTTTGGCATACCTGAAAGTAGAAAAAAGAATGGGTTTATTAATGATGTTGAGCTTAACAGCAGGTAGAAGGTTTAAAGTATGAGGTTAAATTTTTCATTCTATCTTAGTAGAGAAAACGGCTCAGACTTATATAAAGTTGTAACCGCGTGACGGAGAGTGATCATAATGTCACACAGCACGTCCTGCACGTCTTCTTGTAACGGAGCATAGTTGAATTTCTGCTCAAGGTGGTGCAGCTAGCTCTCATGGTTAACGTGACTTATCACACAGGGTAGAAGGCACCACCTTGGGAGCCAGCTTTGGCAAGCTTTCTTGCAGCAAGACAGAAAGGGAATGATGGGAGCATCAGTTTCAAAAACCACTTTTGGTTTGAAAAATGAATCCTTCAAGACACCAACCGAGTTTGGTGGTGCTTCAGATTCTGCTGTAGGAGAAGCTTCCGGTGTGGTTTGGTGGGTATAAGAATCAACCGAGCCATTTGACAACTTCCGACAGTGCGTGATAAACCACTATCCTTAAAACTCGACTAGCTAGTGGCATACATAAAAACCCCTAAAACCCGGGGCAACGGTTTGCTTGTTTGAGTGTAAAGGTGCTGCTGCTGGCTCCATAAGTTATCCACCAGCGACTGCGGTAATAAACTTGTATGTTCAAAGGTAGACCCCCGATGTCGCAGGAAGTAGCTTGACGGCGGCGATTTTTTTACCAGTTTGTTTCGTAACTTTTCCTCCTTTCCACCGGGGATCCTGACGAGACGAGGCGAGCGAGAAGTAATCACCTATGCAGATGAGTTGACAATATTTCCATTTCAACTTCATCAGGAAAGTGTGGTGTTCACTGTGCCAGTGTTGTGTGGCCCATGTTTACTCCACGGGTGTTTACGGCAATGGGATGACGTTTGGAGACAAAAAGGTGAGTTGAGGTTAGTTTTTTTTGTGGGTGCTTTGGGTAAGATGGAACCCAAACAGCAACACTGTCACTGTGGGCCTAAGAATAAAATTTGTTTGAAATTTGAATCAGCAGTCTTATTGCAAGAAGGATAGATTACTGGCGTTGCCTTCACAAATCACACATAATATCTTAATGCTGTTTAAATACATTGAAATTCGATTTAAATAGGGGAGAGTGGGGATACTTGATCCCCTTTTCTTATTTTCACCATATCTTTTTGGAAAAATTTAGCAACTCGCCGTCTTTGACATTTTCTGACAGCTTGTAACTTCAAGTTTCTATGCTCCAAAATTTAGAACGATACTTGAACCCGTTGATGAACTAGAAGCATTTTCGTGGGAGTAAAAAAATTGCGATTTTTCTGAAGTAAGGGGAGACTTGATCCCCTATTGAAGGAGACTTGATCTTTTTTTCAAGAAGCCCTAATCCTCGTACAAAAATCAAACAAAACCCCAAGATAGCATGTTAATTGACTATTTTGGTCATGTTTGTTCTCATTTCACAATTTATAGCAGACATAAGAAGAAAATTTTAGAACTTTGTCTCAACGCTAATAACATTGCATACTTAAAGGCGCTATTTTTTTTAATTAAGAGAAAATTAATTATTTTTGCTCTTTTCTTCAGACAATTGTTTGATAAATATTAGTTTTTGGATAAATATTAGAAGTTTCGTAATCAGCAATCATAAAGATCAATTCGGAAGAAGAATATGCCGTTTGGAAGGGGGATCAGTTGTACCCAACTCTAGGGGATCAATTGTACCCATAATCAACATTTTAGAAAACTTTTTCTGAAAAAAGTTGAAAGTTTTCCATTGCTTCGAAAATATGGCATTATGAAGTTCATTTTACGCTCGATTGATTGATACATTGGAACAAATATTTTTTTCATAATTTTCCCATGTAAGGAACATTTTAAAGTGATGAAAAAAGATCTTCAAGTTACATTTTGTGAAATTTTTCAAACAAAGTTCAATTACTCAAACAATTATTTTGTTAAAATTTTTTAAACTACAAGCATTGTTATTTTGCTCATTTTGGCACATTTTTCTAGAACATTTGATCTTTGTAAGACATTCCAGTTTCGAGATATAGCTAAGGAATCAAGTATCCCCAGGGATCAAGTATCCTCATTCTCCCCTATAAATTAGTCAACTTTCGTTCTTGACTTGGACCAGGTGAAGACGCTGGCTCCGGATCGTCAACAGTGGAGGTCTTTTACCATGGCCCTATGCACCGGAGGATCGGCGCTGGATCATTAAGTAAGTTCGTAAAATGACACCAAATGTCTAATTTTCTGTATTTTTTTTTTCAAAACATGCCTTAATATATGGACTTCGTATGTCCAAATTAGGAACACCTTTTCCAATGTTTTCCTAATTTGGACATAGTCATAAAGCTTTGATCATTTCTGAATGAGGATTTTTAAATGTGTGCGTGCATTTCAAAAACCATTTGCTTGATCGGAATACTTTTTAAGAAAAAAAAAAGTACAATTACCTGCATGAATTTTCTTCAAAAATTGAAAAAAATTCTACCGTTGATTGTGTTACCCTAACTTTACATTACTCTTGTTATTTTTACCACTCATTGCACTTTTTCCAGTCTGGTTCGTGGCTTCGTTTTTAGACGAATAGTGATCCGTTTTTTCACCAATATTCTTCTGATTAATATTCGTGTTGATTGCATGATTGAAGATGAACATTAGCATTAAAATTGCCCAAAATTTCTTTGTAAGACCAAACTGAAAAAAATTATATTCAGCTGTTTCGGGATACATGGTATATAGTTGTCGTTATACATTTGTCAAAAAAGTACTGGATCATCACGGACTCAATGAAAAAAAAATCGTTTGTTGGAACCATGAATAGCAAACTCGTGTTGGAAGTACCCTTTACGTACTTTCGAAACTAGAGTTAAAGTGGGATAAATGATTTTGAGTGGAACTAGCCGAAATCTGATCATGAGCGGAACTATTTACTTGTTCTAAGATCTAGGCAATGATTATTTATAAATCTTGTCGAAATGGTAAAGAAACACTTTTTCAAGATCTTTACAAACAAGTTTTTACATTTTTACTAGAATTTAATAAATGAAATAATATTTTGTGCAGCTTGAAAAACAAACGCTTTTTCTGCTGCAATTTTTACCAATTTATGCTGACTTTAAACGTCAGTTTAACCCCTGACCGTTATAAACTGAATCTTAATGATCAGAACGGTTGTAAAACTCATAAAAAATCATATCATATCAAGTTTCCCATCAAAATAACAATAAATCGCGTAGCTTTTAAAATTAAAATATTAATTTGAGTGCAATCATCTTTGAATTTGAGTGAAACTGAGCTTATAAAATCAACCGCTAAGTGCACTGCCTTATGCCTGATGTCTCACACGCAGTTTTTACCCCTGAATGTATGCAACAACTTTGTATTTTCTTATGTCGGCTTAACTGCCGTTCAAAGCAAGATTGTCCCCGAGAAAAGCGCTATTGAAATTTCAGTTACCTTTCCAATTTTTCTCTTAAACTAAAAATCCATCGACAGTATTTTCGTAGTGAACAGTTCAAGGTTATCAGTTGCCAATGTTTTCAGCCAAAAAAATTACATTTCGTTCAAACAACGAAAAATAAGAGTAAAAAATGCTTCGTGTGACAGTTTTGCGTATAATCAGCTTGTTATATGAAGAACTGTCGAACGGCTACACTTTTTCTATTATTTTAAAAGCTCGTATAGTTCCTATTTTTCCCAAAAAATCAAGTTAAACCGTGATTTGAGAAAAAATGTTCCCTCCGTTTTTTAAATGTATAGTTGAGTATCAATCCTGTAAGTAGTGCCTACCGAAAAGTGTTGGTGAAAATTTCTCTATGTAAATCACTCAAGGCTTCTCGCTACTCCCCATCCTCAATTTTAATGTTCTTTTCGGTTAATAACATTGTATTCAACGGTTTGAAATAATTCTAATAGATTTTTTTTCTATAAATTTTACATTTTTCATAGAATTTTCTGTTGCGTAGAAATATTAGCATAGAGTAAAGTTGCCAAAATAACTTCGGCAGGTATCCGGACCGGAAAAATCCTGGTTTTTTTTATCTGAAAACTTCGTGATTTCAAAATTGACCACCAAAAATCCGGACAATATGCGGGCAAATTTGGTCAAAATCCGGGAATAACTTAACAAAAATCAAGAAAAACAACTTGAAAAATTGTTATATATATATAATCAAAACTCAAAAACAGATTTTAAATCGTATTTTGCGCTTACAAAAAACCTTTCCATGGTTATTGCTAAAAAAAATCGTTTTTGGACGCATAAATAAAACAATGATGAATAAAAAGACAAATTTAATTAAGTTGACATTTTTTTTATTATTTACATCAGATATCAGTTGACAGTTGATTCAAGTCAAAGTCTATACTAAATATTGAATAGTCCCACTTTTTTTTCTTAAACCCACATCAAAATAAACATACATTTGCGTATTTTCTTGAAAAATGTAGAGATTTGTATTCGAAGATTTTCAGTGATTTTTCAAAGAAAAGTAATTTCAAAAAACAATTGTGTTGAGAATTTGTGGAAAAATCAAATTGCGCGCCAAACACTCGATTTGATGTGCAAAAATTCAAAAGTTATTAATTAAAATTTAAAATCATTAGTTTTTTTTAGTAATTAAGAACTAAAGAAATCAAAATTTCGTCTCTGTAACCGACTTCAAAAACAAACTTCACCTCTTTAATATATCCCTTTCTTTCCTTTCACCAGAATTCCCCAAAAAAAAGACAATAAAACGTGATGAAGAGGGTGCCGAATTGGATATTTGTCCCCTGGAGCGGAATAGTTTTCCACTGCGAGATGATGATTATCGAACTGGATATTGGAAAAAACGGAAGAAAAATCTGCAAAAACTTTAATGAGAAAGACTCAATTTAGCTTCCGATCACTTATCACAAGTTATGTTTCTGTTTCGTAAAAACATTAATGTTTCCAACTTGAAAATCTTGAAAAATTGAATTAACACTAAGGATAGGATTGAGAGCTATTAGATATGTTGAGAGTACAAAAAGGGTTCCACTCAAGATCATATTTTAGTTTTACGTTAGATCAGCAAAGTTCCACAAAAAAAAATTGAAAAAAAACCTGCAGGTTTGAGCCGTTTAAAATGTACAAGAATTAATAAATTTGAAAAAAATCGAGCAAAAAGTTTGTCAAACACGACATTTTGTAAAGGTGCGATAAAATTTTGGCTAAATCTCACGGCAATTTACACTTTGTTTTTTTTTTTTCTGTTTATAATTTCTGCCACTCAAAATGTCAAAATAAAATGGACGAAAAAAATTACCTTGTGCAAACGGCTTCAAATGGTGGCACATTTTGACGACATGTTCCAGGATAAAATTAAAATATTTAAAAAAGCATTTAGAAGCTCCTATACAGTAAATTTTTGCCTCGATTTCCAGCGAAAGAATTGCTGAAAACGTTCAGCAATCCAATTTTTTGCTGGAAACCTGCATTGTTGGAAAACCAGCAAGCAATCTGTCAATCTCGGATTTTGTTTTTGCTAGTTATTTCATCATAAGTAATTAGTAATAGCAACTAATATGTAAATATTATTTTTATTGCAGATGGAGCAGGATGCCTAAGGCATGGCCCAAAGTGACCACCCTACTTCCGAAAAGTATTTTGAAATAAAATTTGCGGGTAAAGTATTGAATTTTAAATTGAACATCTAATTAAGAATCCTAAAATTTCCGGAAAACTGATAATTTGAATCGGAAACCTTTTATTTCTCTCTTTGCTATTTTCGGAAGAATCGAAGGATTTAATATTTGTTCCGGACTTATCAGCATTTTTCAAACAGAACAACAAATCAAATACGATGTGCGGAATGTTTAATGTTAACACAGCCTAGATGGAAAACTTTCCCACAAACTCCACGACAGACACCTTGATCGTACTGGAATAGCTTGAACAGGTCGCTTTATTCGCCTGGTGGGTATGAAACAAGCTTTTTGAATGTCAAGCTGTTTGTTGTTAATAAATCCGCTAGATGTCACGTTGGATACAAAAAGGAGCTTTAGAAACACTGCTCCATTTGTTTTTCGGTTCGCAAGTTTGCAGTTAAGGATAGAAATATATTTCTATAGAAACTATCTTGTAAGTAATCGAAATCATCTTTCACATTTCAACATTTTCCAAGAGAAGATATTTCAGCCACACACGTTTAGCGAGGTGACAACAGACATTCTAATTTCATTTGCAATTAATTAAAATGTCAATTGTTGACATTATGTTTTTGACTATTTCATGAAAACACATTTCATGTTGGCTGAAATGTATCGAACAATCTAGAATGAGAGTTTGTTGGCGCCTTTGCATATGCAACTGAAATAATGTGGTTCTAGAAAACAACAGCTGTTTCACATGCAGAAAAGTTTTTTTTATCGTTAAAAATTGATTGAGACGCATTTGCTTAAAAAAATAAATTCAAATCATATATTTTTAGAACACAGACTCTCTTAGTAAAAGAATTGAACTCCACTGGTCTGTCACTTCCGAAGGAATAGACCAAACAAATCAGTAACGAAAAATCAATTTATTATTTTATCTATCGCTCACTCGGAAATAATAAGTTTTATTTGCCCATCATGTTATCTGCCGCCCAGAACTGATTCATCCGAACATTTGAAGAGATCATCGGATAGGAAAAATAAATAAAATTATGCCCCAACAGACATGATGTTTTGGGTGAAACCACTTTGTCTTCGAAGAGTTGTCCTTCCTTCGCTGGGTAAACTATCCTTGGCGCTTCGTTCGAGTTTAGGCCGAAGTTTTGAGAACAGAGAATAGAGTAGAAAAAAAAACCTATAAGGAAAACTTTTGCAATCCTCAACAACTGGCACCGCACCGTGTTCGGGAGAAAAACAGCACTTCTTGTTAGAAGTTGAAGGATTTTTCTCGACCAAAACAGCACGAGGAAAAAAACCCTCCTAGGAACCAATATTTCCACATATACACACGTATTTCTAGCGCCTCCGCCCGGCAGGAAACAACACAAACGCACGAACTCAGTCGCTCAGTCGATTATGTGCCACTTCCCCATCATTGGCCAGGAATGGGAACTAATCAAAACTTTTCCAACGCCCTCGATAGGATGGGTTTTTTTTTGCTCCGGTACACCGTTCTGTGTGCTACATACATAGCTTCCCTACTGCCTGCATGCTTCCCTAGTGGTGCAACTTTATGATGTTATGGCTTTTCCTCATTTTCTAAAATAGATTGAAGCTGTGGAAAGTTTTGAAAGAAAGTTGAAGTTGCAATTTTTGCCTCGGTCATGATGATACTTGACTTTTCTGGTGAAGCTATTAGGTAGGATCCGCTAAAAAAATGTGATTCTAAGGGAAAAAAATCAAGCTGATCTTTGAAGTTTTTTCTTGAAAAATGTAGAAATTTGTCTTCGAAGATTTTCAGTGATTTTTAAAAGAAAAGTAATTTCAACAAACAATTATGTTGTGAATTTGTAGAAAAATCAAATTGCGCGCAAAACGCTCGTTTTGCTGTGCAAAAATTCAAAATTTAATAATTTAAATTTAAAATCATTGATTTTTTAGTAATTAAGAACTAAAGAAATCAAAATTTCGTCTCTGTAACCGACTTCAAGAACAAACTTCATCTCTTTAATATATCCCTTTCTTTCGTTTCACCAGAATTCCCAAAAAAAAGACGATAAAACGTGATGAAGAGGGTGCCGAATTGGATATTTGTCCCCTGGAGCGGAATAGTTTTCCACTGCGAGATGATGATGATCGAACTGGATATTGGAAAAAAGCGGAAGAAAAATCCGCAAAAACTTTAATGAGAAAGACCCTATTTAGCTTCCGATCACTATGGGAATTTTTTCAACTTTTTTCAAGGTGTGAAATTTTTTGTGATTTTAACAAAAGTTTGGCAGAAAACATAGTTTTCAGTCATAAAACATTAAATCAGAATATGTTTATAAAAAATTTTTTAACAAATTTTGAGCTCCATCCCACAGTTCATGGGATTGTTTCCATTTCCGAACTCTTCAAAAGGTTTCTTCTGCTCGGTTTCAACATTTGTCCATTTGGCAGTTTGTCTGTCTGTTGTTTTCTGCTGGATGAGAACATTTCCACAAAGAAAGGGGAAGGGCGAAAATGAAAGGGTCTCTTCTTTCGTGATAATTATTGCTGTTTTTGCCGGCACTTTTTCCAGCCTTACCCTAGAGCCCTGAAGAATAAACTCTCTCGGATAAAAGAACCAAGAAAAGAGCAGGACTTTTTCCTCTGGTTCGTTGTCGGCGGTCGATTGTTTGAACATTTTCACTGTCGCTGGCTGCCGGAAAACTCAAAGCGAAAAGCCACAACCGAACAGCCGGGAAATGGCTTCAGGCGAATTGTTCTCAATAATTCGAAATTAATATTTCGACACAGTGAAGCTGTTGACAAACAGAGATAAGGATTCTTGATTAAAGGGGTTTTGGGCCTGGTTTTTGTTTGCGGTTTTCCCGGAAGAGCGACCATAAAGTGTCACTACTTTCCGGGGGTGTATTGTTTCGGGGCTTCTAACTAAGGAATGAGCAATAAGAAAGATAATTCCATCTGGATTGCAAAATAAACATCCGAATTTATGGCACCGTAAAGTTAATAATCGATGGGAGCAGTTAAGTGGGTATAATGTTCGAAAACGGTTTTGCTCAAGTGAGTTGAGACTTCGCAATTGTTGCCTCATTGAGTTTTTCCTATTCAGATACTAGCCACAACAAGAAAAAACAGAAAAATTTTAAATTTTGTATCTTATTTTCGATTGGTGCTCTGTTTTCAGATTCCATTTCAGAGTTCAAACATTCCCTCAGAATCGAAACAACTGAAACAAAATTTCTGAAATGGTGTGAAACAATTAGAAATTCTAACAAGAAATAAAAATATAAAATACGGAATTGACAATGCAGAAAAAAACACATTTTCCTATTGTTCAGATCAGTTGAAACCAAAAAAAATATCTCTAATTCACTAGTTTACAAAATTTAAAAATATCGAGAACTTAATTAACCGACCTATATTTTTAATGTGAAATCGAGCGCTTAATCTGAAATAAAACTCAAAAAAAATTCAGTAGAACAGTTTTTGAGCTATGCTCCAAATATGAAAATTTGGAAAAATAAAAAAAGTACTTGTACTTAGATTTAAATATCTCGGACTGCATGTCAGTAATTTGATATCTCTTTTTTGCATATTAGGTGAACAAATTTGCTTTCGATCATCTGAAAACCATTTTTGAGCATCATCAACAGTATTGTTGGTATAAGTTGCTTTATGATAGAAAAAATATAAAAAACATTTTTCTTCTTCAGTTTTTAATCGATTTTGATAAATAACCACTTGAAATCTTTGTTTTGAATACACATTGAAGGCTGGTAGAAAATAAGATTTTTTTAATGTTACAATCGAGTCTAAAACTTTCGCAAAAGCAAAATTTTCTTTAAAAACTGCGTTTTTATTTATTTTTTTCCTATCATAAAGTCACTTATATCAACAATAGGGGAGAGTGAGGATACTTGATCCCTTTTTCTTGCTTTCCCCATATCTTTTTGGAAAAATTTAGCAACTCGCCGTCTTTGACATTTTTTGACAGCTTGTAACTTCAAGTTTCTATGCTCCAAAAATTAGAACGATACTTAAACCCATTGATGACCACGAAGCATTTTCGTGAGAGTAAAAAAATTGCGATTTTTCTGAAGTTAGGGGAGACTTGATCCCCTATTGAAGGAGACTTGATCTTTTATTCAGGAAGCCCTAATCCTTGTATGAAAATCAAACAAAACCCCAAGATAGAATGTTAATTGACTATTTTGGTCATGTTTGTTCTCATTTCACAATATATAGCAGACATAAGTAGAAAATTTTATAACTTTGTCTCAACGCTAATAACATTGCATACTTAAAGGCGCTATTTTTTATAATTAAGAGAAAATTAATTATTTTTGCTCTTTTCTTCAGACAAATGTTTGATAAATATTAGTTTTTGGATAAATATTAGTAATTTCGTAACCAGCAATCATAACGATCAATTCAGAAGAAGAATATGCCGTCTTTAAGGGGGATCAATTGTTCCCATAATCAACATTTTAGAAAACTTTTTCTGAAAAATGTTGAGAGTTTTCCATTGCTTTGAAAATATGGCATTATGAAGTTCATTTTACGCTCAAACGATTGATACATTGGAACAAATATTTTTTTCATAATTTTCCCATGTAAGGAACATTTTAAAGTGATGAAAAAAGATCTTCAAGTTACATTTTGTGAAATTTTTCAAACAAAGTTCAATAACTCAAACAATTATTTTGTTAAAAAAATTTTAAACTACAGGCATTGTTATTTTGCTCATTTTGGCACATTTTTCTAGAACCTTGGATCTTTGAAAGACATTCCAGTTTCGAGATATAGCTAAGGAATCAAGTATTCCCAGGGACCAAGTATCCTCATTCTCCCCTACTGTTGATCGTACACAGAAATGAAGTTCAGGTGATCGATAGCAAATTTATTCACCTTTAATATGCAAAATGGAGATTTCAAATTACTTCTATGCAGCCAACATATTTCAGTCTAAGTACAAGTACTTTTTTTAATTTTTCCAAAATTTCATATTTGAAGCATAATTAAAAAGCTGTTCTACTGAGATTTTTTTTGAATTTCATTTTCGGATTTTCACATTTCACAATTTCACATTTAAAATGTCATTCAGTTTACTGATATAAAAAATGCTGGAAAGTAGTGTTATTGGTTATTTTAAGGTTTACAAAAAACTTGCTATTTTTACCCTACTAAGAAAAACGGGTAGTTTGCAACCACTTTGTTTTAATGAGAAATCGAATGAAAACGTTTGAAAACTTATAGTTTTTGATATATTTGTGATGTTGTACGCATAAAGCACCCATTGCAGAAATTTTTTGTTTTGTTAAAATTGAATTTTACATTTTTTCTGTCAAAAATGTGTTTTAAGAAAAAGCATAAAAGTGCTGCATTCATTTAGGGGTAAAAATACTATAAAAATTCTATTAGCTGAAATAGAAAGTTTATGTTTGGATGGATGAAATTTTGAAATTACCAAATGCGTGATACAAAACAATCATATTCCAGCAGATAGAAACGAAATTTATAAGGTGAAGCTTTGATTTGCATTTTTGATGCAGTTTTGCCCAGAATTTCAAAAAAATTAATTTTAAAAAATTGAAGATTGTTCGAAAAATATTCTAGCACCACGATGTGGAAAACTTTGTCATCATCATTTTGTTGTCATTAAATGATAACATTTTTACATAATATTAAAATATAAATTGAATAAGTGTTGTGCATCTCACCCTGCTTCGTTTGACGGTATCGATTTTTAGTACATCTATTGCATAAACGAAGGCGTTTGATGTAGTTTGTGTTTGCCTTCTACATTCAGGCGTATATATTTTTTTTATTTCTTGGCTCAAATTCGAACAGAAGTAGTTTTAAAGGGCCGAAATATTTTTCATAATGAACAGTTTACCGATGAACTGAAAATACACTGACTACCTTATCAATTGTCAAAAGCAGAATGGTTGTTTATCTTTTTTGTTGTACGAGTGATTATATTCAAGAGATCCGCGAGGCACGTGGTTGCTAAAACTTCTGCTTCTAATAACAATTAAAGCACTAAATCAGCTCTTAACAACAATAACAATGTTCTATTGTCTGATGATCAAGCATCAGAATTTCAAATTTCTCGTTTTCTTGATTAAACTTGAGGAAACAAAACACTAAGTCGTCAGATATTTCAAACCCATTTTTTTCAATTATTTTACAGTGCCCTGGACTCTTTTCACAGATTTGCTTACTCATTTGATTGATGGGCCAATTTTTCTAGAGTGATACGAAAAATAAGTTACAATTTTAAGCTGACAAATTTGACGGGTTAATCCTATTGTATCATATCTTTTTCTTCGCCGAGCATCCTCAAAAGGATTCGTTTGTAAGCATACGCACGATTCAGTTGATCTCCTTTGAAGGCCCTAATCCACGTTCTTCGTCTAGAAAAAAAGCCTCCGACATTCATCCTTTCTCAGCAAATTTCCCAAAAGATGGTAAATCAATACCACATTGCCTCGTTGCATTCTATCACGCAATCGTAATGCTGCTCTGCTCCTCGTTCTAAGCTTCCGCTCTTGTTTCTTCTTTGTTTACTCTACTTTTCGACAGCTCACAGGCCGACGCAATCTATCATCGTAAAAATTATAGACCACCATAAAAAGAGAGCACAGAGTCCTTTCGTTACTTTTTCCCCCGACCCCTCGGAAAGCGATTTGTTGTCCGAGGACGTAGAGGACGACAACGTTGCGAATTTTCCGTTGGAACAAGGCAAAATGTGATTCCAGATCAGCCAACCGTGCGGACTCAGCTATCGCACTTTAAGCTCCCCTTTTTAAAGTAGATATCAGTTGACTTTCCCCGGTTTTCCGGTGTCTACATTTTTGGCCAGTCCTTGGCTTTGTATAATCACATCGGCTCGTCTCGACGAAGGCAAGACCGACCCGAGTAACGGCAAACAACAATTTTCCAAGTCACCAAGAAAAACACTTTTCCCATTTGATGAGACCCCCGATGTAGGGAAAATCCACCAAGACGACCCACCAGGATGGTGAGTGCAAAACAAAGCAATAACCGTACGACTCTGATAGAGTATAGAGCCTGCTGGTAGTGAATGTTGAGCAAAACTATGCCCAACACCAGCACATCAATGAGTGGAGGTCCTTGGAGATCGAAACAGATATGTATACCTATATTCAGTATGAAAACTCAGGCTTCAGCACCAAATGAAATAAAATAGAAAAAAAAGCTAAATGCTAGTTTTCGGCAAAGGCAAAACCCGAGGCAACATAATGAAAACAGTATCAGTAGAACGGTGGCGCCATCTGGTTTGGCAATGCTATCACAGACAAGCGAGAAAAATCGAATCATGGAAAATAAAGCGGGTTTGCGTCGAACAGAAAAACAAGAAACAAATTTGAGAGTGCTTTTTAAATTTTGTCGGATGCAATTATGTTGAAAAAAAAATACAAATTCTCGCATCAATCTCAAAAGTATGCTAGAAAATCTTCCCAAGCACCTACCTAATCGATTCGATTCTGAAAATGCAAACTATCTTTAGCCAAGTTCGAAAACCAACATTTCTTAAGGTTCAATTTTTCTTTCCTTTTAGTCATTCATTTTGGTCACCAAAGAAAAGTGGCCAAGAAAAACACAGAATGCAGAGACGGACCTCTTGTGCCTTCAACTTAACGAATCGACCATCGTTGGGTGAAGAAGACCGCAGTACACAAACAGATTCACACACATACCTGCACAATGTCACCATTCCGGAGGAAAAAGTAGAAATGATAGGACAACCCAAAACGTGCGAGAACGACGACTCCAAAAGAGCGAATAATAATAACGACTTGTCACACGAATTTAATATGTTCTGCAGAGGAATGTGGTCCACACAGTAGTATTCACACTCCACACAAGAAATGTCGTCATCCCCCCTTTATTCAAACCCATATTGGAAAAGTACCGAATCGTTTCCGTCCGAGGTACCAAGCATCCATTCGAACACGCTCCCTGGCAGCCAAGTCGCTGAAAGGTTAAGCTCGGCCAACGTTTGGTAGGACCTCCTCGGCTATCGAGCACCCAGAAGAAGATCCAGACAGCGAGAGACATCCCCACCAGTTAGTACCCTACCTATGTACGGAGAGAGCGAATATTGCGAAAGTGCATACTCACAGTCGAACACCTACAAAAGTCATCCCCCTTTTCCCTTCGAGCTCTCTTCAACGCAACTCGCAAACTTGAGGTTTTCAAGGCTCCCCGGGTCGGGATCTTACTCTGCTTCTGCTTCTGCTTCTATATCAAGCTCCAACAAAGGACGACGACGACGACGACGACGACGAGGACTACGATGATGATAGTGGCCCTTTTCTGGAAAATTATATAGGAAAACGTTGCCGGGCTGCTTTCCGGAGAATAAGGAAATATTTTCCACTCAACTAAACTCATTTTGGTGTTATTTTCCACCAGAATGGCTGCCCCTTGCCAGAAACGAACTGGCTGATTGCTGAGTGCGAATGAATGCGGATGAGGTGAATGAGGTTGCCTGCCGGAATGAACTTTTGGTGGTGGTGAGTTCGAGCTGCCCCGGTGTGCAGTAAATATTGGAATCGGTTTCTGGCTGCAGCACCGCATTGCATTGCTCGGCGATGAAAGTTATTGCCGATTTGTTGGGAACTGAGCACTCTAATGACTTCTTTGTTGATTTACCCGGGAGATTGCTGCTCCAATGGTTAATTACAAAATATAGATATAACGAGAACGTTTTGATGTCCAAAATTAATTTCGAATTGAACTTAAAATTAAAATGAAAAAGCCACTAAACATGCTTATAGAAAAGCATTTACTCGTTCTATTAACGAAATATTTCAAACGCACATGTTTAAGAACGAGCATATCACTATTAAAGCGCCTGGATGTTGATTAGAACAGTTCGACCGAATCAAGCAATTTTTTAACGCCTAAGGGTATGCAATTTATTTTTTGATCAATCCTCTGAAACACGAATTATGAATCTGTTATTTATAAACTTTTTGTCGGTGGAAATTGTTTCTGAGTTTTTTAGTACTTATTGAATTTAAGGATAATTGAAAATATTATTTGCTCTGCTATGATGAATTAAATTGTTAATGACCATGGGTCGTAATTACTACCTGAAAACGTTGATTTTTTAAAATTGCGGATTACCGGTTCTAATCATGATATTTTTCTCCTTTTTGTGGCGAATTAGAGGTGAAGAATAAGTGCACATATTTAAATTTTTTGGCACACTTCATCAATTGATATAAGAAAACTTTCAAAAAGTTCTCTAAATTTCAAACTTCTTATTTTATTTATCAAATTTCTCAATTACAAAATGTGCAGCAGAAAGACATGAATGTCTTTAAACTTTTCAAGTTTTTGCACTCCTTGCACCCTGCTTTCTAAAAAAAAAATCAAAGTATTGAATTTTTCAAAAAGCAAACACTGAAGAGGTATGTCTTTTTTTTCATAATTTATACAAAATCAAATTTTTCAAATTTTCACCCAGTCAAATTAGGAAATATATAATTTTTTTTTGAATTTTTGATTGTTAAAAGTATTTCTGTTGCAACTTTTATCGATAATAAAATAAACGAAAAAACTGTCCTAACCGAGCTCAATTTAAGTCAAATTCGAGTGTTACTTAAAACCCCTTTTTTCCTTTACCATTTATCTTAATTTCACGGAACAAAAACATCGATCACGGTAGTCCATGAAAATAAAACTACCCACCTACGCAACTCACTGGACTAGACCCCCGATAAACTGCTTTCATGCGTTTTCTATTATCTGCTAAACTTTCGCATAAATCCACAATGTTGTAAGGACGGCATTCTATATTAACAGAGAATTAACACCCGAAAAATCGAAAATATTGTAGTGAAAGGGTACGTAGGATGACTAACGGTTGTGGGGGGACAGTATAAGCTACAGCTTCACGACAACAAAAAGTTATTAAGTGTATTCGAATTAATTGAACAACCTGTACATGAATTTTGTATGAAATCGTAAACTTACCTAAAGTATTTGGGTATGGGAGAATGAGGATACTTGATCCCTGGGGTTACTTGATTCCTTAGCTATATCTCCAAAGTGGAATGTCGTACAAATATCAAATGTTCTAGAAAAATGTGCCAAATGGAACAAAACAGCAATGGTTGATGCTCAAAAAATTTTAACAAAATAAGTTTTTGGGTTATTGAACTTTGTTTGAAAAATTTCACAAAATCTGACTTTTCTTTTTTTCATCATTTTAAAATGTTCCTAACATGGAAATATTATAACAAAAATATTTATTCCAATACATCAATCTTTCGAGTGTAAAATGAACTTTAGAATACAACATTTTCAAAGCGATGGAATACTCTCAACTTTTTTCAGAAAAAGTTTTCTAAAATGTTGATTTTGGGTGCAATTGATCCCTAATATATGGGTACAAATGATCCCTGTATATTCTTCTTCTCAATGGATCGTGGTAATTGCTGAGTACGAGATTACTAATATTTATCCAATAGCTAATATTCATCCATCAATTATCTGTAGAAATGGGCTAAAATAATTGATTTTCTCTTGTTTATACAAAAATGCGCCCGTAAGTATGCAATGTCATAAAGGTTGAGAATAAGCTATAGAATTTTTTTCTGACAATTAAAGATTGTGAAATGAGAACAAACAGGACCAAAATAGTCAATTAACATTTTATCTTGGAGTTTTGTTTGATTTTTTCCATGGATTAGGGCTTCCTGAATAAAGGATCAAGTCTCCCCTAATTTCAAAAATATCGCAATTTTTTTACTCCCACGAAAATGCTTCTAGTTCATCTGCGGGTTAAAGTATCGGTCTAATTTTAGGAGCATAGAAACTTGAAGTTACACGCTGTCAGAAAATGTAAAAGAGTGCGAGTTGCTAAATTTTTCCAAAAAGATATGGTGAAAATAAGAAAAGGGGATCAAGTATCCCCACTCTCCCCTAATGACATTTCTTGTCGAATATATCGGAATCGGTTTAATCCCAAATCTTACCAAATTGAGTTCCCATCTGATTTTCAATCATCAGTATTCTCGAAGGCTAATTTTTCCAAAAAGATATGGTGAAAATAAGAAAAGGGGATCAAGTATCCCCACTCTCCCCTAATGACATTTCTTGTCGAATATATCGGTATCGGTTTAATCCCAAATCTTACCAAATTGAGTTCCCATCTGATTTTCAATCATCAGTATTCTCGAAGGCTTACGGTTCAATTTTATTTTATTTCCATGAAATCAAGATGAATATTATGTTTGTTGAATGTTTCAGATCTGGTCTATATTAAACGTGGTTTCCTTGTTTTATTGGTAAGTTCGTTAATGATATCAATATACTCTTTTCAAACTTTAACATAGTGGATAGGATAAGGTTGCCAGAATTTTTTCCACTCCCATCCGGGCCTAGCAATTCCGGGCATTTTTTCAAAAAAACCTGGCAAAATCCGGGCATGGATTTCATTTTTTCAAATCCAAAAACCGGGCAAAAACCGGGCAAAATTTAGGTGTTATTATATATAAAAGCAAAGAAAAAATGCAAAAAATTCAAATTAATATTTAAAGATTTATAAAAGTAAATTAGCGAAATTATTTGAAATAGTCGTTGAAAATTTCGATACCGCTAATCGATTTTGCTGAAACTTACTCAAAAACTTTGATTTTTTTTTGGTTTCTTCGTGAAAATTGTGAAAAAATCCGGGCAATATCCGGACTTTTTTCACGATATCCGGGCAACCGGGCCGAACCGGACTTTCTCGAAATTTTGCATCAAATATCCGGGCAAACCCGGATAAATCCGGGCAATCTGGCAAGCTTAGGATAGGATGAACCCACAAACGTTTTTGGAGTCTTCTCATAAGGCTGGAACAAATATCATCTTCTTCTTTTGTCACCCCCCCCCCCTCCCCCTTCGAAATTTCCAAAAACCCGAAGGGGGGAATAAATAAAGTGTGAAGTAATTTAAGTAAATTTTTATTTAAAAAAAATCCATCCACAGGTGGCTATCGTAATATGACAAGTTGCATACACAAGCGGGATGTTTTTTTCCATCTCGGAACCTAAGAAAAACTTATGATGATTGAGAATTATCCTTTTCCGCATGGTTTCGAATAAGTTTTTTAGTAGTTATTAGAACTGGGAAGTTTATTTCCCAACTATTTTAAAAATCAATGTATTTTTTATGTTCAGAATTGTTATGGAGCCACCAAAATAGTTCAATTTTACTTCCGTTTCGGAAAGTGAACTTGACACTGAAAATCATGATGTTGAAATTTTGAACGTTTCCGGTATCAAAGCTGGGAATCACTTCCGTGCGGCAAGGACTTCTTGTAGGTCAGCCCGGCAACCGAGACACACCCAGCCAACCATGAAGCTAGACCGACCGAATGGCTGCCGGAGGAAAATTGACGCCAATTTGTGCGTTTCGTTTGCGCCAACATGGGAACGGTTTTTCAAGGGTTGAGGCACAAACACACATACAATTTATCACATCCACGTACAATGTACGAGGTTTTTGTATCAGCCATATTATCAACATCAACAACAACAACAACATCATCATCAGCAGCGAATGGATGGCTCG
Organism: Uranotaenia lowii; assembly: GCF_029784155.1. NCBI lineage: Eukaryota > Metazoa > Arthropoda > Insecta > Diptera > Culicidae > Uranotaenia > Uranotaenia lowii. Next base: position 279,988,311 of record NC_073692.1, on the reverse strand, counting down.
TGTAGAATATAGCTCAGCCCAGCCCTAATCAAAAGGAAGAAGAACCATCAGAAATTGTCCCTCAATAGTCTTGGGCGACTTGTTTGTTGGACTTGGACCTCGTCGTCGTCGTCGTCAGTGGATCGTAAAAGTAGCAAGACGGAAAGGCTAATTTCATTCGACGGACAGCAATTTGTTCGCCGCTGGCTTAGGAACTTCCGATGATGGGCTCCATGGACATCGGACGTGGCCCCATCTATGCCAAGGGACACAAAAGCAGCCCGACAAATGGCAGCATTTGACCAGAGCGCCGCGCCGGGAAGAAGGTCGGCTGTTGGCTTTCTCGGAATAATGGCACTACAGCAGCAATGGCGAAAGCTGATGCCTTCCAAGGCTCCCTGCTTAGCCTAGTCGGATGTGCCATTTGCCATGTGGAGGTGGGGGTGGCTATAGTATCGTTTTGATGAGCACAGGTGGGTGAAATGAAGAAAAATGAGAACGATAAGGCGCTTCCGAAAGGAAAATGGCGAAAGATGTCACCTTGCTGCTTCCGGGTTGGTGTATGGGTGTGTATGGTGGCGACGACGGAGGCTTTTTCTGGTTCCTGGAGTCAACCAACAAGCAAGGGACACTAGCAAGCAGCAGACATAGTTTGGCTACTGGCACCCTGCTACGGATTTCTGCAAAGCAATTGCCACCATTAGGGGTTTTTATTGCACGGCGGCAGTCGTCCTAGGTTGGCATCAGCTTTAATGGGGTCCATTGTTGGGAACCATCAATGATGGCAGTGTGGCGGGTGGCATCCAGCAAAGAATCGGTGGTTTGATTCGTGCAGCCCATTCGTACCATAAGGCAAGATAACAATTGTATACAATTCTGTTTCCAGCATGATTATGGTAGTTATCCTTCTTTGGCTGGCGGCGGACTTGCGAATAAATGTTGCTACATTTGATTGCACAACACATAAAAACGGGATTTACACGAAACTTGTCGACATTATTTGAATGACTCTACTGAGAGGTGTTAGGCATTTATCTTCAAGATGGTTAATGTTTATTTGCTAAGAAAATATGCTCCAGTTGTGCTCTTAATGCAAGTTGTTTACGCTCGCTCTCCTTCCTGGAGAAAATGACAGATGGTTTTTCTTTAAAAGACGTAATTTCTTGAAAGGCATACACCGTGTTAGCCAATTGGGCTTTACAGACTGAATAAATGAAGTGGACAATTTAAGAACAATATTGAACACCCAGTACCGATATGGTAATCGAAACCATGCCATCATTGAGTCAGCGATTACTGTCTTACCATGCCAACTACTCGACTACCGAGCCGTTTTAAAATTATAAGGGAGTAGAGTAGAAGCAGAGTTTTTAATCTTGAAGGTTTTTTTTTAGCTAAAATCGATTAAACAATACTGATTGCTTGAAAAAAAATTGTTTACTTTAGCTTTTTTTTCAATTTTTTTTTTTTTTTTTTTTTTTTTTTTTTTTTTTTTTTTTTTTTTTTTTTTTTTTTATACATGAGCAGGGAAAAGCCCGCGGGAGTGGAACTTTTTTCATGTTCCTTCTCCAGTGGGCGCAAAACCTCCTCATCACTATTTATTTTCTTTTTTTTTCAACTTTTTCAATTTTTTACAATAATTTGTGTACAATAATTTCGTTTCACTTGAACACTTGAATTTTTCAAATCACTTGTTATGGCTGGAATTTTATTCGGTGGTGGCGGTTGTTGGAGGCGGTGGTCGTTGGCGGTGGTGGCGGCGGTTGGAGGCGGTGGTTGGGGGCGGCGGTATTTGGCGGAAATAATAACATCCCTGAGTAGACTTTGATGCCTAAATCAAAGCAAAATGGAGACCAAAATAAGGCATAATTTGGTTAGCATTGTTTATTTTTTATTGTTTATTGTTCATAAAAAAGACCATCTGATGTGTTTCTTAATGGTTAACTTATATCTAGGTCTACCTAACCGTACAATTAGAGTTTTCTAAATAGTTTCTAAACTGGTCACTTATGATAGATTCGATCAAGCGTTTAAATGTTCCAGTTGAGATATTAAATTCAAAGAGAGCATAATGGCGTAAGAAGCTTATTTTGCGGAACGTATGGAGTCGTTGCTGCCATAGCGTGTATTTCTCGATTCAAGTGAAAGCCAGTCACGATTTAGCAGAGTTCTTTCTGGGACATAAATATTACAGCTGGAGAGTATCCAAGAACAGTCGATTTCATTTCTGAGTATTTTCGCCACAAATAGTGATTGACAGTTGGAATGGCGTTCCAAGAACGTGTGAAGGCCAAGCAAAGCACAACGTTGTGCATAAGGTAGGTTTCGAGGATTATCTCACGGTAGATCACGCAGATCATAACGAACGAATTTCTGTTGAACCGCTTCAAAACGCGCTACCCATGTAGCTTTAAATGGCCACCACACCAGATTTGTAGGTTCAAATATTGAATGGTCCAGGCAGTAATACAGAGCTCGAAGGCAAACAGGATCTGTAAATTCTTTACTCAGACGTATGACAAATCCCAGCATTCGGTTAGCCTTTTCAAGTGTAGCAGACGCTGTAGTGACGCTAAAATGTCATATGACTATCCAAAACAACGCCAAAATCCTTTATTTGATCAACACGATGTAGAAGTTCGCCCTGGATGTTGCAGTCGTACAAAAATGGAAGAAACGCTTAAGGCCAGTAGGTTGACAGCACACCAATTTACAACCGTATCGAGGAATCGCTGTAATATCTGATAATCTGCCAAACTATTAACGATCAAAAATATTTTCAAATCGTCTGCGTACATCAGTACTCCGCATCCAACAAGCAGCATGTTAATATCATTACAGAACAGGGTAAACAATAAAGGGCCCAAATTACTTCCTTGTGGTACCCCTGGAGTCAGAATGAAATCTGAAGATTCAAATGATCCGATTCTAATAGCAAAACATAATTGGTTAAGTAGCTTCCCTAGCGTTTTAACTTTAAAAGTAAAATTAAGGGATTCACTGAGTCAAATTCCACAGTGATGTCCGTGTACATTGCGTCGACTTTTTGCCACAATCGTAACACGATATTCAAATTAGGATTCATTAAAGTTTTCATAATGTCAAGTTGGAGGGGAAACTGAGTCCACAATGAGATAATTCATTTTTATCCGAAAGAAAACCTAGGTATCATTCTGATTTTTTTTTCTAGAGTATAAATTCACTCGATAGCAAAATGAAGCTCGATAATAGCAAAAATACACATAAATGGTAAAATATCAAGCAAAGTGTAGCTCGAACTGAATTTTGGATTTTATCAACTAAGCCGGAACAAATTTGAAATCTTTCTTTTTTCATTTAGAGTTGAAACATGACGAGGAAGGGCTCGGCGATAATAAAAGAAAGCCAAATCTACTCTATATATAAAAAATGGATATCTGTCTCTCTGTTTGTTCCCTATAGACTCGGATCCCTCCCTGTCAAACCAAAGACAAATGTTTGCAGAACCCAAGAACCGATTAAAAAAATAAGACCAAATTTGGCGTATAAGGTTATTTGAGTACGAAAAATATTTCAATGATTATTTGAGATTCCTTCCCTTTTCCAGTAGTGAGATAGGAAGGGAGAGGGAGCCTTCCTTACAATTTTTTACATAACTCAAAAACTAATCAAGCAAATGGAACCATATTTGGTATGGAATGGTATAAGGGTACGAGAAATGGTAAAATGAGTATTTGGAACCCATCACTCCTCCGACGGGAAGATATTAAGAGGGAAGGGGGGCTCCCTTACAATTTTGTGCTTAATTGGAGAGCTTATCGAGTAAATCGAGCAAATCGAACTAATCGAGCAAATGGAAATAAATTTTGCATGGGAAGATATTTGGGAACGATATATGTTTTTATGATTATTTGGAACCCCTCCCTCCTTCCGAAGGGGAAATAGGAGAAGTGGGGGAGCTTCCATACAAATTTTTGTAAAACTGAAGAACAAATCGAGCAAATGGATACACATTTTGGATGGGATGATATTAGGGTATGATAAATGTTTCCCTGAATCTTCGGTATCTCTTTATTCTTCCTGTGGAGAGATTGGGAGAGGTTCTCCTGTATTTTTTTTTGTACAAAACTACAAATCTGTTTAAGCTAAACTAATACGAAGAATATTTCTATTTTTTTTATTTGAGACCCTTCCCTTCTTCCTTGTGAAGATAGGAAAGAAGGAGGGAGGCTCCTATACAATTTTTTGCCCGTCTTGATAACTTATCGAAGAAATGAAGGGTTTTTGGATACAAAAAAATCGATATCATTATCAGAAACGCCTATCTCCTTCAAGTAGTGGAGGATGGGAGGAATAAAGGGAAGGGAGGGGCTCCCATATAGCTATTTTTAGTATAAATCGAGTACTTATCAATCAATAGAGACCATCATTTACTTATAAGAGAAGTTATTTGCGAACGGATTAATTCGGATCCTCCCTTTTTGTAGGGTGTAGTAGGAAAGGAGACAAGTTTTTTTTAGTATTTTATTTGGCATCACCCGAAAACTTATCAAACAAATGGAGCCAAATGCGGCGTGTGACGATAATTATATGTTAACATTGTTTTTATGCAAATTTGGGTGCCACCCCAGCCAACAAAAACCGAAGAAAAAAAATCCGTAAGCCCTTCTCCTTTTGGAAGAGGGAGGGGGTGGAGAATCAATATCGACAAAACATGCATTATGGCATAATTAAAGAACTCTTTTTACATACAAAAACTCACTAAAATTTTCTGATATTGATAAACAAATTAAAAAATCAAGTTTTACTAAATAAGATGAAATCATCTCCATTATTTTAAAATCGATGTTAACCTACAAAAAAAATAAAATTTTTTTTGCAAATTTTATTTATTTTTGGAAGGTGTAGCAAAGCACACCCGGTCAGCTAGTTTTCTACAAATTGTACAGAAACTTGCATTCAATCCACATTTCACAAAATCGAAAAATTTTGTTATTGTAGATAGTAAATTTGAAAAATTTCGAATACAAAGGATCCTCATTATCTGCAGATTGACTTTCGCTTTTTTAAATGTTTGATTTTTCGCATTTTTTTTTCAATCAAATTCATTAAACTTTATCAATTCCCTCCTTCGTCATTTTCGTAGAAATCGAAGGGAGGAATGATAAATGAAGAATTTCTCAAACTCTAGGGTATACAAAGCTTCGTTTTGGTTTAAAACTCATGCATGATTTTTTGCAGGATTCTCAAGTAACGTTTACATGAGTAAATTTGATCTTTTATGGGAAAATTTAATATTTTGTACTGAAAAATCAACAGCCTTTTTGTTTCTTTTGTGGAACCGAGCCCGCTAATGGTTTTTGTGCCAATTAATAAATTTTCTCAAGGAAATTTTTCACTGAACAACTTTGTCGAAGATCGTAATTTCGTATCATATTAGGAAAAAAAGGTAATTTCGTATCTTACTAGCCCTAAAAGTTTTTCGCTGTTTAACATGGGGTATGTCTTTTGGCATTGATGAACAATAAATGCAATTGACATAACTGCTGGATACCTAGCAAGGTATTGCATGACTACTTTTCATTTAATGCTTCGCGGGGAACAAGCAGTGATGTCAGTTGAATTTATTGTTTATCAATGCTAAGAGACATACCCCTGTTAAACAGCTAAAAAATTTTAGGGCTAGTAAAATACGAAATTACGGTCTTCGACAAAGTTGTTCAGCGAAAAATTTTCTAAATAAAATTTATAAATTGGCGCAAAAACTATAAGCGGGCTTGATCCAACAGAAGAAACAAAAATGATCTTGATTTTTCAGTACAAAATATTTAACCATACAAAGTTCAAATTTACTCATGTAAACGTTACTTAAAAATTCTGCAAAAAAACATGGATCAGTTTTTAACCAAAACGAAGCTTGTTAGACCCAAGGGTTAGAGAAATTCAAAAATGAGCCCAAACCGACTCAGTCTAACAACACGATATCTTAATGATTCTTTCCTTATCCAAAAACTGGAGCTAAGATAAATAAGCGAGGTTCTATTGTATATCACTAACAAATCTTAAGTTTTTATTTATTTTGATACATATATTCAAAACTTTCAGATATGGCACAAAATAATCAACATTTAAATATGTTTACGGTTATTCTGATGTTTGTCACTTTTTTTTTGAAAAAATCAAAAGTTCATTTTGTATTACACATTTTACTAAAAAAGTTTAATTGGTATCTTCATTTAATATGGAAAAACTTTTGTAATTGTGGAGTTTAAATCGCGTAATTGATGAACAAGAAACGAGCTGCAAGCTTCACGATTAACCATCTCTCAGCGTAAAAGTCAACCGTAAAATTAGGCCATTTTCCTCCAAACAGCATACAAGTTTCCACACATTTCAGTGTGATAACGGGTTTATAATTCAAACCGAATTACAGTTTCAACTTTCAAAGGCAGCCCGTTGAAAATGGTCGGACAAAAAATTGGATCAGCAGAAAAAAAACTTATCCTACCCTAGACGTTCGGTGCGAAGATGAAAAGTGGGACCCCCGAGAATGTCGGAGGAATCCGAAGAACTCAAACAAGGGTTTAACTTCGGTCGAGGCCTCGTGACTTTCCACACCGCCCCCAAAATCATGACACCCGGCACATGTGAACATGTGCTTCTTGTGGACCGTATGTGTGTGGATCTACTTTTTCCTTCAGCTCGGTCTATGATCAAACTCACAGCCCAAATAGAGTAGACGAAAGGAGGGATAAAAAAAAGTAAAGAATCCCAACACCCATCCAGTGCTCAAGAGAATTTCCCACCAACTTTGGGGCAACGCCTGGGCCAAGGAAGCTTAACGAGTTGGAAGAAACTTGTTCATTCATTTAATTTAAAATGTTCCTGCTCTTGTTCCATTCTCCGGTTTTGCTGTTGTCGAACAACACCATCACCGACACCAACAACGAACGGCTATACGCTCTCCTAGTTTCCAGTCCGGAAAAGTCAAAGTGAAACATCAGAGAAACGGCTTCGCAAGTATAGCAACAGCTAAAAACCAAACCAACTATACAAAACAACTTTCAGTTAAAAGCGAGATTTTTTCCGACTAAGCGAACCGAAAATGAAACTCGCGTGAAAAGGCGCCAAAAAGTTCTGTACGCTTTTCCACACGCTAAGAACTTTGGTTGGCGGCCAAGTTACGATGATGATGTGTTTCTAGCCGTTTGGCTCAAGGTTGGGGGAAACGGAAATGAAACGGAGAAAAAAACTAAAATGCAACTACACCGAGACCCTGACTGTTGGCTGACTTGAGCAAGGAAAACCTCAGACAGGAAGCGTAGAGTGTGTTGAGTAGCAGCTAAATTAGCTTGATGGAATCTTTAATTCTTTAATTCAAACACGAAACATATATATGTGTGGGTGGTTGGATTCCAAAAACAGCTTCAGGGAACTAATCACAGCGGAATATTGGTAGGAACAAGATCATTTTTATATGACTAAATCAAGACATCAATAATTAGTGAATTCAACTAAAGGTTACGCTTAATCAATAAAGTTATTGTTCGAGTGGGGTTCAAAACGCCTGAATGTATGCAACAGATAAGAAAAACATTTCCAATGACGAATAGATTTATTCTGCAATCTTACCAACTTATGTAAAATTTTTGAAACGTCCTTGTGAGTCTTTTAAATGGTTTTTCATTCTGTAGTGTTCTGGGAGGTTTTCGTAGTAAGCTAAAAAGATAACTTTGTGTTTATGCTTTCAATTTTATTATGTTACTTAAGAAGAACCTTCGACGTACTTGGTTCACATTTTTGCACTTTCGGTATTTAACACCTAGAGTTACCTGCCGGCAGGTAATGAATCGTGACTAATGGAGGTGTCATAATCGATTATCACCTGTGGTCAAAGGAAAACAGATTGCTCATACTACGTAATACCTGATGTCGGGAAATCGCTCTATTTACCTATATTAGAGGCAAGAGTGCCTCCAGTAGTCGGTATCGATAATGAAAGCAGCTTAGAGCGCATGAAAAGACGACAGCCAAAGACCATTCATTCATTCATCGGATCTCCCACTGGCCAACGACATGCTTTTAGTATAGTTCTGGTACCAACTACCCAATGTGTCGGTTGGTCTTTTCATTCATCTCCATTGACCGCAAATCGAGCACATAAGCTTTTCATGGTGTAAAGAAAACAAGTCAATTGGCTGCTTGGCATCACAATTTATTCACATCACGGAACGTAAATAACGGAATGCTCGCTTAACGAAAGATGTTAAAGCGATCGTGCCTCAACTTTTCACTCCGACCGGTGCGACAAAAGACGACGAATCAATGGGCTACGAGATGCCTAAAACGATATTTTTTGTCGGCATGAACTCGGGCAAAACGCGATTAGGTTCCATATTTTAAAGCCCTGCCTAACTGGAATAACAGATGAGAGCGACGGGCGGAAAAAAAGAACAACAGATTTTGTCGAGGGACTCGATGGCCGCCCTTGTTCTGTTTCATTTTCCCGGAGGATGTTTTCGCACCGTTCGAAGAAAAACAGCAGATTTTTACGCGCCTGTTTTAGGTGCAGAAACAATATTTTCTGAATGAATTATTAAAGAGGCGCGAAAACACCAAGCACCCACCTTCCTCGGTTTGATGGGTTGATGATGGCGCCGGCTTGGTTTTTACGGAAAACTCCTGAGGCTTCGGTTTCTTTTCGTCAATTAAACTTTATAATAGGATTTTCACCTCGAGAGTTTGAATTGTTGTCTTCCTCAGAATCCGCAAAGTGGCTAATGAAGAGTGGTTTTATGGCGAGAGTTTTTTTTCCCGATCCAATTTGCTTGAATGGGATAAAGAATTTGTTTAGAATATAATCAACATGTTTAACATTTACTAGCTTTGAAAATACTGCATTTTCTGAGCATGCAGCAGCTTCATTCCATTGTAGAAATGTTCCCACTTTCATACTTTTGTGAAGACTAGTTCCAGGCTATGTGGAGGCATAACTTCAACTAAACATTATTGCAAAAGTTGCAACTTTGAGCAAACTGTAATACAATCCCATCAATGCTACATGTAAATTCAACGTATAAAAGTGCCCCCGAGATCCGTACATCAGAAGAACAACAACAAAAACTAGAGCTCTGCCACATAAAATCAACCACCTTCCAGAAGTGGAAAGACTTTCAAGCCCCAGATGAGTTTGTAGGTACACCGAAATTTCCGACATTGCGCTCAGTCGGCACTTTTATCAGGTTTCTGTAACCGCCTCAATCCAGTGGCTGCCAAAAGCCAACCAGAAATGCGAGGAAAGGGGGGATGAAATTTCATCCCCCCATACATCACTTAAGGCCAGAGCATGGCACGAATGAGTACCTACAGGAAAAAAAAAACCCTGAACCTTTCCACAAAAGCACAAAAACCATCCACACATTGCCGAACTATAAATTCTCATATGGTGAATATAAATTCAAACTTTTTCCGGTTCCAGGGCTGCCGCACACCACCATTCTCGTCGGTTCACCTGGGCCCAAGCGCCGGGAAATAGCCATTCTAATCAACTGGACTCCCGAGCTTCGTCTGCCATAATGTGAGTAGGGTTGCGATGGGATTGCAGGCGTCGCAGCTACTAGTTGGAAATTTTTGCGGAACCTAGCTGGTTTTTTTTCTGGTGTTTCTGACGAAAGGTTTTGAAAACCGTTTTCAAATTCGAAAATATTTTAGCTCTGTATAAGATTCCAAAACATTCTTAAAATATAAGCACTAAACTCGATTTTTTCAGCCAAAAATTTGAAACAAAAATTTCTATTGCTGAAAGTTTAGAACTATTTTTCAACTGTTAATAAATAACTTGACCAGAAATTTTTGTCGAGTGCTATTGCCTATAAATTTTCGCATCGATGTTTTGACGACTTTAATTTTAAAATAAAATATAAAGCATCTCAACCAGCTCTTCAGCAGCTGTCTCCGCCATCTTCTTTGTTTATGTTTGTGTAACGTCTCCATCGGGAAAAAGTTACGAGAAAGCTGCTTCGTTGCTGCTGTTCCAGATTGCCTCGCCGCCAAGCCCGCCGACTCGAATGATAAGAAAAATTCATCAAACTATCTTGAAGTTGAAGAAAGAGACTTCAATGACGGCTTTTTCCATCAATTGAAGTTGACTTCAAAAGTGCATCTTCAATTTCTACTGACGGCGATGGTTGGGTGCTCTGAGAAGAAATAAATTTTTCTTCGCGTTTCCTCTAGATGGGATTTTGGTTCTTTCGTTTTCGTTAGTTTTCAATTGCCTTCTAGTTCCGAGTTGCATAAATTGAAGCGCTTCAAGGTGGAATTTCACCTCGATCGCTGAAAAATAAGCCAGTCAAAGTAAAGAAGTTCGATTCGAATATCTCTCTATTAGAATAATGCGATCTTTAAAAAAGGCAAAAAGCGGGCTGAATTTCCATAGAAAGCAAAAGAAAAACTTTTGCTTGACTTGATGTTTTTTTTTCTGTAGTTTTTTCGAAGAAGGTAGCAAAAAACTGGAATAGTAATCAGATAACAGCAGAAACAGAAAGCTGCTGCCAAGTTTTGCCAATCCAACACTTTCAGTACCTAAATTTCGAAACTCCCTGGAGAGCTTTCTCAAGGACAGCAGCAATTGAGCAACTTTTTTCGTCCATCTTCAAGATATTCTCACCCCCAAACGAGGGTCCCAAAACGCCATGTGTATCAATCGAATCCAATTGGAGACATTTGTGTCCGGTTGATTCTTTTTGGCGACGAGCGGCAGCCAAAACCATGGCGGACAAAGAAAGAAATCCTTTGATAAACTTTGAATCACCAGAGCGGAACAATTTTATGTCGATACGAGGAGAACGAGATGAACGGAAGAAACAAAACAAAAACGAAGGGAGATATACCTACATGTATATATTTTGAGGTTATCGTATTCTTTTTCTCTTCTCGGATTGGGAAGGTTGGGAGCTGCAATCGAATTGAATCTTCAGCCCAAATTAAATTATCGGAAAACACATAGAGCTCAGACAGGGGCAGAATGCTAGGAGAAAACGGTTCTTATCGAGTGAAGAGGTGAGATGCGAGAGGATAGGTGGGCGTTAAGGATATCCGATTGGTATTTCAAGATTTTGCAGTAAAATTAAAGAGAATAGAGATAAGTTGTGTATTTTTTGGTGTTTTGTAAAACAGTCAAGAGATCTTAACACAAGAGATCAATAGGATTTTTTTTTTAAATATTTAACCGTTAAACTGAAAATGTAACATGTGTTTAGCGAAAACTTCTTCAACCATTTATTTCTTTTAACTTCTAGCGTCCTTACTTACTTCCATCTCTACACATGAATTGAAAGGTGTCTTCAATATACCTGAAAGTAGAAAGAAGATATGAAAATTAATAATTTGAAATTATCGAGAAAGAAATGATAAAATTGTGATTATGAAAACAAAAATGTGCATGGCTATTCAAATAATTTAGTCATCGATACTGAATGACATAGTCCTATTTGCCGCTGGTAGTGTTCGTGATATTATGCTGGTTGTTACAATAACACTTTTCAGTTTGGGACAATTAACCTCAAAAACGACCATGTTTGTCAACCGGCTGCCCGTTTTTTGTACAGAGAGATTTTGAGGTTAATTGTCCCTTCTCATCTGTACACGATCAGCAAGTATGGGTAAGAAATGTTAAAAACAACTCTATAGCGCTTAATTTAAAAAATTGCATCTCATATTTTGGTGTCATTTCTCTGCAAGGCATAATAACACATATTGTAGTCATTCATTTTTTTGTCATTGAGATCATTAGGATGATTCAAACTTTTTTTTACATACATTCAGGGGTTAAAATATGGAAAAAGTTCCCAAGCCACAAACTACGAAATAAAAATTAATATTATATCAGGTAAATTCATTTGCTCATTACTTTTCCCAGTGATCCAAGGAAATCCTATAGTGTTCTTGGTTTTTTTTTGACAGGTTTACACTTAGAAGAATGGCCTTAATTAAGCCTTTCACGGAAAAATCTACGATATCAAGAAATTACCATTGAAATAATTCAGATAGCAATTTATGTATGTATATGATACTAGCTGATCCCATACGAACTTCGTTTCGCTTTCAACTTGGAATTTGTCATGAACAGTTTGTATGAAAGTCAATTGTAAAGTCAAGTCAGCATTTTCCATATGCAATTTCGAATTCATTGTTAAGAAATAATTGCAAACATATTGGACGATCACTTTCTGCTACTAAATTTGTAATCAGGAATCAATAAACCGTGCCAAAAAAAAACTCGACTCGATCGTTGCATAACAACGCAATTATTGCCAAAAGGTTAAACCCCTTTCAGTGGCCTCTTATTCAATCTTTGATATCTGAAATCGATTGCCCTTCCCTCAAAACTCCTGTGTGCAAATTTTCAAAGCAATCCATTGCATAATAACGTCAAAATTGCTAAAAACAGTGAAAGAAATAATTTATATGGACGACCCTTTTCGTCGACCCCTGGCAAAACATTCGACATCTGAAATCGATTGCTCGTCTTTGAAAACTACCGTGTGCAAATTTTCATCCCAATCCGATGTATAATAACGACGATATTGCAAAAATATTGAAAGGTTAACAGGGACGACCCCTTTTTCCGGCCCCTTCCAATGAATTTGATACCTGAAATCGATTGCTCGTCCCTCAAAACTCTCGTGTACCAATTTTCATCTGAATCCAATGTATAAAAACGACAATATCGCATTAACAGTGAATATTTAATATGGACGACCCCTATGGCCGACCCCTGATTTAAGTTTGGATTAGTGAAATCGATTGTTTGTCCATAATAACTCCTATGTGCCAATTTTCATTCCAATCCGATGTATAAAAACGGCAATATCACTAAGATATTGGAAAGTTAATATGGACGACCCCTTACACTAAATTGGATACCTCAAATCGATTGCACGTCACTCAAAACTATCGTATACCAATTTTCATCTGAATACGATGTATAATAAAGTCAATATCACAAAAACAGCGAACAGTTAATATGGACGACCCCTTTGGCTGACCCCTCACACAAAGTTTTACACCTGAAATCGATTGCTCTTCTTTCAAAACACTCATGTGCAAAATTTCAACACAATCCGACGAAAATTAACGTCAATATTGCGAGAACAATATTTGTCTTGTATGGACGACCCCCTTCAGAAGGGGTCATCCGTAAATCTGAAAACATTTTTCATCATTCCTGGTCCTATTGAGCATCTATGCCAAATTTCAGATCTCTAGCTCTTAAGACGGCTGAGTCTATAGAGGACAAACAAACAAACATACAGAAATTGCTTTTTATATATATACACTGCCGGCCAAAAGTTTGGGATCACCCACTAAAAACATGCAAATTTTGATCGTTCATATCACAGCCGTCTGAGGACATATTGAAAATCTTCTGATCTCATTTGAAAGATAATGAGCAATAGCTATCTCGGAGGTATTTTTTCCAAATATAATGTTTTAGTTTTGAACTTAAAACTTAACCTAAAGTTATACTATTTTCAAAAAATCGCACTCAATATTCAAAGCCGATCATCTCGGGATAGGGTGGACCAAATCTCAAAATTTGAGTGGCATTAGAATTCCTGTTCTTTACTTCTCAAAACACAATCAAAAAATTTTGTGAAAAAATTCAAAAACGTATTTTTAATTAATAAAATAGACACTTGAGTTATCGTCCAAAAGTTTGGGATCACCTCTTTGTATGATGGGTTTGGGATCATTTTTATAAAAACATGCAAATTTGTTTTATTCATATCTTTCTCATCTAACATCTTATTTCAGATCTGAAGGGTTCATTTGGAAGCTAAGGAATTGTTGTTTTTCATTAAATTCATTCAAAAATTATAATTTGAAGTGATAACCATAAAAAAATCACCTTTAATTAATTGTTTTTTTGAAAGTTCCCAGATTTTTTTATAGTTCTCACCTTAAAATATAATTTTTGAATGAATTTATTAAAAAACAACAATTCCTTAGCTTCCAAATGAACTCTTCAGCTCTGCAATACGTTGTTAGATGAGAAAGATATGAATAAAATAAATTTGCATGTTTTTATAAGAATGATTCCAAACTCACCATACAAAGAGGTGATCCCAAACTTTTGGACGATAACTCAAGTGTCTATTTTATTAATTAAAAATACATTCTTGAATTTTTTCTCAAATTTTTTTGATTGTGTTTTGAGAAGTAAAGAACAGGAATTCTAATGCCACTCAAATTTTGAAATTTGGTCCACCCTATCCCGAGATGATCGGCTTTGAATATTGAGTGCGACTTTTTGAAAATGTTATAACTTTAGGTTTAGTTTTAAGTTCAAAACTAAAACATTATATTTGGACAAAATACCTCCGAGATAGCTATTGCTCATTATCTTTCAAATGAGATCAGAAGATTTTCAATATGTCCTAAGACGGCTGAGATATGAACGATGAAAATTTGCATGTTTTTTAGTGGGTGATCCCAAACTTTAGGCCGGCAGTGTAGATGAGAATCAGGACTTGAAATCTGCGTTCGGAATTCACAAGTCTACATACTGAGTACCTATCTGTTAAAAATTTTGTTTTGATTCGTATTAAATTCATATTATTTTCTTAAGTCAGCTTCGTCCGACTTATTCACAATAAATATAGTGAAATTTTAAACCTTTTGGTAATAATCCTACATTTTGCATCACACTTTTAAGTCAAGGTTTCGACTTGAGAGTATGACAAACGATTTCTAGGCCATCGGAAAAAAATGCAAGCTTGAAAAATTTGTTTTTGGAACGATACAACACTCTTAAAAATAGGTTTTTAGTTAATAAAAATTCTAAATTTGTCAAGTCAGTTAAGATGATTCCTAAGTTGTTTTTTTTTGTTTGATTGATGTTTCTTTTGCTCATATGAGGTTGTTGTGAGTGGTTGTAAAACAGAAAATTTCTTCGAATATTTTTTCGTCACCACATGAGAACTGTGGAACTAAATGATATTTCTGAAATGCATTTACCGTTGTGAAAAAAAGAAGTGATCTCTAAAAGTAGGTGCGCTTCGAAAAAGATTCAAAAACAGTTTCGCTAAAAGAGATGATCACTTGCCTCGTGTGGCCATCATATTATTTCCCCTATACAAAAGTTGTTATAAAGCAGTCGTAATATGTTTCAAATTTGAGAAAAGATGGTTGAAGTGTGTAAAAACTACTATCGAAAAAATACTGAAAGTCAAGTTCACTAGCCCCTGTGGTTATGCAACCAACCTATATTCTGTTATTGTTGTAACATCATTAGTAAAAAAAACTTCCAGAAAAATTCCATTCCTACATCAGAGCTGATAACACCAGCCAAACCGGAAGTACGTGGAAATTCTCACGCAAAACCATCTGGCCAGCCAGCCAGCCAGCCGTTAACCTTCACCCTTCCCTGGACAACATCTTTGAAGAGAAATTATCCTCCCGCCTCGGAGGAATCTGTCCAAACAAATCCCCAGTCCTACTCAGAAGAAGAAAAAAACACCCCGGAGACGAGAAACGGGAAGGATCCTCGTTGTTGGCGCCTTAATGCGCATAAATATCGCAAGAAGAAAATAATTACGCTAAAATTTATGGCCTCTAATGATAATTACGACTTTTGAGTTTGGATATAAATTTCACGTTTCGCTGCAACCTCCCCAAAGTCTCCCAGACATGAGAAGAGCGAGGCATATGGACTCTTCCCAAGTTCGGAAGGGAGTAATTTTCCAAAGGGTGGGGAAGTGGCGGAATCCGACAAAGATACGCGGCACCCCGAAAGGAAGATATTAAAGTTTCTCGGAAGTCAGCAAGTGCTTATCCACTGGGAAACCAGGATGGAGGAACTTGTGCAGCACTGTCATTAAGCCGTTAAAGTTCGCGCTTTTGGGCTAGGATTTTCCCGTCCCGATGGAAAAGCGTTCTGATTCCGGAAGCCAAAGTGTCGCTCTTCGTTGCCGGCCATTTCAACCCGAACATCCAACAAACAGGCAGGGGCAAGACACAACATGTTTGAGCTGAGCTGAAGGACATCTTTTGCTAATTTCGAAAGCTGCTGCTCGTCTTCGTTGGATAAAGTGGCATGCATGCGCCACCGTTGTCGACTTTGTGGCATGTTGTTCTGATGTAGTTTGGTTTCGTTGGAATATGAAGGCCTAATCAGGGCGGGCTCTCACACCGATAAGGCTTTATGCGAGACACGTGAACCGGCCTACCGGAGCTCAACGGAACCATTTTCCAGCGGCAAGGCAAGGCAATCAGATAAACTCAAATTCGAACAGAAGGTTCATGGGTTTTCCCGAAAACCATTTTACCGAATTTTGATTTTTCTAAGACTCTGAAGAAAAGTTGTTATAGTCTTGTTCTCGAAAATTTTCTTAAACAGCTGGCATAGCAGTAGGCATAGGCACACAGCTAGTAAGACTGAATGGGATTAGACAAATGATGAGTTCGAGTATCATTTCTCATAGGCAAATTTTTTGTTCGCCTTAGTGGCGTAGCGGTTAGCCTGGTGAAATGGCCGCAGATTCGATTCCCATTTTTGGTACTGAGTGTTAAAAGATATTCTAAAGTTTTTCATGATTATACAGTCCAGTCTTCCGAAAATCAATAAAAACAAACACTCAGGATGCGTTTCCTGTTGGAAACATTCAGATTGTATAATGGGATAGCGCCTCTCGCAACTGCTTCGCCTGGCTGGTATGCAATCTCGATCAGCGCTCCTATCAGCTATGCAAACCGAGTCGCATCATTCAGAATCATCGGTTTAGCAAACATCGCATATCGGAGATGAGTGAGATACAAACTGATCCATTCTGAATCCCGGTAAATTTGAATCGGCAGAGAGGTAACTCAAATCGCCAGAGGGATCGTAACGATCTCTCTGGCGATTTTGCATCATTTCATCGTTAGAGAGGAACACACCATACGCGTGCCTTGGGTGAGTGCCACGAATTAAGCTAAGACACGCCCTCCAGAGAAACACACGAACACAATCCGAATCGTGTTTGTATGTTTCCCTCCGAGACGCGTGTTCGCCTGCCTGAGAAGTCGACAGCTACGATTGAAAGCACACACGGGACACGGGGACAAAATGCGACCACACCGTGCGAGGGTACGATTCAAACTGATTTCGCATGTACGCATTCGTATTTGTTGCCTCTAGGTATCTCGGCAGGACAAACCGAATGAAAATATTTGCGTTCTTGGAGTGTCGCCGAAGTTAACCGTTTTATTCTAAGTTCGGTGACTCAACTCTCAATTTTTTGCATGCTCTGTCGATTTCTGAGAGGACGCGCTTACTGGGATGTAGCTCACTCAGTATCTGCCTGAATTATATGAAATTCAAAATTATTTTTTGCAGGACGAGAAAAATCAAACAGTTGTGCGGGACACCATAAATTCTCAGTAGTTTTAACGTGACGGACGATAGTTTAATAAGAGAACTTGTAAAATTTGAAAAACATGGCGAAAGTGAACATCTTTCCCTCACAAACACAACTTCAATTTGATTTTGATCATACTGATGTTAAAAAACGTTATAACAACAAATAAATTTATTAATTTGCTATATATCAAATCAAACAAAATACGCTAATGATCGGCTTCATGTATCACTCACTCACTGCCTGATCCATTCACTCCTGATCGAAGACCAACAAGATTCGCCATATGCATTGCGCATTGGTGAGATTCCAATTTGATGATGGTGCTGCACTGTTTTGACAGCAAGCATCGTACGAGGTGATCTGTATTTTAGCGATGAATTGAACGATCGATGATCGGGTAGGTCCAGTAGCAATCAATAACGAAACCTGACCGTTGTACGTTCAGGTGCGAAGTGCAATCAGAAACATTCATTGAAAATGAGTGATATTCGGAACACTGATACAGTCTGTATATCCTAAATCGGCAAACACGGCTTTCTTTTTAAAATTTCTCTCCGAGGTTACCAAGCATATTTTGGAAGTCAAGGTTGATTCGATTTTCATGTTGTAGAAAACGCAGGTTTCAGTGGTGGAATAGAGTTATCTAGTTATTAAATACATAGCTACACAATTCATTAGCGATTGCTATTGTCTCATTTATCATCTTCTCTAACCGGGAAAGTACTCATTTCTGAATGAGTATTTTGATACTCTTACCCAGAATATCTGGCAACACTATTGTGTTACCACGAAACCAAATTGAGAAGTCTGGCTTAACCGTGTGATGATGTAAAAATTTGTACCGTGTTTATCGTCATCACCTGTCATCAGCAATCATTGAACTTTTGTTCTCGATTGCGAATTAGACATAGCGAGAGGAACAAAAACAAACAATGTTTTGGTTCTGCTCGTGGCAGCAGAAGTCTGCTGCTGTTCCGGACGCCGGAGGAAACTGTAAGTTTCAAAACATATCAAACGAAAAATACTTTCGGGTCAACGACATTCGGAAAAATCTCCATCTGCCAAAATTATGACACACGTAGTCGATGTGCTGCGGGCTCTGGCCTTGTAGCTTCCTTCGGATAATGACGACCGGGGAGCCCAAAATACTCACAAGATTACACACCACATACCTACACAAGTCGGATAAAGCAAAGAAGCGTCGCATCGTCGCACAGTTTGTCTGATCCCCGTTGGACTAATTTAGCTGACACTCTTTGACTTCGTCGCCTCTATTGCCATCTCTTCCGCCCGATAAGCTCGCAACACCACCCTTTTCGACTTTTTCCCCCATCCAGGGAAAAAACTTCCCATCAATAACCCAAACAACCCGACACAAAAAGTGGTTTTCATTCATTTACTCCGAACGAAGCCTTCCACTGGGAGAATATGGGAATGTCATTCGTTCGCCGGTTTTTGTCTCCGTGTCGGAATTTTTCTATTGGTACCATACGGCATCATTCTTTCGAAAATGCTAAGAACCATCAAAAAACCAACCTCCATAAGGCCGGCTTCAGCAGGTTCCATTCCGTGGGGATTTCCAGTAGCGCTTCCAACACAGACGGAAGGTTGCCGCATTTGTGCTACACCTAAAATGCCACCAGGATGTGATGTCATGCGACCGACCAACTTCTCTCCTCATCCGGATGCAAAGTTCGAGAACCGAGGCCTAGGTGGATACCTGGTTTGAGGTCATCAATATCGCAGGGTTCTGAAGCAAAAAGAGGAAAAGGCACCGAAAAAAAACAACTTTCCTCGATGATGTTTTTGGCGCCCGAATGATGATGTGTGGGTTACGGTACCTGCCTACATTTAGGAGTCCCATATGTGTTTAGCTGTTTTGGGGCACAAAAGGACACTCTCACTTTCGGTACAAGATGAATTTTCTGTTGCCGTTCTGGGGCCAACCTGGTTGGATTCCTAACCTCTGTTGCTATGCGGTAGAGCTCAATTGAGGCAGACTGTTTTTTCGAGGCTTCATCGTTTGATTCCGGTGAGGAAAAACACTAGATTTTTTGGGAAACAAAAATACTTGCGCTTCTGATTGCCTCATATTGTTTCAAACAACTTAATGCTTGAAAAACAGGAGAAATCTAAAAAATAAAATGCTTTTTGAAATAATGTGTGTACCGAATATTGAGGAAACATTTTTTAAAGGCATCAGTTAATACTTTTATAAGTACATAGTTATGTGTTACGTCTGCAAGTTTTGATATACATACTATTTGAGAAAACTAAAGCAAGATATCTTCAAATAGTACTTAAAAAGAACGATGATCCTTAACCACAAGTATGCTATACTTTCACTGCACGTAAAAAATAGAAGAAATCTAAAATTTAAATTTATAATATTCTTTAAATCTCTTCAGAAGCGTTCAAATCGTAATGCGGAATTTCAAAAAATGATGTTCATTTTTAATTTACTCTAAAAAATAGTTTAGGTTGCAAAAACTTGAACTTTGAAAAGAGGAATTTGAGTTTTTTTTTAAATTTAGTTTAGCAAATAATGTGATCCGGAATGTTTTGAACCATATCTTGGAATCCAGGCCAGATTTGACTTATTTCGAATTATTTATTGAATTTATTAACAAGCTCTAAGAAAATCTGGAACTAACGATAATCAAAGTATCTAGCACGATCTACTTTAAAGATATTCGGATACACCTAAAATGTTTTACTGAAACCTTGATTTTTTTGGTAATTGGGTAGTTTTTTTTTTGATATTTTATAAATTATCCTACATCATTAAAAAAAATGATAAGACTGTGTTAAAAAATTGAAATGTAACCAATTCTTCGATACCGAAGGTGAATGACCACAAAGGTTTAAATCCTCTTTAAATTTATTAAAAATAGAATAAAATAGACAAGGCTGTTTTTGTATGATTTTTAAAAATAAACATTCGGCTTATTCGGCCGATTACTAAGCTCAACAATTCGGCGAACCGAATATTCGGCTTAACGGTTTTTTTGGTGATACTCTAAGCCATTTGGTGGTATTCGACCAACCGAATTTTAGGTAAATCTCTAATATCTATTCTCAGTCGTTATCAAGGTTCCATTAGTTGAAATTTTTGAAGAGTAAGTTGGTTTTCAATTAAGTTATGTTTAAGGTTTTAGATTTGAAGTAATTTTTCTTTTATCGAATACATATAACATTATTAATGAAAATTCGACTACTAACTTTGGCATTGGTAGAATCCCAGCAAAAAAGCAGAGATTGCAAATTTGCTAGTTTGATGCTTTTTTCTAAATTAAGGTGTAATGTCCATTTATAAATTAAAATTAATAATTTTTTATAAGAATGAAACCCCTCCAGAAAATCAACATCAACTAGCATTTAAAATAACAAATTAATTTTCTGAAACTTATAAATCATCAATAATCACCATCACACTTACTTTGAGATTTTTATATTTTTTTGTAACCGAAGCGATAACGATCTCATTATTGATTTTGATCTGTCGAATTTAGAACAGAACATCCGAAAAAAACTCTAAACTTAAAAAAAAATCGATTGAGAGTACTGAATTACTGATTGGAAATTTGTTAAGCAAACGATAAAATTAAAATTATTAAAAACTTTAAATTTGTTTGTGTTTTTCGACATTTTTTATGCAACCAATAGTCGCATCTGTGCTTAAATGAAGGCTTTGAAAGTTACATATTGACTGAAAAAGAGAAAAAAAAAACAATTCCCTTAAGCTTACTATAAATACTCATTGATGAACTTGACAGTTACAAAACTTATATCTACGTTGTAGATGACTTATTTTGCCCAATTCCCATGAGTGAACTATATTTACTCATGAACTTGAAAGTGGTTAAAGTGATTTATAACACAGAGAATAGACGCCCTTTTTGAACCAATTTTGTTTTTTGGCTGGGCCACCAGATGTCTCTAAACACACCAAAGAGAACTGTCAAAACAAATCAGAGAAAAAAAAACAAAATTTGATTGAGTTTTTAACAGGTCGTATGAGCTACTTGGCATGTTTAAAGAAAATCGCTGTTAAAGTCTCGTTACACGTTACATAAAAAATGAATCCTAGAATTTATCCACTATTTTCATCAAACTTGCAAGAAGTACTAAATTTTTAAACAATGAGATGCAAATGAGATACGTGAACGAAACCCGCTCGGCATGCCTAGAATCAGTACTGCTTTGGGGAAAAAATCGTCAAGAATGTTCTTATTCGACTGGACATAGCCGATGCATTCTCTTACTTTGATAACTGTTCAAGAAATGCGAAAGCTTGATCCAAAAGTTGATCATGTTTTGATCAAGTTGATCATGTTTTTCTCTGCAGCAGTAGTACTAAATAGATTAGTTAAATTTTGGGCGAGTTAAAAGTTACTCTGCATTTATCAAGCAATAAATTGATGCCGTTCGTTTTACTGAGATATTGGTCACTTTATTCATGATTCCATATACGATTACGCCGTTTCGAAAACTGAACGCTTTGAAAATTGATTTGTTTCTTTTAAACGCCGCAACAGATGGAACTGTCTCCAGTCAATTTTTAACGTACTTTTCTGATGATTGCTTTAAAATTTTTACAAAGTTTTCTGAAGATTTTTTGTTCGAGCTTATCCGTCTGTTCTCTGTGTTTATAAGTACGTTGTAAGAGACTTAAATCACAAAAAGGGCACAAAAGTATCTTATACGGGATAAAATAAGCCACAAAAAGTGCATTGAGGTGCTTTTTTCCTGGCTGGCTGGCTAACTGGTGAGAAATGTTACAAAATTATATCACCACTTTGAGTTTTAGTTCCAATTAGAACAAAAGGCAGTCGGGCAAGTAATTTGATTTCTTGAGTGACCATTCTGGTGCGTAATATGTTTATCTGAAAATAAGGTTATTCAAACTTTTTTTTTTTAACTTTTTCGTACCTGTTTATGAAACTTTTTGTTGCTTGGGCTGTCATCAGAATTTGTAGATTCTTCACTGAAAGTTTGATAATTTTAAGTTTGCTTATCTTTTTACAAATTGTAACACTTTATTTTCAAAACTACATTTTCAAACCATACTTTTACGTTTTTTTTCAAAAAATACTTTTCCACAAGGACAAGGTTTTCAAAATCTAATCCCACCCTTTCCTTTAATTGAGCTTTTAGGTTTTCATATATTTAAAGCTTTTTTGATAGTAGACTTCTTTTTGTTTTCAGAAAACTCAAATAAAAATCCCTCAACCCCTGTCGTCATATTCGAACGAAAAAACTGTTTTATTATCAATTTTTCTCGTGATAATTCTTTTGTAAAACTTTTGCAAAAATTTCACAAAATTTTATAATTAAATAAACGTTCATTTCAGGCCTTTTACTTATTAAGTTTTCTGTGCCGAGTGTATCCAATTACATTTTGATTACATTTTGAATTATTTGTTATTGTTAGTATGGGAAAGGGGGCCGTAATAGTCGCGGCGACTCAACATGGTTAAAAATTTAATATTGAATTTCCCAAAATGTTTTGTTTGTTTCTTTTTCTTCAAGTTCCTTATTGGGTGCTTATTGATATTTAACCATGCCAAAACCCGACTTTAACCAAAAAGCTATCTAACTTGATAGTCTAACGCGTTTTTCGCCATTCCACCAACGATACTTTACGGTTGTCTTTTTGTATTTTCAGGACGCTTCCAGTTCGATTTTTCTTCTGCCACGCTCCCTGTGACAATGAAAGTCGATAAACGGAACTTCAGATACAATTTCTTCCGTTTCATCACAAGAATACACAATTCAAGGTGGGTTCCGTTTTCGATTTTGAGAAATTGTCCTCTTTTGTATAGTTTTTTTTCCTCTCTCTCCGTTCGCCTAAATTTTCACTGACGACCGAAAACGTGACAGGAATTTTTATCGATCATTCTGCCATCAATCGACTTCTATTTCGGCACAGACTTGTCCCAAATATTCCCGCACCCACACACAACATTTCCGAGAAAGACACTTTTTTCCGGGAAGACGATGGCAAAAACTCATTTCGAGCGTCCCCTTCTAGTCGATGCTTTGCTGGTGGTGTGGTGAATAAAGAATCAACTGTGTACCTTTCCTGTTTCGGAATTTTTGCGTAAACGCACACCACAGACAGTAAAGGAACCGGAAACCAAAGAATAGTCACCCCGGGGCGAGGAAAAGACAAAGGAAAATATCAGAAAATATGTGACAGACGAAAACGATGGAAGTGTGAAAGGGTATGGGACACGGAGAGCCTTATGGCGAAGTGAAAAATTTATGAATTTTTGTATCAGAAGTGACAGTTGCGAGCGTCACTTTGTGGAAGCAAATTTTCCCCTTGGAAAGCAATCCTGAATCTCAATTTTTGGGAAGGATTGAGCCAAGCCCCCTTATTTGGTGCCTGTCTTCGATAGTGGACCTTTTTTTCTCAATACGGTTTATTTACTTGGGAATTTTTAAGGCAGCATGAGGCGTTTTTATTTTGATTGACAAGTCATCAAGTTGTCAAATGGTTTCCAATACGAAATCAATATTTTCTTAAAGGTTGGTTTCGTTTGAAAGTTCTACTCGTAGGGTGAAATCGTTTGACTGAACTAATTTTAACTCGAAATTCTTCAGTCTGGTTGAAGAGTTAAAATTTTGCTTTTGATTGAATTGGTTGAAGATTATTTGAAATGAAATTTTCAAATTATTTACCCTAAGAAATCTGTTTTAAAGCTGTATTTGTTCTGTTACTTTTACTCGTATATTTTTGTTTCTCACACATCGCTGAGTCTCCTGCTCAGCTGTAATCATTTGATCTTGTCTTTATGACTCTCCGGGGGTCCTACGAGATACAACTCATCTTGATGGAATTGCACTTCTTACTGCTAGAGAAGTTTTATATTGCACCCCAAGTTTGTGTAGCCGTTTGTTTTTTCTTCACTATCCCGCTATGTTTTCAAAATGCAACCTGTCTGGCCACTTTCAATTAAGCACAACTCAATTATCTGATTGCATTTTAAGAAAGAATCTGAAGGAAAACTGAACGAAAAACTAACAACTCTTGCTGCCGGGGGAGCGGTGTTTTGTGTCTCAATTTTCCGCTTTGGTGAAGTTTTTCCATTCTTTTATCCATCCCGAATGGAAAGTTTCGGTTTGTTTTTCACCTTCTTCAAGGAAAACTTTAACCGTTTGGGAAACTGAGCCAGCCAGGATGCTGCTATCATTTGCACCATCATTCATGGTGAATGAGTTGTTTCATCTCAATAGGAACTATTTTAACGCGAAAATTAAGTAGATTATACGTAACCTAGAGGCACTAAATAGGCTGAAACTTCTGAGTTGATAAGTTGAAGTTCTATTTTGGTTTGCTATATTTTCTTAATTTAAACGACAGAATGCAAGTAGAAATTATGAGTTTTAATGTCAGGAACTCAAGATTCAGATTTCGTATTTAAAATTAAGGAAAATTTATCAAAAAAAAAAAATGCAAAGTTTCCCTTTTTTGCTGTTGGATTGGAAAAAGGATTCATATTCGAGAGTCTGTACATCCAATAAAAATGGATTTTACCTGGACTTATTCACTCTTTCCGATAGTTGATCCTCTTCAAAATAGTTGGTCCGTGCTTGACAGAAACGTTTCTTATGAAATTCTCCTCGATCATTTTAATCTTCTGTAAACTTTTTTAATGCATTTTTTTTATCCATCTATGATTTTGAAAACTAGAAATGTTTTACTCAAAGAAAGGCTGTAAAAATGAGATAGGTAACACTTTAAAGAAGAGTCGCAGACTTACGCTGAAAAAAACTTAAATTTAGCCTCAATTTAAATTCTTTGGTTCAACAAGAAAATCATTCAAATATAATGTTTTTTGTATGTTTTTTCTCAAAATTGGCAGCATTTTTCAAATTTTATATAAGACAAGATTAAATATCTCGGATATTTCTAAGCATTCAAGGTTGTCAGAATATTTACCAGATAAATTCAGATAGGGCTCTCGGGTAATTTTATGTTAAAACCTGAAAAAAATCCGGGCAACAGATTCAATATTTTCAATCCAAAAACCGAACAATATCCGGGCAAATTTGGTCAAAATCACGGAATTATTCATTCAAAACTCAGAAAGAATTCATTTGAAAAAAATTTTTTTTCAAGAAAACACATCAGCACATTTTAAATTGTATTTTTGGCTTCACAAAAACTGTTCATGATTATTTAGATTAAACTTGCAAAAAAAAAAATCGTTTTTGCACGCAAAAATAAAAAAATATAGTATACCTCACTCAATTTAAGCTTATTTTTTCAGTTTTGAAATAAAGTGAAAAATCTGGGCAATATCCCAGATTTGTTTCTACGAAATCGGGGCAACTAAGCCCGACCGAACTTTTCCAAAATTTTGTTTCATATACTCGGCAAGTCCGGGTAAAATCGGGCAATCTGGCAACGTTATCATAGCATCAACATAATAATCTGGTTCAGTTGAGCATGGTTCTTGCGATGTTAATATTTTTCGATTCATATTCTATAAGTTTCTTCCAAATGATGATGGCTCCAGATGTTTCTCAGGCAGGAGTCCTATCAGGATCCATTGAATGTAAAGCTAGGAAAAAGTCTAACTCCGGATGAAAAAGAACAGGAATTCCGCACGAAAAATCTATTTTCAATTCAACAATGAATGCAAAAAGTAAATTTAAATAATCATGGTAGATGATCAAAAACGGCTGTTTGAAAATATAAAAAGATTCTTAAAATTTCGAATTTTAAATTGCTTGAACTATAACATTTTCGAATTAATTTTTCGGAGTATGGTAGTTTTCTTGATATTCATTTTCTTAAATATATTTCATTTATCCATATTTTATCACTATTTGTATGTAAACATATTTGTACATAATTTGAAAATTTGGTATTTTAGAGTTTCTAAAATGTCCCGCTTTTTTCGGCGATGTCCTGCTTTTTTTAAGTATCTGGTAAGCTAAGGTTGCCAGATTGCCCGGTTTTATCCGAGTTTACCCGGATATTTATTAAAGAAATTATGGACAGTTTAGCATTGAAAAATGCCCGGATTTTGCTCGGATTTTTTCATCTTTTTTGCAAATTGTATTTTAATTTTTTTATATTTATGCCTCCCAAAACGAAATTTTTTGAACTAGTTTAATAAAAATAATCATGAAAAGTTTTTTGAAAGCCTTCAATACAATCTAAAATCTTTCGATGAGTTTTGATGAAAATTTTTTTTTCATATTTTTTCTATTTTTTGTTGAGTAATTTCTTGGTTTTGACAAAATTTGCCCGGATATTGTCCGGATTTTTTCTTGTCAATTTTGAAATCAAATACCCGGATTTTGCCAGGTTTTTATATAAAATTGCCCGGATTTCCCGACCCGGATGCGAGCTGAAAAAAATCTGGTAACCTTATGGTAAGCCTACCTTAGACTTTCAAATGTAGGTACCTAATTCTAGCCGTTTTTTAAAGCTATATTTGGAATTATATATGTACATCTAGTGAAGGATAAGGTTGTCGAAATTTAAGAAGAATCAATTATTTGACAGAATTGTTTGCAAGTTTTTGTCACAGAATCTGCCTCACAGGCCAGAGAATTGTTGAATATTTCACAGATGTCCCAAATTTTTGGAATCATGCAAACATTTTCAAATTCACAATTTTTTTCCCTTTCAACTGTTGTTATCTAATTCAAATGTTTATTGATTTTCACCAAGTTTTTTGTAAAAAACTAACTCATTTTTTAATTATAACAGCACTTTTTAGTGAAAATCGGCAAAAAGCATAACAGAAACTCGTCACACAATATTTTTTCGACAACCTTGATGTTAAGTCATGTGCTGTTGTTCTGGATGTTTTCTGAACAGAACACATGTAAATAATTAATGAGTCAATATGTAACTCTGTCATATATTTACTCTAGAATGTTATAAAGCATGTCTTTATTTGATAATATGCAGGATGCAATAGTTTTAATTAGGCGTTCTTTTTACATCAAATAATGACCAATTCACATTTCACGGTTTTCGAAATATTCAAAAATTCTCTTGATTCAATGTGTGCTTACTTCTAACTGCAAATTTTAAAAAAACCCAAAACCTGTGCAATTCAGTAGATTTTTTTAAAATCTACTTCATTTCAATTTTCAGTTGTATATATAAAAACAAACTTTTTATGTTAGAGGAAAGTGTTCGAACTAAATTCATTTCAATTTTAAATTGTATATATTAAAACAATTTTTTGATGTTACAGGAAAGTGTTCAAACTAAACAAAAACTAGATTTGAAAATTTAAAATAATAGGATAATTTATTGCAAAATTCAAATAAGTAATGAGAAATGTTTTCTTTAGTTAAGGAAGTCTGTTGTTTGCTGTACACAAACTCGATGGAATGTTCTATTCGAATGATTTTGTTTTTAGCATTAATTGGAACTAAGTTAACTACTCTTTATTTATGTTTTCAATGCACTTTTTTTAATACAATTTTCATTGCAAGATAAAATTTTTTCATCTTACTTGTTAAAAGAATTCATGATGTTTTACATTGATTGATTTGCTTATCAATCAATTTCAACTAAAATCATCATTTGTGGTAGTCATTCCCTAAAGTATAGAACTTAATGAATTTGTTGATAAACGAAGGACTTCTAACGCATATTAAATTGATGATCTAAACCAATCCCGCAGAAGCAAATAGAGTTATGATTAAAAATTCAATTAGACCAAGGAAGCGTTTCAGCCCTTTTATTGGAATTAAAAAAACGAGAAATCCTTGAAAAGGTGCAAATAAGATTTCGGCCCTCCCACCTTTGCAGCTAAACATGAATGAATGAAACATCCCACAGAAACAAACCAATGACAGCAGCTAGGTGATCCGAAGAAAGTCAGCGTGGTTAGCCATCATTAAATATTTAGCTCCCCATTTTTCCGGCTCCGAGGAAACAATACCCAGGAAACTCGGAGTTGGTTTAGAAACCTGCTTCAAGCTATCTCTGGAGCCACCGGAAATTTTCCTCGGTCGTCCTCCGGAATCAGTTGACCGTTTCAAGTTTCCTTAGCGGAGAATGAAGAAAAACAAATGCGATCCGCCATCCCTTTGATCCCATTAAGCCTCCGCAGCGATGTGGGGAAGGTTAAATGGATGAAGAGAGCTCGAAGCTTTCTCCCGTTGAGCCGAAGATACTCTTGGCTAGGTTGTTTTCATTTTCTTGGTTTGGCAGTTTCGCAAATAGTTGATTAGAATACAAATGAAAGTGCTCCTTCCAGTCACATCAACGAACGCCGCTAAGCAGCGGCAATCCGCAAAAACAACAACAGCAGCAATAGAGAAGTGCCAACAACAACTACAACTCCTAACATCCAAATAAGAGTGGAAGATTCCGGGTCGTGCTGGAATTTCGTCGAACCAAAATGGCGAAAATGGTATGAATAATTTACATATACGATTTTTTTTGGCTCTCTTTGTTTGGCCTCAAGAATGGAGAGCTTTTCGCAATTCTGTGTCCTGACTCTCGCTCGGCATGTTTATGTGTGGTGATTTTTCTTTCATGTGGCTACTAACAGTCAAGTTTGTTCGTTTTGTCTTCATGATTCTTTTTTTTTTTGCTATTCGAACAAACGTCATTTGATCGAAAGCTCTTTATCCTTTGCTGAAGTGTTTGTCTGAATACATATTTTCTTCGTTTTTGCTTGTCATGGGCACTGCAGTAGTTCGCTAGTGATGAAATCTGATTTTTTGTCTTGTTAACAATTTCCATGCATAGCAAAACTAACGACCCCGGCTTGGTTGCCTGTTTGAAATTCCGGTCCGGTAATTGGGCGTCTTGATTTGAAAAGCGAGAACAATTGCCCATGCGGCTGGCTTGACTTTCCGTTTTGCAGGGACATTGATCAGTAGAAATAGTTAGTCGAAAATTTTTCTTATGTTCTGATTAGGAAAACACGAATTTGAGTTTTTTTTTCTTGGAATGTGTATAGGAGAGTTATACAATTGTGTGATTATGATCGAAACTGTAATTTTCAATCTTTCTTAACTCATCACATAAAATACTGCTGAAGTTAGACTTAACAGTCCCAGTACTAACCTTGTCCATTTAATTTACAAAACATCCTAAGCAACCAAAAGTCTTATAAAACAGGTACGAAAAGGTTTACTCAGCCTTATCATTGATCTGAAAAACGTTCTTTGCAGCTCAAAATTTAAGTTCTTATTGATACTTTCAAGCTCCAAAACAAGTCTTAATGACCTGCTATTCGGCTTCCAGCGGCCTTTAATCCAGCTTCAAAAAAAGTTGTAAAATGAGCAAACCATTCTCTCTATCTCCAGTTTCGCTCTAGGCATCAGTTCGTATAACTTTTTCCGGATTTGGCTCTTGAACCGTCCGAATAAAAAATCGACTTTCGGGTTTCGAGTTATTCCACACGTGCGTGAGAACGAGCGCAATGTTTACATGCAGCTGTCATTTTGTTCTCCCTTCTGGATTTCTTCACTCGGTTCTCCACATCCGGATTGCCTTTTTTCGTGTCCGGATTGCACTGGACAGCAGATAGTACAATTTTGCTTGGCTGAGATCGCGGCAATAATCATTTTCCCGTTCATTATTTCAACTGTTTTGCTTTCAGATTAAAACAGCTGTTTAATGTTTTGACAACAACGTTGAGAGTATTGGTGAACTTCTCGCAAAATTGGCTTTCTTCTCAGGGCGACTTCGTCCGTTTTTCGAACGAACCTAGGTTGCCTCTAGAGCAATAAATGAGCACGATGACAGCAGTTAGAGCGAACCTAGGTTGCCTCTGGTTTGCCTCCAGGTGACAAAAATACGGTATAAAACTCAAAGTGATGATATGATTTCGTAGCATACCTGCAGGCGCACCCGCCCAACCAGAAAGCCAGCAAGCCAGGAAGAAAGCACTCCAATACACTTTTTGTGACTAGGTAAATCCCGTTTAAGAGTACTTGTATGCCCTTTTTGTGACTTAAGTCTCTTACAACGTATATATAAAGCACTTTTACAACTTTCAAGTTCATTAATGAGTAGATAAAGTCTGTTTCACATAGAATCTTCGCATCTTTTCATTTACTGCAGCGCCCCTACTGGTCACATCGCGAATCTATTGACAGTGTTTTGATCCGGATGGTTTATTTACTTAGTGGTGAAAATTTCATCAAGATTGAAGCAGTCAGTCAAAAGTTATCGACGATGGAACGCGAAAGGCGAGAGAAAATTCTGCACACTCACGTAGAGTAGGGTTACCATACGTACTCTTTTAAGAGTACATGTACTCTTTTTCGATCGAGAAATGGGCGTACTCTTCTTTTTGTGAAATTTCACCAAATGTACTCTTTTTTTTGTTGAAAGACATTTTATCAGAAAAACTTATGTATATCTTTCATTTTATGAGGTTGACATTTTATGCAAAATCTACGAAAGGAATAACAGCTCACAACAAATTACCTACTTTGACATCTTGTTTTCATTATCATGCATATTTGGTCGTAATAAAAGCGCCTTTGAGTATGCAAACAGTAATTAAAGTTTAGGTAATATGCTTATATGCGCACAAATCTCAAATAATGAGTGTAAAGGAAATGTACGCGTCAATAAAAATAATGGAAATGGATTGTTTTATAACGTTTTATACTGCTATCTTTTCGAATAATCAACTTTTGCATAACCTCAACAAATTGACAGAATTGGATTGAATTGAGATATCTCGGTTTCTAATTACAGTAGAACCCCGCTTATTCAAGGAAGTCGGGGTTTTCTCTGATAGTATGAAATATGTTCATCGTTTTCCTACTGTTTTGCATACCTTCCGGGCGCAAGGCTTGATAATTAAATGGATCATGTTATTTTTTTTATCAACCTGATGGCTGGGAGCTCATAAATCCGGAATTTATTCGTTTCTCCTGACTTTTTGTATAAATGATATCAATGTACTCTTTTTCGTGCTGTGGGATCTGGTAACCCTAACGTAGAGAAACCGACGTGGTCAGAGGTAAAGATAGCAAAATTCCTAAAATATCCAAAATCGACTGTACATTCGGTGCTGAAACATTACCGGGACACTTTTACGGTGGATAAAGCAAAAAAAAAACCAGGCCTGTAAGTGGAACATATGACCGGAAGCTGCGAGCAAAGGTAATTCGATCAGTTCACAATAATCCTGGAATCTTCTTGCATGATTTGGCGAAAAAGTTCAAGACGAACCACAGTACAGCTCGACGAATTTGTTTGCGAGATGGCTTGCAGCCGTATCATGCAAGCAAACACCCCAACAGGACGCTGAAACAAAACCTGGTTGCCAAAACCAGAGCAAGGAAGTTGTACGAGAAAGTGTTGACCAAGTAGGACAACGGATGCATTTTGATGGACGACGAAACTTATGTTAAAATGGATTTTGGACAAATACCCGGTAACAAATTTTACCTTGCGAAGCGTAAAGGGAATGTTGCGGGTAGATTCAAGTTTGTTTTCGCAGATAAATTTGCTCGTAAGTTGATGATATGGTAAGGGATCTGTAGTTGTGGGAAGAAAACTAAGAATTTTATCACTGGGGACTCAATGAATGGAAATGTTTACAAAGAAGAATGCCTCCAGAAGAGGGTTTTGCCATCCATTCGGTCCCACAAAGGTCCGGTGAAGTTCTGGTCGGACCTGGCAAGCTGCCCCTACAGCCGGGATGTCGTTGAGTGGTATAAGGAGAACAAGATCGATTTTGTTGAAAAAAAGTATCAATCCACCAAACTGTCCGGATTTTCGTCCCATCGAGAAATATTGGGCAATAGTTAAGGGCAAACTGAAGAAATGTGGCAGAACCATGAAAAAACCCGTTAAAATGGAAAAGTGGTGAAACAAGATGGCAAATGAGGTTACTAGCAGTACTGTGCAGAAAATAATGGGTGGTATCACAAAAAAGTTCGAAAATTCATCCGAAAAGCTGACGAATGATTTTAATGTCTTTTTTTCCTTAAAGTGCAATAAAAATCCTACAAAATGACATTTTTACTTTTGTTGTACGTTATTTCTTTGCGGAGAAATGATCTATTTTATCCGACCAGGTTCTATGTGAAACAGACTTTACATACAGTTCACTCATGGGCAAAAAAAGTCTCATACAACGTAGGACATATCAATCACATTTTAAACTTTCGAGTTCATTAATGGGTACAAATAGTTCACTCAAGCCTACTTTTATGAGATTTTTTAATCTCTATGAAGTTAAAGGTTTAATTCAAGTCTGTGTCTGTTTTGTGTTCTGAACGTTAATTTTCTTTTATGGCGTAAATAAATCTTTTTTTGGTCGGTTTCCTACAATTGATGAATTTTGAAAGTATTTATTATTAGCATTTTTGCAACTCATGGTGATGATTTCCAGTCTTTTTCTATTACTTCTTCCATATCACTGTCCCTGGCCAATTTGTTGATCAACGAAGTTCTCATCAAGCCCTCAAACTGGAAGAGTAGAAGAAAAATGGAAGCAATCTTCAGATGAGATATCATCGTGCGGCGGCATCGTCTTTGCTAGTTTCATTCCAGAAAACACACACCAACCCTGAAGAAGAGTTTCGGTGGTCCCGGCAGAAGAAAATTTTCCCAAAAGGAGAGCAGCAAGCAACAAGCTCATTCCGTGACTTTTGACTGGTTGGTAAATGAAGAAGGTTCAATTCGACTTACTTCTCATTTTTCGTGCCCAAAAGTCTGTCGAGGGAATTGTGGTTTTTGCTATCGATTGTTCTCTGGCAATTGGATCGAAATCTGAGCATTTTGTGAAGGCTGGTTACTGGATGCTGGAGGGAAAAGGAGGCAGGATGCACACACAAGTGTACGTGGCGGCATAAGTATTCTTGAAGATAAATTAAAGAAGTTCTTGGCGCGATATCTCTTTAGGCGCCAGAAGGGAAAAACCGGAAGCAATCAGCAGCCCAAACGATTCCTTGATTCGGTAATTGAGTGTGAGAATCGGCACTTACATTGTCTTTGAGGTTTTTGAAGTGTAATGAGGGGGAAATAAAATAATCGAGGCGATTGATCTATGATTTGCTCATATTAAACAGTTTTGGTTGATGTGAGTTTTCGTTTTTTTTGTGTTTAAAAAACGCACACCGAAAGTTTTTGTCAAAAAAAAAGTTCTCATTCGAAGTAATTTCTTGTCTTACGTTTAATTAATTTCATGATAAAACGGATTTACTTCTCTAGCTAAAATCAAAGCTAATCCAAACCGGACAGCTACCGTGAAAATTAAATCTATTCTGGTCCCCAGGTCCCGGATGACCGAAGTTGGGACCGCATTCAAACTGCTGACTCGGAGCCATCTCGAACTCTAACCAAACAGCAGAACCAAACCAGGTGAAATAAATTCATTTGCTTTATTGTATTACAGCTGAAATTCATTGTCGTAATGTGTTATTTGCTTCGGAAGATCTTGGCGACGACGGTGTAGTTCTCTTCCCAGGCTGCTTTCAGGGAATCGGTACAAAGCTTTGGGCCAACGATGTTCACCAGAAAATTTCCAGGGAAAATGACCGGTGCCAGCTGAATCGGGAGTTGGAAACAACTAGAAGTCTGATGCAATTAGAAGGTGAGTCTCCAACTTCCCGGGAATGAGACCAAACACCAAAAGAAAAGAGAAAACCAGAGAGTGGCACTTTTCCTGGAACCCTTACTTATTTACTCAGGATTAGTGAAACGGGTGGGTTACGCTCGGATCGGATCCACAGAGGAGCAAAGACAATACGCAAAAAAATCCCAACGACGGTTTTGTTTTCGTTCGGAATAAGGCGAGGGCCCTTTCCGGGATCCACCGGAAGCCTCTCCAGCCGGATACTTTGGGGGATCCAGCTAACCTAGCTGCTCTCGATTAAATTGGTCGAATAAATTACAAAGAGCTTGACACGGTTTTCCCAGGGCACGGTACGCAGAGTTCGTCGTTGTTAGTGGGAAGCCGGAAAATCGAGGTTGGAACCCGACCGACATCGAGAGAGCAAATGAGCAACTCCGGGCAACTGTTTGCTGATTTGATTAATTTATTACCTTAATTAGATTTGGTTTGTGCGAATACAGCATATTGGCCGACGGGCAGGCAGCGTCAGGACCGATAGAAACAAAGAATGGCGTACGGAGGAGTGCGTTTTGGTGGGGCGCGAATTTGGCGCAAATTTCAGAACAATTGCCTTTAGATTGATGTTGATTTTCGGATTTAGCTCATTTGTTTTGCAGCATTAGGAGATCGCCGGAACAAAAGTTTTTTTTTCATGTTTTTTGGGATGTAAGTGTGGGTTAAAATATCGCCAACCTCATATTTAAAAATTTAAAGGAATAAAAACTGACAATTTCCGTGGATTTCTCAATTTTCATCTCTTCTTTACATTTTTTCCCTTTCAAATATCATATATTATCTTTTGTGTTTTGACTTTTGCTTGGAATGTAGTCATCAATACAAGAATTCTTTTATTCGAAAACTGTTGATCTATTTTCTACATTTATTTTCTATTTTTACCCTCAAGTGAAAAGTTTTATAGCATTGCCTAATTTTATTTGTGTTGGAACTCACTCGCGACGACCGAACGACTGATGTTTAAACAGCGACGATTATTCTGTTCACTGGAATTGTTGCCATTTGAACAGATAGGAAATCATTAGGAAAGTGTTGCCAATATGACGGATTGCTAATCCGTTGGATGTATCAATCACTATTATAACCTGATCTTTTCACAAGACTTGACGAGAATAAATGTGATCATATTATCAGGTTTCCGATACAAATAGTATTTAATTTTATTTGATATCACAGAATACTCTATTTGTATCCTCAAGTAAAAAGTTTTATAACATGGCCTAATTTTATTTGTTATGTAGTTTTTCAATAAAACAAATTGCATACAAAAAACCTGTTATAAGACTGTTCAAGCTTTTGCCTTACGAATTTGTTGTTTTTTTTTTTCTGAAACTCACTCCTATTTGTATACCGGAACATCATAAACACAAACATCGCTTTTCGAGCCACTCCGTCTTGTTTACAGGAGCCGGGACGAATTCAAAACAATCTGAGCCGCAGCCTTCAAGAGTCTGTGCTTTTCAAGCATCTTCTTGTTTACTGAACCCGGAATATTTTCCAATAAATTTGAGCAATGAACTTTAGAATCTACACTTTAACAGCCACTCCGTCTTGTTCACTGGAGCCAATTTCCAAACAAGTTGTGCAGAGGCCTAGGAAATCTGTGAATTTTGGGCTACTCCGTTTTGTTTATCAGAGCATGAAAAATTCTCAAACAATATGAGAAACAGCAAGACATCGTCGAATACCTCCCAAAAAATTTGACCAACCTTGAGAATCTGCGCTTTTCTAGCTATTCCGACTTGTTAACTGGAGCAGCAGAAAAATTACACGCTTTTTCTAGTTTATTTGTCTTGTTTACCTGAGCCGGGAAAACAACCTGAGAAACCAACTTGAAAATAGGTAATATTTCTGCCTTTGATTTATTGGATAAAGCACAGAAAATCACTTAAATATTCTTCCAGCTACTTCATCTCGTTTACAGGAGCCATAATAGTATTCGAACAAACTGAACAGCAGCTCAAGAATCTAAGCTAAGGTTGCCAGATTTTTTTCAGCATGTATCCAGACAGGACGCTTTCGAGCAATTTTATATATAAAAAAATGGCAAATCCGGGCACTGGATTTCAAAACTTATGACTAAAAAACCTAGAATTATTTTCAGAACTCAACGGAAATGACAAAAATAAAAAAAAAAATGACAAAGAGTGACAAAAATGACAAAAATGACAAAAATGACAAAAATGACAAAAATGACAAAAATGACAAAAATGACAAAAATGACAAAAATGACAAAAATGACAAAAATGACAAAAATGACAAAAATGACAAAAATGACAAAAATGACAAAAATGACAAAAATGACAAAAATGACAAAAATGACAAAAATGACAAAAATGACAAAAATGACAAAAATGACAAAAATGACAAAAATGACAAAAATGACAAAAATGACAAAAATGACAAAAATGACAAAAATGACAAAAATGACAAAAATGACAAAAATGACAAAAATGACAAAAATGACAAAAATGACAAAAATGACAAAAATGACAAAAATGACAAAAATGACAAAAATGACAA
This sequence comes from Uranotaenia lowii, assembly GCF_029784155.1. NCBI lineage: Eukaryota > Metazoa > Arthropoda > Insecta > Diptera > Culicidae > Uranotaenia > Uranotaenia lowii. Next base: position 279,951,833 of record NC_073692.1, on the reverse strand, counting down.
AAATGACAAAAATGACAAAAATGACAAAAATGACAAAAATGACAAAAATGACAAAAATGACAAAAATGACAAAAATGACAAAAATGACAAAAATGACAAAAATGACAAAAATGACAAAAATGACAAAAATGACAAAAATGACAAAAATGACAAAAATGACAAAAATGACAAAAATGACAAAAATGACAAAAATGACAAAAATGACAAAAATGACAAAAATGACAAAAATGACAAAAATGACAAAAATGACAAAAATGACAAAAATGACAAAAATGACAAAAATGACAAAAATGACAAAAATGACAAAAATGACAAAAATGACAAAAATGACAAAAATGACAAAAATGACAAAAATGACAAAAATGACAAAAATGACAAAAATGACAAAAATGACAAAAATGACAAAAATGACAAAAATGACAAAAATGACAAAAATGACAAAAATGACAAAAATGACAAAAATGACAAAAATGACAAAAATGACACAAATGACAAAAATGACAAAAATGACAAAAATGACAAAAATGACAAAAATGACAAAAATGACAAAAATGACAAAAATGACAAAAATGACAAAAATGACAAAAATGACAAAAATGACAAAAATGACAAAAATGACAAAAATGACAAAAATGACAAAAATGACAAAAATGACAAAAATGACAAAAATGACAAAAATGACAAAAATGACAAAAATGACAAAAATGACAAAAATGACAAAAATGACAAAAATGACAAAAATGACAAAAATGACAAAAATAACAAAAATGACAAAAATTACAAAAATTACAAAAATGACAAAAATGACAAAAATGACAAAAATGACAAAAATGACAAAAATGACAAAAATGACAAAAATGACAAAAATGACAAAAATGACAAAAATGACAAAAATGACAAAAATGACAAAAATGACAAAAATGACAAAAATGACAAAAATGACAAAAATGACAAAAATGACAAAAATGACAGAAATGACAAAAATTACAAAAATGACAAAAATTACAAAAATTACAAAAATGACAAAAATGACAAAAATGACAAAAATGACAAAAATGACAAAAATGACATAAATGACAAAAATGACAAAAATGACAAAAATGACAAAAATGACAAAAATGACAAAAATGACAAAAATGACAAAAATGACAAAAATGACAAAAATGACAAAAATGACAAAAATGACAAAAATGACAAAAATGACAAAAATGACAAAAATGACAAAAATGACAAAAATGACAAAAATGACAAAAATGACAAAAATGACAAAAATGACAAAAATGACAAAAATGACAAAAATGACAAAAATGACAAAAATGACAAAAATGACAAAAATGACAAAAATTACAAAAATTACAAAAATGACAAAAATGACAAAAATTACAAAAATGACAAAAATGACAAAAATGACAAATATGACAAAAATGACAAAAATGACAAAAATGACAAAAATGACAAAAATGACAAAAATGACAAAAATGACAAAAATGACAAAAATGACAAAAATGACAAAAATGACAAAAATGACAAAAATGACAAAAATGACAAAACTGACCAAAATGACAAAAATGACAAAAATGACAAAAATGACAAGAATGACAAAAATGACAAAAATGCAAAAAATGACAAAAATGACAAAAATGACAAAAATGACAAAAATGCCAAAAATGACAAAAATGACAAAAATGACAAAAATGACAAAAATGACAAAAATGACAAAAATGACAAAAATGACAAAAATGACAAAAATGACAAAAATGACAAAAATGACAAAAATGACAAAAATGACAAAAATGACAAAAATGACAAAAATGACAAAAATGACAAAAATGACAAAAATGACAAAAATGACAAAAATGACAAAAATGACAAAAATGACAAAAATGACAAAAATGACAAAAATGACAAAAATGACAAAAATGACAAAAATGACAAAAATGACAAAAATGACAAAAATGACAAAAATGACAAAAATGACAAAAATGACAAAAATGACAAAAATGACAAAAATGACAAAAATGACAAAAATGACAAAAATGACAAAAATGACAAAAATGACAAAAATGACAAAAATGACAAAAATGACAAAAATGACAAAAATGACAAAAATGACAAAAATGACAAAAATGACAAAAATGACAAAAATGACAAAAATGACAAAAATGACAAAAATGACTAAAATGACAAAAATGACAAAAATGACAAAAATGACAAAAATGACAAAAATGACAAAAATGACAAAAATGACAAAAAAGACAAAAATGACAAAAATGACAAAAATGACAAAAATGACAAAAATGACAAAAATGACAAAAATGACAAAAATGACAAAAATGACAAAAATGACAAAAATGACAAAAATGACAAAAATGACAAAAATGACAAAAATGACAAAAATAACAAAAATGACAAAATTGACAAAAATAACAAAAATGACAAAATTGACAAAAATGACAAAAGTTACAAAAATGACAAAAATTACAAAAATTACAAAAATTACAAAAATTACAAAAATTACAAAAATTACAAAAATTACAAAAATTACAAAAATTACAAAAATTACAAAAATTACAAAAATTACAAAAATTACAAAAATTACAAAAATTACAAAAATTACAAAAATTACAAAAATTACAAAAATTACAAAAATTACAAAAATTACAAAAATTACAAAAATTACAAAAATTACAAAAATTACAAAAATTACAAAAATTACAAAAATTACAAAAATTATAAAAATGACAAAAATGACAAAAATTACAAAAATTACAAAAATTACAAAAATGACAAAAATTACAAAAATTACAAAAATTACAAAAATTACAAAAATTACAAAAATTACAAAAATTACAAAAATTACAAAAATTACAAAAATTACAAAAATTACAAAAATTACAAAAATTACAAAAAATTCAAAAATTTCAAAAACTACAATAACTACAAAAATTACAAAAATTACAAAAATTACAAAAATTCCAAAATTACAAAAATTACAAAAATTACAAAAATTACAAAAATTACAAAAATTACAAAAATGACAAAAATTACAAAAAATTACAAAAATTACAAAAATTACAAAAATTACAAAAATTACAAAAATTACAAAAATTACAAAAATTACAAAAATTACAAAAATTACAAAAATTACAAAAATTACATAAATTACATAAATTACAAAAATTACAAAAATTACAAAAATTACAAAAATTACAAAAATTACAAAAATTACAAAAATGACAAAAATTACAAAAATTACAAAAATTACAAAAATTACAAAAATTACAAAAATTACAAAAATTACAAAAATTACAAAAATTACAAAAATTACAAAAATTACAAAAATTACAAAAATTACAAAAATTACAAAAATTACAAAAATTACAAAAATTACAAAAATTACAAAAATTACAAAAATTACAAAAATTACAAAAATTACCAAAATTACAAAAATTACAAAAATTACAAAAATTACAAAAGTTCCAAAAATTACAAAAATGACAAAAATAACAAAAATTACAAAAAATACAAAAATTACAAACGTTACAAAAATTACAAAAATTACAAATATTACAAAAATTACAAAAATTACAAAAATTACAAAAATTACAAAAATAACAAAAATTACAAAAATTACATAAATTACAAAAATTACAAGAAGTTACAAAAATTACAAAAATTACAAAAATTACAAAAATTACAAAAATTACAAAAATTACAAAAATTACAAAAATTACAAATATAACAAAAATTACAAAAATTACAAAAATTACAAAAATTACAAAAAATACAAAAATTACAAAAATTACAAAAATTACAAAAATTACAAAAATTATAAAAATTACAAAAATTACAAAAATTACAAAAATTACAAAAATTACAAAAATTACAAAAATTACAAAAATTACAAAAATTACAAAAATTACAAAAATTACAAAAATTACAAAAATTACAAAAATTACAAAAATTACAAAAATTACAAAAATTACAAAAATTACAAAAATTACAAAAATTACAAAAATTAAAAAAATTATAAAAATTAATAAATTACAAAAATGACAAAAGATACATTAATTTCAAAAAATTACAAAAATTACGTATATTTGGAAAACAAAATTTTCATCAAAACTCATCGTTACATTTTAAATCGTCTTATAGGCTTCCAAAAAACCTTGTGTTTATGTTAAACTTGCTCAAAAATTTTCCATTTTGAACAAAAATAAACCTCTTTTTGTGTATTGTTTTTTCCGAAAAATCAAATGAATGCTGTTAGAGCCACTGCATTAATCGAAAAATAGAGTTATGACTATTTTACCCTCAATTTCCCTATATTTTTCAAAAAGTTCAGAAGAAACATGTTCGGACTTGACAATTTTGAAACAAATGAGAGATATCTTGTGTAATTTTTCCGAGAAATCGAATGAAGACTATTTGAGCCACTGCATGCATTAGAGAGTGAAGTTATGGCGGTTTTACACTCATTTGCCTAACATTTTCAACACAGTTCAGAAAAAGCTTGTTCGGACTGGACAATTTTGAAGCAAATGAGACCTATTTTTTCGAGATATCGAATGAAGGTTATTTGAGCCACCGCACGCTTTGGAAAATTGAGCTATTACTGTTTTTTAATTAATTCAGAAAAAAAAAACAAGTTCCGACTTAAAATTGTTGATCCAAATGAGACTTTTCTTGCGTGTTTTTTTTTTCGAGAAATCAAACGAAAGCTATTTCAATTTCAGCCAAGAAAAGCATCGTAAACTGGAGTTATGGCTGTTTTACCCTCCATTTCCCAACATTTTTCAGTTCATTTTGGAAAAAGTAAGTTCGGACAGGAAATTTTTAACTAAATGAGATTTATCTTGTGTGATTTTTTTCGAGGAATCGAAAGAAGGCAGTTTGAACCACCGCACGCTTCGTAGAATGCTGTCATGGCATAAATATTTCAGAAATGTTGGGAAATTGGGGGTAAAAACAGTCATAGCTCCGTTTTACGAAGCGTGCGGTGGCAAAACTGCCTTCTTTCGATTCCTCGATACAAAACACACATGATAAGTCTCATTTTGTTCTAAATTTAAAGTCCGGACATGAATTTTCAGAAATATTTCATAACTGTTAGGAAATAAAGGGTAAAAACAGCCATAACTCAATTTTACGATTCGTGTGGTGACTTAAACAATCTTCATTAGATTTCTTAAAAAAACACATGAGAAAAATCTCATTTGAATTAAAAAATTCAAGTCCGGACATGCTGTTTCTAAACTTTTTGAAAAATATAGGGGAATTGAGAAAAAACAGTCAGAACTCCATTTTCAGATGCGTGCGGCGGCTACAACAGCATTTATTCCATTTCTCGCAGAAAATTACACTAAATAGGTCTCATATGATTAAAAATGTTCAAGTCTAAACTTACTTTTTTTCATAATTAATTGCAAAATATAGGAAAATTTTGGCTAAATCAGCCGTAACTCCAAATATCCGAAGCGTGTGATGGCTCAAATAGCCTTTATTCGATTTCTCGGAAAAAAAAACCTACAAGAAAGGTCTAATTTTGTTCAAAATTGTTTAGTCAAAATCAGTGTTTTTCTGGATTGTTTACAAAACATAGGGAAATTAATGGTCAAAAGGCACTAAATCTCGGTTCGTAAGCTCTGGCGGCATCCCATCGCTTTTCCTGTCATTTTTGCTAAAGGAAAGTATATTTTCATAGATTTGGTTCATTTGGGATGGAAGATATTGAATTTCTTCGTGATTTATATACTTTTTCCTCACTGTACAATGGTTTATTTTCAATCAGGTAAATTAGTGTTTTTAAGTGTTTGTCCAGAAGAAAGGGACACTTTTTTTTATAAGGATTATTATTAAAAGTATCGTCATTTTTAAGATTGTTTTTATCTCTAGAACTGTGTACTATGTTCAAGCTCTTCTCTAAGTAGCATGGCATTATTCTAACGATTCAAACCAATGAACCAAACTAGAGATTTTCAGCATTTTGTGGTACCTGTTTGTTGTGCAATAAAAATTACTTTACATAAACGCTACTTTCGCTGTCCGAGATGGTTTTTTGCTATCTTTTCTGATAGCAAGTCCCTTAAATTATATGAGAAATTATGCAAAAGACTCGACTTAGATACAACACTCTATTTTTGATGAGAAAAATCATGGTGGGATTAAAATTTGATTGTGATATCCCTTTTAATTAAATCAAAGTTTAAAATTTTTATTTATATCATTAATATTTTTACCACTGAATTGGTACTAAAGTTTAAAATTTCAAATATTCATTCGAATTAATAGTTTTCTCCAATAAGTTTCCAAAAAACTGTTCATCCTTAAATTTGATGAAAAATTCATTGTTAAATGCATGCTCCAGTTCCAAAAATAAGGCTTTAGCTTCAGTCACAAATAATTGATTTTTTTTCGGCATCTCAATCTTCTCATTTGGCCTTTACTTTACGTCCACCAGGGAGAAAACTCGAGGGAGCCATTACCGAAACAGTCGGATCAGCAAACAGACGAAATAAGTTGAAAGGGAGCCCACATTCGTAGAACGAGCCTTTTTTAAGCAAAGAAAAAAAAAAGATTGGGTTTGTGTTTCTTGAGAATGTCAGCCCAGAAAAAGACCGTGGGTAGCTGTGTTTGAGGTTAATTTTCCTCCAGGGATTGATGGCTGACCTCAAACATTTTGTGCCCCAAATGTGGAGGAATTCAATTGAAGAATTTATCATTGATTGAATTCATAAGAAAAGAACGAATCGGAAAACATTGAATATTAAATCCCTTATTTTGTTAACCATTTGAAGATTTATGTTTTCAATGAGTTTTGAAACTAAATACAAATAATTAAAAATTAGGTTAAAAAAATAGATCTATGTGTTCAAAGCTAAAATATAAAAAGTATGATCTTCCGAAATTTTTTGAAAAGAATGCTAAGCTCAACAGCGAACATCGAATGCATTAACACCTGTTGGGTAGAATCCTTCTTTTCTGTTCAAACACCTCACCTGAAAAGTGCAGCAGAAGTACTTTCGCAAACATTCCTGAAAGATTTACTAGATTGAAAAGTTTCGTGCCTTGGGGACACCAAAACGAGACACTGCAATCAAATCGAAAGAAACAACATTATCATCATCATCATCATCATCATACGCCACAGCAGCATCGCCATGATAGTCGTCCTCGTCTCTGCCGTCATTATTTTCAGTTTTGTTTGAGGTTTTCCCCCAACCCAACCGAAGGCAATGGCTGCTGTCTTCACAGCAGACTCAGAACACTGACTGGATACTAGTTTGAAATTCAAATATTCCTTGGAGACTACTTGAGCAAAACATTCCCTGCACTACGATTTTATGTACCAACGACTCACGTTCTTGTTTTGTTATGCTCCATCATCATCCCCCCTTACCCAACCCTACTCAGCTTCCCTAGAACTTCCCGAAAAGCGTAAAGTACTCGAAAAACTTCGGAAAATTGCTGATACTTGACAAACTTACTCGTTTTCAGTGCTGATGCAATAAATTCCCTGGAATGCAATCGTAATGAAGATGAAGTAATACGCCTCAGAGAGGTACTTATGAGCAGCAGCAGCAGCAGTCTTGAAAGGGGATGGGGACACTGAATCTCACCCGAAACACAAAACATTGGTTCTGTTTTCGATTTCAGGCGGTTTGTGAGCCGAATAGCTTTTCGACGACAATTGGTTGGGTTTATTTTCGGGGTAAAAAAATTCAGCAGCGAAAGAAATCGATCCAACAAACAAGGAAATTTGAATATTATTGGATCGTTTACCCATAGGATGTTTATCTTATGATGATATTTTCCTATTACCCGTCAAACCGAAGCAAAATCGACGAATGCAAATCAAGTTCATTATTCAGGCCTTTGAAAATGGAGGCCCTGAAACTGTTGAGTTTTTTTTTCATAGAAAATCATTTGAGACGCTTGTGCAGAAAACAAATTGACGCACTAGTTTGGATTCACTGAATCACAAGCTCTATAGCTTATTGAGAATAACGACATTCGAGAACGTTTTTTATAATCAAATAATTCCTGCAGTAACCCATTTTCAGTTAATAGTTTTTCCCGTATTAAATTTTCGATCATATTAAAACATAACATTTTATGTTATTGATGTTCCCAGAATCAACGGAATCATAAGAGCTGATAAGGACAGGAATGCAAATTAAATCGTGAAGGACCACATAGCTTGACTTACTTCCTTCCGACCCTGCTGATGTACTGCATCGTAAAACATGAAGGATGCTTGTTAAACATCGTTTCTGCCCTCCACTTTATCAACATTCTTGTACCACGGATAGCACGCAACATAAAAAGTTTCTATGAAAACATTATAAAAATCACTCTCCATGCACCACGGTCTAAGCTCTTAGCTTTTTCCTCAAACCAAGTGAGGGACTGTTTTGTGCTGCACTTTCCGTGGATAATTTTTCCTAACAAACTAAAGTAGCTTTTTTGTTTGTTTTAGAATATGTACAAAAAAAGTCGAAGTTCATCTATTTTTCCAGGAATGCAACATTCACCACTTTCCACATGTATGAATTATTGAATTAGCCTTTAATAGCCTAACGAAGCGTGATACGAGCAAACACAGACGGGAAGGAGGAACAAAATTTCAAAAAAAAGGATATCGCAAAAGTAGAGGAAGCAAATCAAGTTTCCAGACCAAGAGAAGATAAAATAAAAAAAAATGACACAAAAAGCAGAAAAAAAATCGGTAAAGTGGAGAATGCTGCGAGTTCAAGAAGCTGTAATCCCCCCTACTTGTATGGGGTTGCTTGCTCTGTTCGTAGAATCTTTTCCACTTTCTAGAACTGATGAGAATGGAGGTGATGGAGATGCTGCCTGAGACAGGGTTGATGTTTGATTTTCCAGTTTTGTTGCTCACATTGCACCCGCGCTTCACGAGCTAGAAAATGTTATGGCAGAGCAGAATTCAAGTCGAAGGAAAACCCCCAGCCATTATAGCTCTACACAACAACTATTGCTGCAGCACAAGAAACGACTGCTTATACACCGAAAGCTACCCAACAAACCGTATCGCGATGGATGGAAACTGAAAGGAGGAAAAATAAATAAAAAATTTAAACAACTTTGAAACAGATCCACCAGTTTTCCCGTTTAAATTTTTTTTTTCTATCTCCCCATTCAGCTCCAAAACCCCCATCCGTCGGTGGGGCTGGACCTACCTTCAAAGTGCCAGCCAAGTTCTAGTGGGTTCTAAATATTACAACATTTAAGAAAGAAATTGAATATCGTGCGATCGCGCCAAGCTTAAATATTTAAATTACAGCCCCTGCTTCCGCGTGAAATATTCACATTTTCATTTCTTGCCCGCTGTACGGGGAATTATCTTTCCCTGTTTATGGGGGATGAAAGCATGCAGCAACAGCAACCTTGCATCTGATTTTTTTTCTTTAGCTTTTTTGAGGCCAATCTGCTTCGTTACAAAATCTTAAAAAAAATCTTGTCTTATAGGAGAAATAATGACGTAAAAATAGACACGTGCACATATTCTTGGAAACTGAGTGTTTCAGTTTCATATTTTAAATCTTCGCTTTTCAGATGCGAAGATGTATCATTTATGTTATTCGACCTTCAAATGTTAGGATACAAAATCATGAAATGAATTTCGTTATTGTGAATGCGTTCTGATTTTTTTTTACAATTTAACATGTTTAATTGGTATGAATCAGAGCTTGAATATTAATATTCCAAACGCAGTTCCAAAGCAAAGATTTGAAAACTCAAATTGTTTTATTTACTTTTCTGATCTTGAGATTTTTTTTTATTTTAAATCGTTATCTTAGCAGAAAGTGTAATATATTCTATGTATTTATGAAGGTATACAATTTTAAAAAGTCACACTAGAATTCTTCTCCGGAAATCATATTTGATAGGCTTTGCTTACAGGTTTGATATTCAAATCACTCAGTATAACTAAGATATTCGAAGTAGTTTAAAAAAATGGAATGGAAAATGGAAACGTGAATTTTATTCCACAAATTAAATGTAAATTATAAACTTTCTTTGAGCAATTCAGCATCTGTAGGGAAAAACATTGGAAACGGAAGTAAAAGTTTCAAATTTGCAAATGAACTTCAAAATGCCGTTTTACCAGGGCCAGATTAAGCTCGGGGCAATTTTTCTTGAGTACCCTAATTTTTTTCATTTTAATCAAAGATATATCGGCAGTTTGAAGACAAAAAAAACAAGTTTATTTCCTCAAAATTAAGCTTTATTTCTGCTTGGTAATATAAAAATTAATGTTTGTCTGTCTGTCTGTTCCCCACAGACTCGAAAACTACTGCACCGATGAATGTGAAATTCGGTATGTAAGAGTTTTTGGGTTCGGAGATGGTTTCTGAAATACTTTCAAACCTCTCCGACTTAAAGTGAAAGGGGCTCCCATACAAAATTAATGAAAATATGACACAGTTCGAACAATTTTTGGAATTCACTGAATCGATTAACGAAAAATTTGGTGTGTGACCGTTTTCGAGACCACGAATGGTTTCTATGATACTTTCGAACACCTCCGAATCCAAAATGGTGGGGCTCCTATACAAAATTAACAAAAATGTCATACAATTTGAACAATTTTCGAAAACTACTGAACCGATAAACGTAAAATTTGGTTTGCAGACGTTTTAAAGACAGGAAATGATTTTTAAAACACTTAAAAACCTGTTCAACTTTATGTAGGGCGGCTCCCATACAAAATCAATGAAAATATGACACAATTCAAACAATTTTCGGAATTTATTTAACCGATTAACGTAAAATTTGATATGTGGCCGTTTTCAAGACCGGGAATGATTTCTATGATACTTTCAAACCCCTCGAAATCCAAAAAAGGGGGGGGGGTCTCCAACACAAAATTAACAAAAATTTTAAACAATTTGAACAATTTTCGGAAACTAACTCAACGATAAACGTGAAATTGGTTTTTAGACGATTTCAAAACTGGGAATGATTTCACTTTCAAACCTTTTTGATTTAATGCAGGGGGGCTTCCATACAAAATCAATGAAATTATGACGCAATTTGAACAATTTTCGGAGTTTACTGAACCGATAAACGTTAAATTGGGTATGTAGCCGTTTTCCAGGAATGATTACTATGATACTTTCAAATCCCTTCAAATTCGAAAAGGGGGAGGGGGCTCCCATACAAAACTAACAAAACATTTACAAAGTTCCAACAATCCTTGAAGGATTTTTGTTAAAAATGGATATCGTAAGCGTATTTACATAGTATGATGAATTATAGAATTGACAATTAGATTACACAATTAGATCATGCATTCTATTGATAGACGCTTCCTATTTTATTGATTGAAGAATCTCATATTTAATAAATGTAACATACGTATTATAAACAAATCCCATGTCTGAGTGTTTTCATGAAGTTGGGCACACCTTCTGATCATGTACAAATTTGCCTGTATCTGAATGCTCCTCCCGCTTCAAAAAGGTGCATTTTTTTATTTCAAGGGGTTTTTTTTATTGTATTGAAGAACCCTCCTATTTTCTAACGAATTGCTTCTTAAACCATCAAACCTTCAAGTTACATTGAGAAGCTCAGATGACATGAAAAATAGTTCGCTTCTGAATAAAGTTGAAATTTAATTAAAGAGGAAATTTACTTTAGTTATAATAATTTTCACGAATATTTTTTCCATGGAAAGGGTAAGAAAGCACACCGGGTCAGCTAGTGCAAAATAAAACTGCAGACCGTTTATTCTAACTCGAGAGATCAATCCTGATTAAATGTTCATCCTCACAATAAAGTTTCAGTTGAAAAAATCGTAGTCCAAATTAAAATCCAAATTTTCCTTTAGTAATATACTTGTGAACCAAAAAAATACCATTCAAATTCAAATTATAAGGCAGAATACAACTTCTAAAAAGCAAGTGGCTTCAGCAATAAAGATTTTCAAATAAAAATTCAGTGCCTGAGCTACTTAGGTTAAGTCATCCAGATAGGAATTCAAAGTCAGTCTATAATTTTAAATTTTTTATCTAACTACAAAAAAAATTGAATATAGAGCATTTTTTGTCATTTTTTTTTTGTTAAAAACGGCTCAATCGTTAGGAAAAATAATGAGCATTGTAATATTTAAAAAAAAGCATTGCAATGCATTGATTGTGTATCTGAGAAAACAGCCAGAAGAATTCTACAAAACTCGGATATCAAATGCAGGCACATTATAATTTGAAAAATAAAAAATGAATGACCGTATTCGTTATTTTTGTTATCAAATTTTAATTATCAAGCTCTGCCCTCGAATAAAAAAAAATGCAGTTTAAAACTTGTAATTCATCTCATAATAATATCACAATCCCCCTTTCGAAATTAAAGATTTGTGATAAGTGACTCCTTAAAATTATGATTTGTAAATAATCTGCTTTGTCGAAAGTTTGAAGGTATGAAAAAGTACGTTATGAGGTCTTTAGATCCAAAGAGGTAAAAGTGCAAAAATAATCAACTTTAGGTTTATTATCCATAACGATTTTTCATGATTCATCGTACATAAAAATGGCGAAATTTTCAGATTTATAAATAAATTTCTTGAGACTTTTTCAAACGAACGAAAGTTAGAACTCTCTGAAACATGTTTGAAAAACTAGGAAAAAAAAGAAAACTTTGAAGCGCGTTTTCTCGGAAAAAAATGAGCAATCAAGCAAAAAAAAAAACAAATTACATTATAGAATTTTATAATTAGGCGCCCAAAACGAAATTCTTATAGCAAGTATTATTGAAATGAAATGGTATTTGGAAGCCTAAATTACAATTTAAAATTTGCTGATAAGTTTTGAGGAAAAATTTTTTTTTCCGGATTTTTGTTCGACTATTTTGAAATCAAATGCCCTGATTTTGCCAGGTTTTTCGATAAAAAAAACCAGGATTTATTCGGATCGGATACGTGCTGAAGAAATTTTGTCAACCTTATTTTTGTTTTCCCCAATGTTTATTTTTCCCCAAATCAAAGAAAGTAAAACATATTACGTTATAGAATTTTTGAATTAGGCGCCCAAAACGAAATTTTTGGAGCAAGTATTATTAAAATGATCATAGTATTATTGAAATGAAATGGGTTTTTGGGAGCCTAAATTACGATTTAAAATTTGCTGATAAGTTTTGATGAAAAAAATTTGCCTGGATTTTTGTTCCACTGTTTTGAAATCAAATGGCCTGATTTTGACAGGTTTTTAGATAAAAAAAAGGCAGGATTTGCTCTGCTCGGATTCGTGCTGAAGAAATTTTGTCAACCTTATTCTTGTTTTCCTCAATATATATTTTTTCTCAAATAAAAAAAAAACAAATTACGTTGTAGATTTTTTTAACTATGCGCCCAAAACTAAATTTTTGGAGCAAGTATTATTGAAATGATGATAGTATCGTTGAAATGAAATGGATTTTTGGGAGCCTAAATTACGATTTGAAATTTGCTGTTGAATTTTTTGGATAAAAAAATATGCCCGAATATTGCCCGGATTTTTGTTCGACTATTTTTAAATTAAATGCCATGATTTTGCCAGGTTTTTAGATAAAATATGCAAAGATACGTGCTGAAGAAATTTTGTCAACCTTATTTTTGTTTTGCCCAATGTATATTTTTCCCCAAATCATAGAAAAAAAAAACAAAATACGGTATAGAATTTTTTAAATAAGGCGCCTAAAATGAAATTTTTGGAGCAAGTATTATTGAATCGATCATAGTATTATTGAAATGAAATGGTTTTTTGGAAGCCTAAATTACGATTTAAAATTTGATGATTTCTTTTTTGAAATCAAATGCCTTGGCTTTGCCAGGTTTTTAGATAAAAAAGCCAGGATTTGCTAGGCTCGGATACGTGCTGAAGAAATTTTAGCAACCTTATTCTTGTTTTCCCCAATGTATATTTTTCCAGTTTATGTTTTAGGACTTTGGTGTACATTTTTCCAGTAAGCTGTGGAGTCATCTGAGCAAAATTAAATTGAAAATTTAAGATAGACCATCGGGTCGTGGAGATTTTTTTTCAATATAGTGTGTATTACTTTTTTTTATCACCACTTTTACATATAAACTCAAGGGAATGTTATCGATGGTGCATACATTTAAGGGGAAAACAATCAAGCAAGTTTTCGGAACTTTTTACTGGAATCCTAGATGTAAATTAAGAATCAAAACCATTTGAAATAAACTCGATGGAACATTCTATTTCCTTTGACGTAATTCATCAAGATTGATAGAGCTGTCTCGAATCTGTCCCGATTCCCTTTAATTTTTAAGTGATGAGGGACATGTGACATTTCAGAAATAGTCAGGAATTCGTTCTGAAGTATTAAAAAATCATATCTATTTCATTCCATAAAATTGTTCTAACGCAGGAGCTCTAATTAAAAAATTCAAATAAATAATGATAAATAAATTTAAACAAACTTCAAATCAATCACTCAAGATATTTACTTAATTCGAAAGAAAACAAACTTGATAAATTGTATTAAATTCAATTCACAAGTTTCCCATATTTTTTTAGAGATACACGCAATTTTCAGCACCTATTTTAAATTTAAACCTTTTTAATTTTTGGGCTGGTTGTTTGATGAAAAAAATGTAATTTTCAACATATTAAATTTTAATGTTCGTACTCACCACACTTTTAAATGTTAAACTGTACATACCTGAAAATAGAAGAGAAAAAAATTTATAAGTATTTTTTTTAAGAAAATGGAAGTTTTGAAATAAATTTCGGAAAAACTTTAAAGAACTGCCATTTTCCTGTTTACTATTTGACCTACAACCACGATTTTGATTTCATTGATGAAACAGTTCGCAAATCGTAAGCCAATTGTTAAATTAATTTCCAGACTGATTTTTCGATTTTTGCTGTACAGAGAAAAAATAACAAGTGAGAGAAGAAAAACAAAATCATGCTTCCACCTCATCCTTGAAACAAGCTTCGTAACCTTGGAAGTAAATAGAAATCAATATAATTTAGAAGAGCGAGCGAAAAAACCGTAAACCAATCCCAAAAACCAACGCAACCCCCGATGAATGGCAGAAAATGTGTCGGGGAAAAAAAAAAGTTTAGAAAGCGGGAAACTCCAAACGAATACCGATGAACTCCGTGAAAATTCGGCAAATGATGTGCCGTAATTTTGATTGCCAGAAATCAATCGCCTAGAGGAGACAGAACTATTCTGAATGGAAATAAATCATGTTTTTTTTCTTCCTTCTGTTGATCTCGGTTTGAGTTTCTTTATTTTTTTGGATCGATAATTTACAAATAAAAAAAAATAAGAAAAAGACCACAATTTGGTTTAAAATGTTTGTTGATTTTAGCACTGAAATATTTTTTAAATAAAACAGGCTTAAAGTTTGTTGAAAAAAAAACCAATCAAAATTAGAGAAGTTATTATTGGTGAAGCCGTTGTCTTCACTGTATTTCTTTCTTCAATGCAGCAATTCCACGTCGTTATATCTGCAAAATTTGCTTGGAAGGAAAAGGCCTCAACAATTTTCTGCCACGGAACATTAATCATCCCGATCACGTACGGCTCATCATGGCCGTCTTCCGGCCGAAGTTTCCTTATTTTTCCCTTGCAGTTATTTGATTTTTTTTTCACTACCAATCGGAACGGAATTTCCATTTAGAGAAAAACTTGGGCAAGTATTTGTCGTGCATACATTTATGTGTTTTTTTTTCTCAATGCAGGCAAATTTGAACCGTTCGAATTGATTGGAACCGAATTCGTGAACCGACTTGAGATCTGCAATGCCGTGGAATTGGCTGAAAAATAATTATCGAATCAGAATATCAGATAAACCAAACCCTTGAGGGAATTTACGCTAGAGATAAGATATCACTTTAACGTGTTCTTCTTCGGCAAAATTCAACGGAATCAATATACTTATTTGAGCAGAAAAAAAAAGATTTCTTCCAACATAAGCAGTATCGATTTCAATTGAGCGTACCAATCGGCGACGAACGACGGCCTTTGGGGAATCGATTCGATTTCGCCATTTCGCACATTTTGCTCGTCGTCCGTCGTCACAAGATCAGGGGCATAAGTCGGTTTCCTTTTTTCCTTCATCCACCATCATGAATTTCTTTGAACTCCCCAAATGGGGCCATATCTGCATCATCAAAATCATCGACATCGGCTCATCATTATTGTGCGATGGTGAATCTCGTTCTGTATTGAACACGAAAACTAGCAGCGAAAATGGCTGCAACAAAAAAAAAAATCAAGCCACAAAATTCATATTCGATAATAACACGCAGAAGATCCGTAGACGGGGGAAGGAAACTCAAGGAGAGGCGACCGCAAAATGACGTTTCCTTCCTTCCGGATTTCGGGAAGAGATAGAAAAATTCAGAACCAGAGACAGAAACAAACAGACTCAGACAGTGAAGGAATAAAAGGCGAAGCGTATCCGACCGAACACTACAGAAGCCCGGTTTCCATTCTGGCTGGTGTCTGGCTGGCGATGGCAATTTCCCTGCTGAATTGGGGCCGTTTTCGTGATGGGCCGGAATTGAGCGGCCAGGCCACTAGGCAACTACCAGTTGGATTTGAAATAATTGAAGGGAGCGATGAGTTGGAGCGTCACAAGTGGATTTTCACCAAAACGTCCTAGACAGCCATTGATTGTTTTTGATTCATGGTAGCTTAATGAGTTTGAAAAAATTTAACTTCTTGTTTAACTCAGGTGACTCAGAGAGGTGTACTAAATTAAAGGTTTGAAAATTATTTAAAAATTCATCTCGTTGTGTGATATTCTACGTTGGCTTGGGAAGCGCAGATTTTTAAGGCTGCTGCTGCTGATTGTTTGTTTTGATTTGGCCTTCGGATGGAATAACGGGTTGGCTTAGGAAGCATAGATTTTTTGTTTCGACTTTCCGGATTGGCTTAGGAAGCGCAAATTTTTAACGTTGCTACTGCTGATTTTTTTTTATGATTTGGTCTTCCAGTGGATGAAGACGGATTGGCTAAGAAAGCGCAGATTTTTTAGGCTGCTGCTGGATAATTGATTTGATTTGGCTTCCCGGTGAAAAAGACCGAATTGGCTTGGGAAGCGCAAATTTTAAAAGCTGCTGCTGATTTTTTGTTTTGATTTGTTTTACCGGTGGATGAAGACGGTTTGGCTTAGAAAGCACAGATTTTCAAGGCTATTGCTGATTAATTAATTTGATTCGGCATCCCGGTGAAAAAAAAAAAAACGGAATTGGCTAAGGAAGCGAAAATTTTAAAGGCTGCTGCTGCTGATTGTTTGTTATGATTTGGTTTTCCGGTGGAAGCGTAGATTTTTAAGGCTGCTGCTGCTGCTACTGATTGTTTGTTTCGTTTTGGCATTTCGGAGGATGAAGACGGATTGGCTTAGGAAGCGCAGATTATCAAGGCTGCTTCTGATTGTTTGTTATGATTTGGTCTTCCGGTGGATGAAGACGGATTGGCTTAGAAAGCGCAGATTATTAAGACTGCTGCTGATTGATTGATTGATTTGATTTGGCCTCCCGTTTAAAACGACGGAATTGGCTTGGGAAGCGCAGATTTTAAAGGTTGCTGATTTTTTGTCATGATTTGGCGTTCTAGTTGACAAAGACGGATTGGCGAAGAAAGCACAGATTTTTAAGGCTGCTGCTGCTGATTGTTTAGTTTCGACCTTCCGGTGGAAAAAAGACTAAGGTGGCTTAGGAAGCGCAGAATTTAAAGGCTGCCGCTTCTGATTGTTTCTTTTGACGGAATTTGAAGACGGATTTGCTTAGGAAGCGCAGATTTTTAAGGCTGCCACTGATTGATTGATTTGATATGGCCTCCCGGTGAAAAAAGACGGAATTGATGTAGGAAGCGCAGATTTTTAAGGCTGCTGCTGATTGATTGATTTGATTTGGCATCCCGGTGAAATAAGACGGAGTTGGCTTAGGAAGCGCAGATTTTAAAGGCTGCTGCTGCTTATTTTTTGTTATGATTTGTTATTCCAGTGGAAAAAGAAGGCTTAGGAAGCGCAGATCTTAAAGGATGCTACTGCTGATTGTTTGTTTTGATTTGGCGTTTCAATGGAAAGAAACGGATTGGCTTAGGGAGCGCAGATTTTAAAGGCTGATGCTGTTAATTCTTTGTTATGATTTGACGTTTCAGTGGTGAAAGACATATTCGATTAGGAAGCGCAGATTTTTAAGGCTGCTGTTGTGGATTGTTTGATTTGATTTGACCTTCCGGTGGGAAAAACGGTTGACTTATAAAGCGCAAGTTTTTAAGGCTACTGCTACAGATTGTTTGTTTTGTTTTGGCCTGCCAGTGGTAATAGACGGATTGGCTTGGGAAGCGCAGATTTTCAAGGCTGCTGCTGCTGATTGTTTGTTATGATTTGGTCTTCCGGAGGATGAAGACGAATTGGCTTACGAATCGCAGACTTCTAAAGCTGCTGCTGTTGTTTGTTGTGTTTCAATCTTCCGGCGAAAGACGGATTTCCTTGGAAAGCGCAGAGTTTAATGGCTGCTGCTGTAGATTGTTTGTTTTGATTTGGCTTTCCAGTCGTAAAAGACGGATTGGCTTGAGAAGCGCAGTGTTTAAAGGCTGATGCGGCTGATTCTTTGTAATGATTTGGCGTTCCAGTGGTAAAAGGCGCATTGGCTTTGAAAGCGCAGATTTTAATGGCTGCTGTTGTGGATTGTTTGTTATGATTTGGCCTTCCGGTGGGAAAAAAACGGTTCACTTGTGAAGCTCAGGTTTTTAAGGCTGCTGCTGCTGATTGTTTGTTTTGATTTGATCTTCCGGTGGAAAAAGACGGATTGGCTTAGGAAGCACAGATTTTTAAGGCTGATGCTGATTGATGGATTTGATTTAACCTCCCGGCGAAAAAGACGGATTAGCTTAGCAATCGCAAATTTTTAAGGCTGCTGCTGCTGATTGTTTGTTTTGATTTGATATTCCGGTGGAAAAGACGGATTGGCTTAGAAAGCGCAGTTTTTTAAGGCTGATGCTGATTGATTGATTTGATTTGGCCTCCCGATGAAAAAGACGGAATTGGCTTAGGAAGCGCTTTTTAAAGGCTGCTTCTGTTGAATGTTTGTTTTGATTTGTTCTTCCAGTGGAAAAAGACGGATTGGCTTAGGAAGCGTAGATTTTTAATGCAGCTGCTGCTGATTGTTTTGTTTCGGCCTTCCGGTGGAAATTGACGGATTGGCTTAGGTAGCGCAGATTTTAATCGACACAAAACGGTTTTTAATACCAACTGAAAGAAGCATTTCTTTCGTTGAACTCTATTTACTGTATTTGAAGGAGCTGCTGAAAACTGTATTGAGTGTTTCCCTCATCATAACTGCTTCAATTTGTTTACCTTTAATTTTTCTAATAAATTTAAGTTTAATAAAAATAATATTTCAAAAAATCAAAACTTACGTGGGGTACTTTTTTATTATGAATTTTCTTGTATAATTTATTCCTATTACGCCTCTGCCTCAGTTCAAATGAGAAAGAAGCCGCACCGAAAAAGGATATTGAATAGTCATGAACGTTTCCAACAATAACAGGCAAAAAATACAGCTCATCCTGGGGCCCACCGTATAGAAAGATGCGCTGCTTGCGGGTCAGGTATTTGAAAAATGCCCTCTGAATACTAATAACGAACTTTATGTTTCCGAGCAATGACAACACACCACAGGATAGTGAATCTTCAGTTTCAGCAGAAAATAAACGCATGACCGAACCGGTCCAGGGAGTAAGGACCTCATTCGTGCTGCCGGTTTCCTCGCTGTCAGCATCATCATCGCCATCTTCAAAGGACAGGAAACTTGTGGGTAATGTTTTCTGGAAGCAACTTGCTGCCACCATTGAATGTCTAGAAACTTTACAATTCACCCCCAAATACCAACCACCATCAACTAGAGAGGTGAGTGAGAAAATTTTTCAATTTTCAAAAGTACGTGCAGTTTGAAGTCGGATCGTGAGTTGGATTCATTTTGCCACGACTTTGGCAGCCGGTTTGGTGACGATGCAAATTGCTGCGACGAGTTCTGGCCCGAAATTGGATGACAACGAAGGTTTTGGGAACTTTTAGCAAATACTGATCGAAATAATGGATGCTGCTAATTTTTTCTTTGGAATCGAACAGAGAACGTTGGTAGCTCGATGCACTTTTCATCATAACTGGACCAAACAATATCACATTTTCCCTGCAAGAATATGTGCTCAGACAATATTTTTTCCAAAACACTCACTAAATCCTCCACACCGGATGTTTCGAAACATGACAAAAACTGCCTCCCGGACGAACTTTTTTCGACCAACCATGATTGAATTAGCCGCCATCCGCAACACCACCTTCGAAGCTTCTAAGTGGATGAGTGTTTTTGTGTTGCATTGTGTCTCATCAATATGAAGATCCCCTACCTCCCTCGAAATTATTGGCCACTTTCTGTTTTCTTCTCTCCATCAAAGGTATTAGCCGGCACGGCACGGCACTGCACCATTCCGGGGCAAACTTTTCTAATTATGAAACCATATCGGGTGACGACGATATTCCTTTTGGCATTCATCCCCCCCTACCGGGAGTTGTTTTTGGGCTCCGCTGAATCTTTGGCAAATGGGCGACGACGACGAAGATGATGATGATGGAATTGGCTTCTAAAAACGACGACAACAACAGCAGACCTTCAGGAGAAACACGGCGCGGAGACGCACCGGAGTATTTTGGTTTTTCAACTATCTCGACTCGACTCGACACGGCGAAAGTCTGGTTATGTTCTTTTTCAGCTCCTCCGATGAATTTGGTGGGCGAAACAGCAGGGAAACATTATTTCCAAGTGTCGCTTGGTTTATTTGACAAAGAAACTTTAATAACTGAAACATTTCCGCCCCCGAAGTCGCAGGACGTCGCCTTGATGATGGAAAACAGACGTCGAGGGTGTATTATGATGAGCAAAAAAAATCAAGTTTTTTCTTGTTTCTTGTGTTCACAAGTATGTGGAACGTAAAGGAAAAATTTCAGAACAAGCATCCGAAAGTCAATACTTCAAACTTTCTGGCAGTGTTTGAGGAGCAGATGGAAGTCTTTATTAAATCGATGTTCCTGATTTTGTAAGAAGCCAATTTTCTGAGTAAGACATTAAAGAGAATTTCCTAGTTTCGTTTTTCCGGAACAAGATTCAGAACAATTTTCTTGAGCTTTTGGCGAGCAATTTCCAATCATCACTTAAATCACTGCTACTTAAGTTAACAAAAAAGAAATCATAAATAAGCATGAAGCAGCATGCAATCTGTCTTCATTCCGAGAAAACTACGCTGTATCAACCTGCACTGATTGATTTCATCAGACGAGAGAGCAGAAGAAAAAACTTCCCAAAAAAGATCTACCTTGAGTGCAAAGTAGCTTGATTCCATCAACCATCCACCTTGTCGTTCTAACAAACCTTACAGGAAGCGAGAAAGTAAAAAAAAAACACCCTGAAGCAGAGGCCAAAGTGATGTAGGTATTTAGCATATTTTATCATACGACAAGTCTCTGTTCTAGTGTGGAAAATGTCACATGAAGAGATGGCGCATTTTTTTGGTCGGTCTGTGTTGTGCATCTCAATATACTCCGATAAGTCCTACTCGTTTAGAAAATGTCTTCTTGTTTGAGTAAGTAGTTTGGGTAGTAGATAAAGGTAGGTCTAGGTACCTATCAGAAAAGTGTGTAGTTAGAGATGCAAAATAAGAGTGAAAAAAGTGCTTGCTCCAAAGTGCCTCAGCTTTGTGATAAGCCTTTGCAGCTTTGCTTTATTGTGGGTTCAATAAAAAACGTCTCGAATGCCAAAAATGTTATATTTCGAGGAAACGAGAGTTTAATTTATTTACACTAAAAAATTTAATCACAGGATCATAATAAAGTGTAGCTATTTTGAATGCAGATGAAAGTATGAGACGACACGTTATCGCCAGAGCCGCATCCAGGGTGTTACAGCGTCCCCCCTCTAGCAAACGCACCGGCTGCGGAAGTTTGCGACTAGTCCTTCAGCATCAATTTTTCCACACACGGTTTCATTCCTCTTAGCTTGGCACGGTCAAGATACTGAAGTTGGTAAAAGTCGGGCTGCCCTAATTTTCCGACACGATATGGTCCTTCGTATACGCAGGGAAACTTTTTGACGATCAAACCCGTTTCATAGAATACAGGATCAACTGCCGTGATACTGAACGGGTGCACATTGAAGACGCAAATTCTGTTGCCAGAAGAGCACCCAGTGTTCATTCGATGCTCTTTTTTAATGGGGATTTGCCAATATGAGCTAGTAATGTTAATTCGTGAATACACTCGTGAGCACTGCAGAGTCCGGGGTACCTTCTGGATCTCAGGAAGATCATCTTTTGGAAACTCTGCTCGATGGAGTTCCATTTCGCATAGTAGTGGTGACATGCCATCAAATCCGTCATGGAAACCAGGCTGCAGATTGTGATCAACACCATCTTCTGAGAAAACAGCTCTTATTGATATCGATTTTGTGTTTTTTGGTCCCAGGACAAACGATAATTTGACTTCTTCATCATTGATAGTCAAATCAACTTCTCTGGTTCTAAAATTCAATCTTGCATTAAGGAAGTGTAAAGTATCCATGCCGAGTATTATTGGATGACACAGTTCGTCTACCACGATTAAGGGAACATTAAAAGTATGGCCACGAATTTCTAACGGAATGGAGATTTGAGTGTTAACTGTTTTCTTTTTCTTGCCATACGCCCCTTGAATCGTAGTGTTTCGCACAGGCAACACTCCAAATCGTGCCCCCTGCGCTTTCAATTCCTCGTATAGCTTGCCATCGATGCAACTCAACTCGCTACCACTATCAATCAATGACATTTTTTCAGATTGTCAATGGTAACCTCAATGACGGGGGATTTTTGGAATCTAATATTCGGTTTTTGATGATCGTCGTCTTGTTGATGTTCTCTGGAACCCACGAATATATTGGCCACTGAGTGCAACTCAGAATCATGATCGTCATCTCTATCTGCGGTTGTAGTGGTCACCCGAACGGCACGGTTTGAGATCGTGCCTTCGACATTCTGGTTTGTTGGGTTTCTCCAGCTCCGCGGATTAGTCTGCGCATGTCCTCCTTCGTTTCGAGATCTCCAAGAAGCGTTATTTCGTTGAAAATTGTTGTTGTGGTAATCTTCGACCTGAAGTTGTGAGTAGGCAGATTTTATATCGGTGCAAGTAGCAAGTCTAGCAGCGACGTTTTTGGGAAAATGATTGCTAAGGTGCATAACAAATTCAATTTCAGAAAGAGGGGCACTCAAGTAACGCGCTTTGGTAACAAGTCCCAAAAAATAATCCGCCATTCCCGATGGAGTTTTGGATACGTATGTTCCAAACATAATTTCGTCACGTACTGTTCTTTGGACTCTGAACCCCCAATACTGCTGGATAAATTGAGAGCAAAATTGTTCGTAATCGTGAAGAAGGTATCCGAATCCACGTGCCCATGTTCTGGCTTCACCGTCGAGGCATGAAAGAGCAAGTTGTAGGGCACTACGGCGATCGATGTTATACGCTGTTGAATACTGGCGAATTTCCTCAAGGAACTCTTCAGGATGTTTTTCCTCTAAATTTCCGTTGAAAGAAGGTTTTGGAATATCAATACTTTCTCTGATATGTTTGGAAAAGTGCCGAACTGTTCTTGTGGTAAATTATTGGTGCGTGTATTGCCATTCCAAGTTTGTGCAGGACGTTGCAAAAAAGTGCTGATATCATGCCACGGGTTTCCTCCAACGGACGGTGCTTCGTTTTCTTCTCTTGTTGCTGTTTCAGTTGTACGGTACTGATTCGTTTTTTGGTTATGTTCAACGGCTTCAATTCGGGTTAACAAATTGTTAAGGGTTCCGGTGATGTTGGCGAGCATATCCATGACAGGTTGATCAGAATGCTGAGTTGTTTTATTACAGTCTCTAGCAGGCTCCGATGAAAGATTCGGTGGGACAGTATCGGTACTGCTTCGTGATGGTCCGGGTGTTACAAACGATGATATGCCGGACGTGAGATAATGTATTGTTGAATTTTCTACGTTGACTGGCGATGATTGCCTTCCTATTTTGTCCAACCCAGGAATTGAAGGTCGCGGAACCACCTTCGGTGCCGACATGCGTCCACCTGTTCCTCCTCGGGAACTTTATGCGAAGTTCCACATATTTCTGGAATTTTTCAAGACCAGTAGCTCCAACAGGTTGTGTAAATTCGAAAGGAACGCTACTCACCTTCTCAAGGCTTTCACTAGCCTTGTATTTATAAGCCAATTTTATAATATTTCAGCGATTAAAATATTTAATAACAAGGTCGTAACCACGTGGAAATTTTTATTGACCACAACTATTTTGTCCACTTATCATTATTATTCAATTGTTCAAAAACCACAATAAGCTGTGTTAAACTCAATATTTTTTCCGTTTTAAATGGCTTGGAATGGGTAAAATCCCGGTTGAGCCCCCAGATGTAACGATTTTTACTTCAACTATTAAGATTTACTTTTTAATTTCCATAATTCTGAGTAGGTCTGTCTTAATTCATATTTCGACATCGACTGCCTGTCCGTTTTACCTCGTCTTTCGTCCTCGTTATCGCCAGAGCCGCATCCAGGGTGTTACACTACATTCAAGCGAAGTAAGAAAAACATTTTATGGGGTTTTTATTGGATAATTTATCAAAAAAAAAGGTGGGAATCGAACCCAACGCATCATTCTTATTTCTTGACAGTTCGATAACTTAACCAGTGTACTAACTGAGTCAGTTAGCCAACAACGGTTTATTGTCAAAGTCCTTCTGCCCCACCACCAAAAAAACGCACTGCATTGGCCGTCTGTCATTCGGCCGGTGGTTTTTTAATCATCCTTTGTCTTTGAATGAAACTGAGATGGGAATGGGATGGGAATGGGATGGAAATGGGGTCGGAATGGGATAGGAATAAGATCGGAATGGGATGGGAATGGTATCGGAATGGAATCGGAATGGGATCGGAATGCGATCGAAATGGGATCAGAATGGGAACGGGATGGGATCGGGATGGGATCGAAATGAGATCGTAATGGGATCAGAAGTGGATCGGAATGGGATCAGGATGGGATCGGAATGGGATCAGAATGGGATCGGAATGAGATCGAAATGGGATCGGAATGGGATCGAAATGGTTTCTGAATGCGATCGGAATGGGATCGGAATGGGATCAGAATGAGATCGAAATGGGATCGAAATGGGATCGGAATGGTTTCGGGATGCGATCGGAATGGGATCGAAATTTGGATCAGATTGGGATCGGAATGAGATCCAAATGGGATCTGAATGGTTTCTAGATGGGTTCAGAATGGGATCGGAATGGGATCGAAATGGGATCGGAATGAGATCGAAATGGGATCGGAATGGTTTCTGAATGGGATCGGAACGGGATCGGATTGGGATCGGAATGGGATCGGAATGGGATCAGAATAAGATCGGATTGGGATCAGAATGGGATCAGAATGGGATCGGAATGAGATCGGAATGGGATCGGAATGGGATCGGAATGGGAGCGGAATGGGATCGGAATGGGATCGGAATGGGGTAAGAATGAGATCGAGATGGGATCGAAATGGGTTCGAAATGGGATCGGAATGGGATCGGAATGGGATCGGAATGGTTTCTGAATGGGATCGGAATGGGATCAGAATGAGATCGAGATGTGATCGAAATGGGATCGAAATGGGATCGGAATGGTTTCTGAATAATTTCTGAATGGGATCGAAATGGGTTTGAAATGGGATCGAAATGGGATTGGAATGAGATCGGAATGAGATCGGAATGAGATCGAAACGGGATCGGAATGGGATCGGAATGGGATCAGAATGGGATCGGAATGAGATCGAAATGGGATCGGAATAGGATCGGAATGGTTTCTGAATGCGATCGAAATGGGATCGGAATGGGATCAGAATGAGATCGAAATGGGATCGAAATGGGATCGAAATGGGATCGGAATGGTTTCTGGATTGGATCGGAATGGGATCGAAATGGGATCGCATTGGGATCGGAATGAGATCGAAATGGGATCGGAATGGTTTCTAGATGGGATCGTAATGGAATCGGAATGGGATCAAAATGGGATCGGATTGGGATCGGAATGAGATCGAAATGGGATCGGAATGGTTTCTGAATGGGATCGGAATGGGATCGGAATGGGATCGGAATGGAATCGGAATGGGATCAGAATAAGATCGGAATGGGATCAGAATGGGATCGGAATGGGATCGGAATGGGATCGGAATGGGATCAGAATGAGATCGAGATGGGATCGAAATGGGATCGAAATGGGATCGAGATGGGATCGGTATGGTTTATAATGGGATCGGAATGGGATCAGAATAAGATCGAGATGTGATCGAAATGGGATCGGAATAGTTTCTGAATGGCTTCTGAATGGGATCGAAATGGGTTCGAAATGGGATTGGAATGGGATCGGAATGAGATCGAAACGGGATCGGAATGGGATCGGAATGGGATCGGAATGGTTTTTGAATGGGATCGGAATGGGTTCGAAATGGGATCGAAATGGGATCGAAATGGGATCGAAATGGGATCGGAATGGGATCGTAACGGGATCGGAATGGGATCAGAATGGGATCGGAATGGCTTAGAATCTAATTGAATTGGCTTAGAAGACTTGAAGGTTATCCTTGAAGGTTATAAGCCACGGGCTGCGGCATTAGTTTATCAATTTCTAGCATTTGTAAATATTATGAAGGTGATTTGTATCGTTTATGATCAAGAAAATTCATTTAAACCGCCAAAATAAGAAACTGATCAATTTTACCCCAAAGCATCAAATTCTAAACAAAGTCGAAATCGATTTTTTAATCAATTTTACAGTGGTCTAATAAATTTCTGCAACCATGTTTTACGTTCATAGGAGTTCAGTACTGGTTTTAAAAATATGAAACATGCCACATTCTCCTTAACAAAAAAAAATCGATAAAAAAAGAAAAAAGTTATCAATCTTACCCCGTTTTACGGTACTAGATTTCCAAAAATTTTCTAAAAATCGAACAATAAAAACTAGTGTTATCGTCCTTTAAGGTCACTCCACTAGAACCCTCGAACAGATAAAGTTTTTTAAGCCTCTCCTCCGATGGCACGTAACCTTTTTCCCATGATTTGCTCCTTGCCACACCCACACAGACAAGTAATTCGACCAACATTGCATCGCGTTGTCATTCCTGCCCTTCAACCCCTGCTGTTACGGGTGCAGGTGATGGACGTCAGGAGAGCCCAAGTACTTCCGGAAGATGGCAACACCTTACGCGCGACGCGCACAGCCATCTAAACTTTCGAATCTCCTTGGGGCTGAGCGACGGCAGCCTGACGCATTCATGAATATGAAGAAGCATTACCCGGTGATGGTGCGCGGAATAAAAATCCATCTCTTCTTCCAGTCAACCCGGTAGTGCAACGGATCCTTCTTCTGTTTGGAACCGGAAGAGGCCGCGATTCCACCGATGATGTCGCCATGAGATATGCGCCAGCTCTGGTAGGAGTATAACACATGCCAGGATGAACATTCCTCTTGCATATGCGAACATACCTTCCCTCAAACTGGAGTCTCACTTATGTGCGCTTATCAGAAAGGTAATAAATTATTCAAACGTTATGCGCTCACTTTTCACCCCTGATTATGCGGGCTGTAGGTATTTATCATTTTACGCTTTGTTATTGCCGTTGGCTTTTTTTTTTGCTGGTTCAGTCAAGAATTTTTTTCGTTAGATTTTGGTTTAAAAATTACGAAAAAAATTAAATTCACATTTTAGAACAAGAATAAAAATCAGAACTCAGTTTCATAACACAAGATTTTACTCCAAGCAGATTGATATCCGATTTTAAATGAATTTCCTAAACTGATATCAGCTGAATGATATGAAATGGCCCCGCAAGTGACACTAAATATTTTCAACAGACCTCCACCCGAAGAACCCCGGCAGCAAAAACGAACAGGGTTAAATGAAAAATTGATGTGACTTTTACTGTGCCGCACTTCAAAGCCAGAGAAAGACGATGACGACGACTGCAGAAATCCGCCCAAATCCAACCAGGCAGACTAGGGAAAAAGTCTCCTCACCCTGAGAGCCAGTCGTTTTTCATTTCATCCGTAAGGACGAAAATAAGGAACGAACGAGAAAAAAACAGCAACTTTCAACTTGACTGAAATGTGAGATAACCGAGTGATAAATTGCATACTATTTTCGCATTTCCATCCTGGCTTCGGCCTCGGGAAAGCTAAAACCAAACCAAACCACCACACAAGCTCATTCGAAGACACATTATTGGAAGGGTGATTTTTCTTTTTTTCCTGCACCTTCTCCTGCATACGGTGCACCACAAAGCGCCAAGCGATTGCTTAGTTATTCGGAGCAGTGGCAACGAAACCCGGAAAAGGACCCCGGAAGGCCAAATGTCAAGACTTGTAACGAGGTGCCGGCTCAGGGGTTTTCTGTTTCCAGACTGAGGCATGCTTCATCCAGGAGTTTCGGAGCCATGGAACGCGGAAGTCGAAAGCAGATTTTTGTCCCCCCGCTTGTCTCGGTTCGTTGACGATAAATAATGGTACATCAAGGTTGGAGCATTGTAAATGGATTTGAAATTAAAAAACCGAAAAAAAGGAATTCGTTCCAGGAACATACTTGATAATACAGGGATAAAATTTTCTATTTTGTTAAAAGCATGATACTTACTAAGCTTTCGAATAAATCTGACAGAGTTGTTGAATATTTTTTGAGAAAAGTTTGTTAAGTATTTCTGAACGTGATAGGGGATAAAGTTCTGGTCTCCAGATCAATCTATTACGACAATAATTTGACGCAGTCGTTTGTCCTTAAAAGGTGACTTTGAAAACGTTCTGATAAGATGTTTGCTAGTTATTTATTGAATTATAAAAGGATAGGAAAATTGGTGAAATTTAGAGGGGAGTTCAAATTTGACAAAAAAATGGACGTGTTTTGCTATACTTTAGAAAGCTCTATCAATGTAAGAATTTTTATTTCTGAGAAGTGATTAAAACTATTTAAATAAATACTTTCGAATATTCCCTTTGCATAACAAGGCAGTTCGTGCAAACATTTCCTATTTATGAGGAAATTTCATACGATGGCGTCCCCTAAGAGGAACGACCCCATAAGACATTAAATTGAACCGATTTGGGATTATTTTTTATTTTCTCGTCCCTAGGGTCAAAGAAGCTTCGTTTTGGTTCAAAACTTAACCATGTTTTTTTTTGCAGGATTTTTAAGTAATGTTTATAGAAGTAAATTTTGATTTTTATGTTTCTATAAGAGAATTGAATATTTTGTTCTGGAAAAACTGCCATCATTTTTTTTCTTCTGTGCAACCAAGTCTGCTAATGGTTTTTTTTTGCAATTTATAAATTCTTCAAAGTAAATTTCAGCTCAACAACTTTGTCGAAGACTGTAACCATAGATGGGTATGTTTTTGGCATTGAAGAAGAATCAATTCAACCGATATCACACGTCTTGCCTTTTAAAGCGCGAAGAACTCCACGTGAGGAATCTTTAGAAGGGAAATTAATCGACAAGAATTTGCCTATGTGGGATTTCCCCGTGAGGACATAAAAAATTGCTTTTAAGGAAATTCCTCGTTGAGAATCTTTTAAAAACTTCATTTCCTGAAAGGTACATGGAATGAAGTTTTTAAAAGATTCTCACGAGAAACCTTCATGGCAGGCCGATCCCTGAGAGAAGTTTTCTTATCAAAAAGTCCCTTCGAAGGACTTCCCTGTGACGACATTACCTGAGATTAACTTACCCGAGATGATCTTCCTTGTAAGGAACCTTCCTGAGAGTGCATTCAATGAGGTGAATTTTTCCATAAGACAGTGAGGAGCTTTCCCGTGAAGAAACTTCCAACAAGCAATTCCCTGAGAGGAACTGCCTTGATGATCTTCCCTATGAAGAACCTCCTAAGAAGACAATCCCCAAGAGGAACTTGCTTATCAAAAAATCCCCTTCGAAGGACTTTCCTGAGAGGAAATTCCCTGGGAGGAATTTTCCCATGATAATCTTTCCAGTGAGGATCCTTCCTGATATGACATTTCTTGAGAGAAACTTGCCTGTGATAAAATTTGCCGTGAGGAACTTCCCAAGAAGTATCTCATAGGCAAATTTTTCCAAATGATCTTCTGTCCGAGAAAGATACCTTGCAAGGTCATTCTGGTGAGTAACTTTTCCGTCAAGACATTTCCTATGAAGATATTCCCTGAGAGAAATTCCCTCGTGATGGACTTCCACTTGAGTAAATTTGCTTTGAGGAGCTTATGGGAAGAACATTGCTTGATAAACTTCCCCTTAAGCCCATTTTTTGCAGAAAGCAGTTCCTGACTTGACATTCTTCCTGAAGAACTTTCTTGAAAACACTTTTCATAAGGGAACTTCCAAGAAAATCCTCGTGAGATCATTCCTGAGGGATCATGAGAGATCAGGAGCTCTATATTGTACTCAAGCTTGAGGAGTCAATCTGGATAGATTTACAATGAAAACAGAATTTGGCGTTTAAGAAAATTGTCCTTTGATAAAGCTCTGTTCTGAAAAGGGGGAGTCTTTCTTCAGATAACTGAATAATTGATCTATAACTCAAATGTGACTTTCCTAGTTATAATTCTAATGAACGTCCGCGCAAAATGATCGAAATTCCTGATTCAGCTACAATCTGTTGTACAAGGGATTTTAACTCCAAAGACAACATTCGTCCATAAACTACAAATCTTCTTATCGTCCGAAGCTTTTAAACTACTTGCCGCAACTGATTTTCAATTATTTTCAATACGTAGTCTACTTATAGGCGTTTTATATTTAAGAACTAAGTTTCTTAATCTCAAGACCTCTGTATCAATCTTCTTTGTTTTTGGTCATGATTCTGCGAAGAAATAACTTTTCGTGAAGCTTTGTGTTTTAACTCTCCAATAAGTATCTTGAAAATTTAAGCTTTTATTCTGAATCCAGGATGCATTACTCTTAATTGGCTTTTTTGTACTCTGCCGTCGAATCTTCCCAGAGAGTGATTCTCCAATGGTTCACAAATTGTTGTTCTTCCTCGATTCAGTTCTAATGAACGCTGCCGCAAATGGGCGAATTTCCTGTTTCATCAACTAACCCAACTTGAACCGCAATCAAACAAACCCCGGTTTCCTCCTTCAAGTGGGAATCTGCTCGTGCTGGAATCTTCTTCTGCTAAATGAAAGTGGCGCGTAGAATTTTTATTAGATTCCGTCGGTGTTTCATCGCCAAACAGCTTTGATGCCGAGCAAACCATCACCAGTCACATTCTCGGACCGGAGCTCACGGAGATTCCAGAGACAGAAAAATAAATGGAGTAACGGAAACCAATCCGTGATGCTTCCGGCCGGCCAACCGAGCCGGGACGCTTCTTGATGTCGATTCCGAAATTAATGGGATGTATGAGTGTGTACGATGGCAAGCCCCGAAATCGCGTGGATCTAAACCCAAAACAATCACAAACCTGGCCTGCGCCGGATTCGGTCCTGAAGCAGCGGAACATCCAGGGAATCGGTCATGAATAATGGAGCATCTTTAACGCGTTCGGTGCGTTTGTTTGATATTTGTTCGGGGTTCTGGGTCCGGGAGAACAAATTTGACCACCATTGAGGATAGTAGACAGAAGATTGGGCATCACCATTTGGGCAAATTCTTTTGCTAACAATGTGGTGTTTTTCGGAGATGTGTCTAGGTTTTGTGGATGCTAAATTTCGGCCAGCCAATCGTGATTAATTACTGGGCCAGTGAATTGATCGAACCGAGAATTGAGGAAACAAATCGCTTCCGATTGAACAGAGGTGGATCAATGGGTTTTAAGCAACTCTTATAAGAAAATATGTTTTAATGTTAGGGGACTAATAAAAAAACTGAATGTGTCCAACCTGAAAACATCTTCGAGCATCTTTCTAACAAACTTTCAATATCCAGTTGATCAATAATTTTTCTTTTCTCAAGACAACTCTGGTCCACCTCGAATAAACAGAAGCAGCAAAACGGAAAAGTCTTTCTTCATTTGGAGCGTGCAAATCAAAACGTCCGTTCTAGTTTCCATTGCCGGGCTGTAGTCATCATTTTCCGGAACAACAACTGTAACAGACGGGCAGCGAATTCTTAAATAGCACGAGCCTCAGCAGAACCTTCCAGAGCGGCTTCTGCTGATGTTATTTGTTCCTTCCATTCTTCCTCATCGTTTCCAGCCAGAAAAGAATCTTTCCCTTCCCCACTTCTCTCAGGGAAACGGTTCGCGTCTAATTAAACAATTTATTATTCAAACTAATTTCCAAATTAAAAACCGTTAAGACCGGAAGAATCTTCTCGCTTAATTTCGTTACAATTTTATTGGATCACTTTTCACGCTCTGGCACTTGACTTTCTGTCTGTCTTCGAAGGCTGAAATCCACCTTCCTGCCTTCTGTCTGTGTGTCACTTCTTTTTTTTTTATTTGTGTAAATGTTCCCAGGCTTGTGCGAAAAATTGCCAGATTGGATTCCGGAATTAATTCCCACTTTTCACATCCGGAGTGAAAATTGAATCCGGTTCATCCGGTCGTTTCTGTTCCCCATCAAAACGAGCCGTTTGTTTTGTTCCGGGGCGTCGAGACCTATGGCCTTGGCAGCTTCAGCCCAGCCGATTGGGCTTAAAAATGCTTCCAACAACCCCAACGTTTTACGATTGAACCAGGCACCCCTTTTTCGGGAAAATTTTGCCAATGCTGTCACCAACCAAGCCTTCCACACCAGATAATCTCGGTTGTTGGCAAAAACGGCAAAGGGGTTAATCAAAGCAGAAGCTCTGCTACTTTTTCAGATCAAAGTATATCACGTGCCATCCGTTGAAGCAGGAACAGTGTCTCCGGCTGATTAAATGTGAAAACGTTCTTCCCCTGACTGATAAAGACAGTAAAAATCTTGATTTCTCTGAGCCTGAGCCCCGAATATTGGCAAGCCTGAACATTGTTTCACACTCCCCCCGTTTGCTTGGAAAGGGAAACCTTCCAGGTTCCAGGATTCTGATGGCTGGCAACAAAATGTTCGCAATCTGCTGAGGTATGGAAAGCTGCTGTCGGCATAAATTTACGTTTATTGTGCCATTGACAGCCAATTTGCTTCTTTTTAAAAATGATTCTGTCTTTGGTTTTTTTTTTCAATTTTTCTGCCTTAACTGATTGAAAAAGTTTGATTTTCACACGAGAGAAAGGAATCAGAAAATTATCCTCGGAATTTCACCAGTACTTCTTATACTCTTAAGCTTTGAAGAAACTCCCGGCTGAACAAAACTATGATTTCCTGAATAGTCGATGAACTCCTATAACCTTCCTTTACGGTTAAAAAATAACAATAAGCCAGTTAGGATCATATAGATCTGCATTTTTTCATAGCATTTCATAGCGTCATAGCATTTTTTTTTTCCTTTAGATGATCATTATCTAAAAAATGTGGTAGATTTAAAAACGGAAAATGTGAAATGTAGTTAGTAATTCAAAAATAGGAACAGATATTTCGCAAGATGAATACGAGAATAAAGCATTCCTTTTAAAATATAGGTAGAACTCAGCCATGATTTTTTTAGAAGGTTCAGAATCAGCAATGGGTAGTGTTCAGTCCGACAAGCGGACTGAGAATAGACGCGAGAGTACCGCACCGAGAGAGCACGACGGCTGCTCTCACTGAAAGCGAGATGGAATATTCTAGGCGGTTCCATATGGCGCGAGCACGTGCTTGTGTGCTTGCTCGTCAGCCTATTTAAGGGCGCATTCTTTATGCGCCTAGGGGGTCAGTCATAATCAAACCGCCAAGCCGTCAAGATGGGACGGTAGTGAATAGTGTATACAAATAGTGTAAATAGTTAAGCAGAGAAATAAATTAGTATTTAACAAGAGATAAGTGCCTTCTTCTTGGCTGCTTCGCTCCGTGTCGCCTTGCTCCCGGGTCCAGCTGCCACAATCGGCTCTTTTCAGAGCCCTTCCATCCAGAAAGAGTTTTGGATCTCGGTCAACCAGGCGATCGAGATCCCCCCGAGCCTCGGCCACCAGGCAGCGTCAAGAGGACCTGCCTCCACTGATGGGACAACCATGCGTGGTTGTCTCTTCAGGTCCAATCCCACGAGGGGAGCGGACCATCAGTGGTAGTTTCCCAAGCGCTCACATCGACCCGGCCTTGGCCTCCAGGCAGACAGTCTGCGGACCTGGCTCCACTGTTTGGCAACCACCAGGGGTTGTCAAAGCCCAATCCCAGAAGGGGAAAGGGCAAGCAGTGGTAGTTTAGCCAAGGCCCCTCCGTCCTACAGTCCAGTGGCTTTTCATGGCCACAACAGGTAGGTTAAAACCTGCTACTTGAGGGAACGTTTATGAAATCTGTCCTGAAATTTGCTGCTCAAACCAGAAATTCCCTGGAGCCTAGAATTAATTTCAGAAACTTTAAATCCCCACCGACCCCCCCGAAAATATGTAACTCTCCCGTTCATCGATGACCCAAAGTCAACCCCGAAAGTTGAAGGTGACGATGACAAATGACTTCTGGACTGCTTTAAAATAACGGCCGGTCGGTCCAATAAAACCTTTCTTTCCTCCCGCGTTGTTTCAGTTCTGAAGTGGCCATTATGTTTTCGTTTTTTTCCTGACTATTTAACTTTCTTCCTTCCTTATTTTTGTTTTCCATGTCCGACCATCCAACTTTTCCTGGTGCCACCGCGCCGTGTCAAGGGTACAAAAAAACTTTCCTTCAACCCAAGCTGTTTCTTTTTTTCGGGGGATGTCAACTTTTTTTTTGCCTTTCGTTTGAACTTTTCAGGAGGAGGCTCGGCTCGGCTGGTGGTGCTTCCACTCATTAGAATATTTGCTAATGCGATTTATATTGCTGCTGGTTTGGGGGCTGACGACAAAAAACGCGGAGGGACTAATGTTAATTTCTGTTTGAATAACGAAGGACAAAAGTTGAAAAGTTTGTTGGAGGAGTTGAGCGTAGAGAGTGAAAAAAAAAACTTTGAACAATCAAGACCGTGAGACGTGGTTATTGACCATGGGAGAGAGTAAGGATGAAGTTTGGGCCGAGCAAAAAAAAAATCCTGGATGGTTAATTACGGTGTCCTGTCCCGTCAATTGACAGGGTCATCGAGAAGAAGTGGTTTTTTAAAACATTTTTTATCCTTTGTCACAAAGTCTTGTCCGCCCTTTGGACAAAGCGCTACAGAACGTCACGTTTTGATTTAATTGAGATTTTTCGGTACAAATTGGCTTTATAATTTTCTGACTGTGTCACCGATAAATTCACATTTTCTTTGTTAAATTTGATTTCAACGATGAGGAAAATTTAATAGTTTTGGTTTGACTTCTTAACGAACAAAATGTTCACCATATAACTGAACTAGTGTATCGTTACCGGAAACCAATTCGTTAAATCAGCATCGAGAAACGATAGAAATAGGGACGAACGCCACAAAGTGATTGCAGGGCAAAAATAATTTATTTTTGCTTAGTTTTTCTGCAAAAAAGTTTATTTTGTCCACTGTGATCTCACTTCTAAAGATTTAGAATTGATTCCAAATATTTGCACAGGAGTTAACTTTCTCGGGTGTTTTCACTAACCTTACAACATGCCAAATTAAATTGAAGAAGATAGTTCTAAATATTCAAAATGGTAACATACTTAAACAAGTAAGTCCTAAATTTTTGAAATTTTGTTTCCGAGAATCACGAGAAGGCCATGTTTTGTAATATAATTTCCTAACTCGGGTTTTCTGCTCCCTTGGCTAGTACTTTCAAAATAGGTTAACGAATATTTACTGTACAAATCACATTTTTTCTATGTAAGTGTACTCTACCGATAAAGATTGAAAACTTTCTTAAACATTGAGTTAATAAAATAAGCGCCTTTGGGTATGCAACTTACAAACCTCCCTTTGCCATAAGACATATTGAACAGCCCGCAGCCCATGGCGTAGAGCATGGGTAATCAAACCGAGGCCATCACATTTGGCCCGCGAAGCTTTGATCAACTTAATTTTATGAATATTATACTTGCAAAGGTCAAAATATGTGTGAACATCTTATTAAACGAAATTTTTTAAATAAATTCTTCGAATCTCTTTCATAATTTTGCTTTTTGAAATTTGGATCAAATAACGATTCGTTATTTTGAAGGCAGTAAAAAGTCGCTTCATTGGTCTTGAAAATACGTGGGGTATTCAACGTTTAAATTTATTCCACAGTTCAAAAAAAGCCAGACATAACCAAAATGATACATACGTTGAGTTGGAATTGGATTTCAAGATTTTGGAAAAAATCGTCTGCTTTTTTTTATATATAGGTTACTAACAACACCATTTTCCGTTAAAGTAAGCTTTTTGGAAGGATTATTACAAATGGAACATTGTGAAATGTGCTGTGATACCCAGTTAACTCTCTGAAAGTAAAGCTTTTTTTGCCCTGAATAGTTTAGAGCAGCTTACAAATTACATTTCTTGTTCGACAAAAAAACTGCAAAGATGCGGACAATTTTTTGACAAATTTTTCATGAAGTGCATAGCCACAGGGATTAAGAAATCTTACCTTCAGTTCTTCTTCTGTTTTAGTTTTTCCACCATTCAACCAATTTAACGTAAATTTTGAAAAATATTACAACTGACTGATAGCTTTATTTTTTACTATACGACAAAAAATTAAAATACATATTTCAACTTCAACAGCTTAAAATAGTAAATATTCTACATATTTTTCGATTTCTTGTCATTCTTTCCTATCCCAACCTGTAGACGGAGTATATGTTGCGTATCATCGAAAAAGAC
The DNA here is from genome assembly GCF_029784155.1 of Uranotaenia lowii. Taxonomy (NCBI): domain Eukaryota; kingdom Metazoa; phylum Arthropoda; class Insecta; order Diptera; family Culicidae; genus Uranotaenia; species Uranotaenia lowii. The sequence continues at coordinate 279,914,987 of NC_073692.1, read as the reverse complement.
ATTGACCAAGATTTTTGTAGGCTTCTAAAATGATATTTTTTAGAAAAAAAATAATAGGGGCGTTTCAAGCTTTCTTATGTTTTTATAGCTGTATTTTGACAACTGCTTGTAAAACAATTTTCATTAATATGAATATGAATATGGCTAGAACAATATGTTTTGGAACGTTTTGCGTAAGCTAAAATCATGATTAGGTTTTGTTTAATTTCGATTAAAGGCGGGGTTGAGTTTAAGAGGGCCAATGGAAAATGTTATCAGATTTTTCTATAAAAGTTTTATAAAACATACATAGTGCGCCATCAGGATGTGTGCAAATTTTCAGTCGATTTCCAAAAATAAAGAAGCTTTTGTCAGAATCTGTTATGCCATTTATTCCAAACCAGATTTCGAATTGTCACGACAGGTAGTCGACACGTCTCATCTCAGCGAAACTCAACAGCAGGCCTGTGACATTTCGGTTAACCGGCATCAATGATGTTCGAAAATACAACCCGTAGAATAATAATAATAATTATAAAAGCTAGGTATGAAGATTAAAAATTTAGCGCCATTTCTAAGCTAGGAATGAAGAGTAAAAGTTGAACGCAGTCATATAAATTGCGAAACCATATTTCACTTTATTCTAAAATATATTTTCCCGTTACGAGAAAGTTAATTCGTTACCTAGTTCCTAAAGCACGAGAAAGTAGATAGAAGGTTCCGATATTAATCTGGAATGACCGTCGGTGATTAGGTTCAGGATTTCCAACGTGAGTCTGAGGCAGAGGTAGTTTTGTGTTTGGAGGTTAGAACGATTGCACCAGAGATTGAAGTCGAACTGTATAAGGAGGAGTTTCATCAAATAAGCATTAAACGTAAGCATTCTATATTATAGCTAGAGAGAAAACAAACTAAAATTTTGTAAATTACAGAAATAATTTAATACAGTCTTAAACGTATTAAACAATTGGAATTGTTGCTTCCCGGAAACTCCACATTAAATTATTTGTTTAATTCGTCCAAGATGCGTAAGACTACTAAATCGACAACCACCCTTAAGAACGGAGTGGCCTCTAAGAAGATCGTTCCAAAAGCCAACAATCACTGTAAGGCTTGCTCCAATGAAGACACCGACCAAATGATACAATGTGAATCCTGCGAATCTATGTATCATTACCATTGTGGGGAAGTAACACAGGAGGTGGATAATCAACCGTGGAGGTGTGCTGCATGCAAAAGAGATAATGTAAGTGTCATTCATGTTCCAAAAAATGTATCATTGCCCAAAACCCAAGCCCATTTAAAAGGTGTCACAATGAATACCCCCTCAGATGCAATCGGTACATCTTGTCCTCCACTTACCACGAGCGAAATTGAATCATCCAAAAAATTATCCCCCATAAATGCACCCATGTCCAAAATATCATCGAATCCATCGCTTCTTTTTCGGTTAATCAGTCGCCCTGCCGTGTTGTGGAAAGCTCAAACACTCTAGTTAGTTCAGAAAGTTGTGCTCTAATAGAATCGAGAAGCGCAAATTCCAAATCGTTGATTCCTAATAATGCCAAATCTTCTGTTACCGGAACTATTCCTAAACGATCTGCTGCCTCTGCACAAATTCCACTCAGCGGTCCCTGTAATCAAATTTGCGAAGTTCCTATAGGACAACGACCTAAACAACAAGCCCCCAGTTCAACAAAATCTTCAGTTCATCGTCGAGCTAATTTGGAACTGCAAAGATTGGAAGAAGTCCAACGATTGGAAGAAGAAGAGCATAGGCGTAAGATGGACAATCTTAACAAACGATTCGATTTGCTCTTAGAGATGGCTAGCAACTCGTCTCAGGTATCCGTCGATGGAACAGATGTATCGAATACTGATAAGGTAGCACAGTGGTTAGACGAATCAGGAAAGCCGGAACAGTTGAAGTCGTATGATGTCCAGAGACAACCAGATGATGAAAATGTTTCTCAGCTCGCTGTTGTTCAAAGACTGGATTGCAAACAGCCACGTCCAACAAGTTCAGTCCCTAACAATCGCGATCAAACGAATTATCCGACTATGCAACCCATTAGCGCTGGCCCCTTTATCCCACCACATCGGTCTACTCCGCAGAAGGTGGATGCCCAAATGTCTCAGAGAAATTCCTACAATCACCATGATCTCTCCAGCAGCCAAGTAGCCGCTCGCCAAGCAGCTTCTCGTGAGCTACCCGGTTTCAGTGGAATTCCAGAAGAGTGGCCTTTGTTTATTTCTACATTCAGCACCACTACTCAAATGTGTGGATATACGCAGGACGAAAATCTCATAAGACTTCAACAATGTCTACGAGGTAAAGCGCATGAAGCAGTTCGGTGTATGCTAATGCATCCCGCCAATGTACCCACCATCATCTCCACACTTAAAATGCTGTATGGAAATCCCGAAGTAATTATTTTGAACATGGTTTCAAAAATACGGAATCCTCCATCTCCTCTACAAAATCGGCTTGATACAATGGTTGAATTTGCTCTTTCTGTTAAAAATCTATGCGCAACAATTGAAGCGTGTGATTTAGATGAATACACTTATGATGTTTCCCTTTTGCGAGAACTGGTTGATAAACTTCCAACTACCTACCAAGTAGATTGGCTCAGATATAGGCGTACAATCACTCACACCACACTCTTGACCTTTGCTGACTGGCTATATGACCTCGCCGAGACAGTTTCACCAATTGCTAGATCTCCATCAAAAGCACCACACAATATTAAACATACACAATCGCCCGCGTTCCTAAATGCACACTCTGAGTCTGAAGGTAACTCCCCGACTCAATTTTTTGAAAGTCAGTTCTCAGAGAAACTTTGCAAAATCTGCAAAGGCGATTGTCCGAACGTCGAGAAATGCAAACGTTTCAAAGATTTTAGCTATAAAGCTCGCTGGTCTGTTGTCAACGAGCTAAAACTTTGCAAAAGATGTCTACGAAAACACAGAGCTCCGTGTAGATCACAAAAACTTTGTGGGTAGAATGAGTGCACCTCCAAGCATCATGCCCTGTTGCACAATTTCGAAAGGAATGTCGCTGTAGCATCGGAGGTTCAACATACGTTGAATGCTCCTTCTACTTCCTATGCCAACATGCATCATAACAGCCAAAACCATACATTGTTTCGCGTGATCCCTGTCGTACTGTATGGCCCCCAAACAAAGGTGTCAACTTACGCATTTTTAGATGAAAAAAACCTGACACACATGCCAGAATGAGAAGGAATGAAAAAAAAAAGGGATTGCGATCATTCAGTAAACGAGTTTCAGGAAAGACGGTTGTGACTATAGGTATTACTGAAAAAAACTGGGTGCTAAATTGTAAGCTGTGAAAAAAACAAGTGAAAATGAGTGGTTCTGATAGTGAGCACGACAGGTTCGTCAGTAACGCTGATTGATTCAGCACTTGCCTCTGAACTTGGAACAAAGGGCAAAACTCAGTCGTTATGTCTACGTTGGACTAGTAATCAAACTAGAACAGAATTGAATTCACAAAACATAACGCTAGAAATATCGGGTACTAGTAGCCACTCACAAAAATATCGACTACAAGAGGTTCATACGGTAAAAAAACTGGATCTTTTCCATCAATCGCTGAACATGAAAGAAATGAGCAGGAAGTACAAACACCTAGAGGGCGTCCCAGCAGAGTCCTACCATGAAATACAACCTCAAATTCTCATTGGAAGCAATAACACTAATCTAGGGTTCGTACTTAAAGGTCGCGAAGGCCAAATCCACGAACCAGTCGGAATTAAAACTCGACTGGGATGGATGGTTTATGGAGGAGGCGAAACGTCTAAATTCAAATTTACCGGCCACCACAACATCCAAAGTTGTCAATGTGAAGGAAAAAGTGATGAAGGGCTACACACAGCAATGCAGGAGTTTTTTGCAATTGATAATATGGGTTCTTCTAAACCATCCTTGCTTCTTGAGTCAAATAATGATCGTCGGGCTCGAACAATTTTGCAAACAAGTTATCGTACTGCATCAGGTCGTTTTGAAGCGCGTCTCCTATGGCGGTATGACACATTTGAGCTTCCGAACAGCAAGCCACTTGCCCTCCGTCGTTTGCAGTGTTTGTCAGCCAGATTTAAACGAGAACCATTGTTAGCTAAAACTATTCGCGAAATGATGCAAGACTATTTGTCAAAAGGATACATTCGAAAGTTGTCTGATGCCGAGCTTTTAGAAAAACGCCCTAAAGTTTGGTATTTGCCAATCTTTCCAGTGATTAACCCCAATAAGCCTGGTAAAATACGAATAGTATGGGATGCCGCAGCCAAAGCTGGAGGCGTTTCGCTTAATGATTTCCTACTAAAAGGCCCAGATCAAAATTCTTCACTCAACGGCGTCCTTCTTAGATTCCGAGAAAACCGAATAGCAGTATGTGGTGACATCCGCGAGATGTTTCACCAGGTGTTAATTTCTAACGAGGATCAGCACTGTCAACGCTTTCTTTGGGCTGACAACCCCTCAGATCTGGAACCAAGTACCTACGTTATGAACGTTATGACATTTGGAGCATGTTGTTCACCTAGTATCGCTCAATATGTAAAAAATCTCAATGCGATGCAATACGCAGGAATATACCCGGAAGCAGTCGACGCAATCCTCGAAAATCATTATGTGGACGATATGTTGATCAGCCTTGAATCGGAAGCAGAAGCAATTAAGCTAGCGACGGAAGTACGCTACATTCATGCGCAGGCCGGATTTGAAATGCGCAACTGGATTTCGAATTCTCCGACAGTTATGGCAGCACTCAACCAAAAAAATTCTAAGGAAAAACGTATCGATATCAAAACAGAAACAATCACTGAAAAAGTTTTAGGAATGTGGTGGTGCACTGAGTCAGATTGTTTTACATACAAACTCTCCGCCAAACACGATACAGAGCTACTTGCTGGAAAGCGAATTCCGACCAAAAGAGAAGTTTTACGAACTCTTATGTCAATATTTGACCCACTCGGCCTCCTTTCTCACTTGTTGATTTTTTTGAAAATTTTGCTCCAAGAGATTTGGCGAACTGCGATTGGATGGGATGATGATATACCTGACAATCTGTTTCAAAACTGGTTGCGTTGGCTTCGTGTCTTACCCAGCGCTCAGAAAGTTCAGGTTCCTCGTTGTTATCGATCACTAGTAACACTGGATTCTAACACTATCGTACAGTACAGATACATACCTTTGTAGATGCTAGTGAACTGGGTTATGCTGCTGTTGTTTACCTCAGATTTCAACAAAACGAAAACGTAGAATGCAGGATTGTCGGAGCAAAAACCCGAGTTGCCCCGTTGAAATTTCTGTCCATCCCTAGAATGGAACTGCAAGCAGCGGTAATTGGTGCTCGTTTCACAGATTGTGTTATAAAGGCCTTGAAGTTGCAAGTTCACGAAAAAGTCTTTTGGAGCGACTCACGAGACGTCCTGTGCTGGATAAGGTCCGATCATAGACGTTATTCTCACTACGTCGGTTATCGGATAAGCGAAATCTTAGACCTTACGCAAATACAAGAATGGAGATGGATACCAACGGATCAAAATGTAGCAGATGATGGTACAAAATGGCATCGTGATCCAGACCTTTCCAATAGCAGCAGATGGTTCATAGGCCCTGAATTTTTGAAGCAAGATGCCGAAATGTGGCCGACTCAACAAGTTAAGGGAACCACAAATGAAGAACTACGCAAACCTGTCCTCAATCACCAAATTATTCGTATTTCAGAACCAATAATGGATTTGCATCGGTTCTCAACATGGAACTTTGCTCGGCGTACTGCTGCTTATGTGTTGAGATATATAAAAATCCAGACCTGTCCAAAGAGCAAACGGAAATCGCTTGGGCCACTTTCTAGAGAAGAATTACAATTAGGTGAGACAGTTCTATTTCGCCTAGCACAACGTGAAGTTTTCACAGAAGAAATCTATAAACTGTCGTCTACCCTTGATTCCGAAAAACGCATCCCAAAAAGTAGTAAAATATACGCGCTGTGGCCTTTTTTGGACAAAAATGGAGTTCTAAGAGCCAGGACACGCATCGGAGCATGTGAAGCTGTGAGCATGGATACTAAGAATCCTGTGATTTTGCCTAAAGATCACCATGTTGCATGGTTAATAGTACAATTTTATCATACTAAATTTTATCATCGTAACCATGCAACGGTAATAAATGAAATACGCCTGAAATTTCGCATTGTTCCTCGTCTAACAAGTCTTTACTGGAAAGTCAAAGCAAATTGTCAGGTGTGCAAGAATCTTCGAGCCGTACCTTGTCCACCACCGATAAGTGATCTTCCCGTATCACGACTTTCACCATTCACGAGACCCTTTTCTTTCACCGGGATAGATTTTTTTGGACCCTTGTATGTAACAGTCAAACGGAGTACCGAAAAGCGATGGGGTGTTTTAATGACATGTCTTACTGTAAGAGCTGTGCATATCGAAATTGCCCATTCTATGACAACGAGCTCCTGTGTCATGGCAATTCGTAATTTTATGGGAAGGAGGGGGGTACCGATTCAAATGTTTAGTGACCGTGGGACAAACTTGGTAGGAGCAAGCAATGAACTTTTGAAGGCACTTAGAGATGTAAATCAACACGATATGGCTCAAGAGATATCAAGTCCAGATACGTCGTGGTCCTTTATTCCACCGGCATCACCCCACATGGGCGGTTCGTGGGAACGAATGATTCAAACCGTGAAACGCAACTTGAATCAAATCAAACCAAAACATCAACTCACAGACGAAATCCTTAGAAACTTACTCATTGAAATCGAAAACACAATCAATTCGAGACCGCTTACTCATATTAATTCGGAAGGTTCAGATGTTCCCGTCCTAACCCCTAATCACTTCCTGCTGGGATCATCAAACGGATTAAAACCTGCGACAACCTTTGACGACAGTATTGCAGCACTTCGAAAAACGTGGCGGTCTTCACAGGCAGAGGCCAATGTATTCTGGAAGCGATGGGTTCGAGATTACCTACCAGAACTTACGAAGCGGTCGAAGTGGTTGGATCCTGTTAAACCAATACAAACTGGGGACATTGTGCTAGTAGTAGATCCTGATCTACCAAGGAACTGTTGGCCAATGGGAAGAGTGATATCAGCGGAACCTAGTAACGATGGGGAAGTTAGAAAAGCGGTTATTCAAACATCTAATGGAATCTATGAACGTCCTGCTGTAAAGTTAGCCGTTCTCGATGTCCGACGTGAAGAAGAAGTAAACCATTGAAATGGCATACCTGGGGGGAGTGTCACGACAGGTAGTCGACACGTCTCATCTCAGCGAAACTCAACAGCAGGCCTGTGACATTTCGGTAAACCGGCATCAATGATGTTCGAAAATACAACCCGTAGAAGAATAATAATAATTATAAAAGCTAGGTATGAAGATTAAAAATTTAGCGCCATTTCTAAGCTAGGAATGAAGAGTAAAAGTTGAACGCAGTCATATAAATTGCGAAACCATATTTCACTTTATTCTAAAATATATTTTCCCGTTACGAGAAAGTTAATTCGTTACCTAGTTCCTAAAGCACGAGAAAGTAGATAGAAGGTTCCGATATTAATCTGGAATGACCGTCGGTGATTAGGTTCAGGATTTCCAACGTGAGTCTGAGGCAGAGGTAGTTTTGTGTTTGGAGGTTAGAACGATTGCACCAGAGATTGAAGTCGAACTGTATAAGGAGGAGTTTCATCAAATAAGCATTAAACGTAAGCATTCTATATTATAGCTAGAGAGAAAACAAACTAAAATTTTGTAAATTACAGAAATAATTTAATACAGTCTTAAACGTATTAAACAATTGGAATTGTTGCTTCCCGGAAACTCCACACGAATACAACGTCGATTTAATGACTACCCCTAATTTAGGGTTACCAAATCCCGCAATGAAAACAAAAGTAAAATAATAAAAAAATATCCAAAAGAGTAAGATAAACATTAAGAAAATCTTAATAAAATTTAAAGTCATTCAAATAATGTCCATTTGTTGGCAGTAATAGATAAGATTTAGCATTCCAGATTGCATGCTTTTTCAAAGAAAAAAAAAGTATAGCCCGGTCCGGCCCGGTTTTTCGAGATATCGAGGCCCGGATGCTCGGATTTATGCAAAATCTAAGCAAAATTCTTTACCACCCCTATTTTTTACAAAATTTTTTTTTATATTTTTTTTTGTTTCGATTATAGTTGTTTTACCATCTTTATAGCATTCGCGACTTTATCAACGTTACAGTTGGCGGATTGTTATTGAAAAACTTATCCGGTACAACTGTGTTCGATGTTTACTCTTGGGCTCGAACTCGCGGACATCGGCTCAGGAGACAACAGACTTGCCAACTGAGCTATATCACAAGCCCAGATTTTTTCATAATGCATGATTTTTTTAGCTTGTTTCATCGAAATACACGTGCAAATATTTTTTGAAAAAGTGAAATTTAAACTGAACACCGCTGACTTTTTCTCTTCAATTTTCATGAGAAAAGCATGGATTATGTTCAGATTTGCCCGAATATTGCCCGATTTCTTAACTGAAAATTCAAAATCCAATGCCCGGATTTTGCAAGGTTTTTGGATAAAAATGCCTGGATTTGCTCGACCCGAAAACGCTTAGCAAATATTCTGGAAAACTTAGGTATGACGTATATGATAATTATAAATTTCACTTGGTTTCAAAATGAGATTTTTGGCGCGTATATTGCCTTTGAACAAAATATATGTTGCATTTGTGCGCTACGAAGCATTTGGGTATATAATATATTATAATATTACTTTTGTGCTCTTTGATTATTGCTCGAGAGTTCATTGCATACTCAAAGGCGCTTGTTGAGCTCACTGTAAATAACGATTAAAAGATGCCTTCATAAAAGCAGGATATTTAGGTAAGGTAAGGTAAGTATTTTTTGTAAGTTGTATTTGATTTGTATTTCTTGTAAAAAATGTACACACTTCAAATACAGAAACAGCTCTCATTATAAAAAGAGTACATTTCGTAAAATTTCACAAATGGAGTACGCCCATTTCTCGATCGAAAAAGAGTACCTACATGTACTCTTAAAAGAATACGTATGGTAACTCTACCCTAATTTATAAGCAAAAAGCAGCTCTTTCGCGGGCATCCTTCATACAATTTGTCAGAATTTCGGGCTACATATTGGTTATTTCGGATCGTAGACTAGCTTGAAGTTCGTCAATGATAATGGTGTGCTGGCGTTAATTTTACTTTTGAAATACGTTCACAGAAACAAGTCTGATACCGTTACATTCTGAGAAAACGATTCGAAATTGCGTTCATTTGTCGTAATCGACCAGAAAAAGGCGGAATTATTGAACTTTCAAATCGTATTGACATGAACCAATTTGAAATTCATCAAAGTTGGAACAAAATTTTCAAAATTGCTTACTTTGTTTTTTTTTATACTATTAAAAGAAATTCAACAAGAAATAGTTCATCGAGTGCTGGAAGATGTTGTAAGAACATTAATTGTTAGATTACCAAATCTGTAGAAATCAAAGCGATTTCCAAATATTTTATTTTGCTTTTTTTTTAATTTTTCTACATATTTTTTTCCGATAACTCACACATAAATTGGAATAAAATAATAGAATTACCATCAATCCTTTCAAAATGTAGGATATTTTGAAAATTTTTCAATTTGTTTTTATAATTTTAAAGAAATAAATATGATTAAAAAATATTTACAATCAAATTTACAAAATATCAAATTATGAAAAAGATTCCAAAAACATGTTTTTTATCCGCAGACAAATCTCATTTCTAAAATTTGGTCGCGCTAGCTGAAAATGTAGGCCACCCGTGGCGTAGAGGATAGCCATAAAATTTTCTAAGCCAACGGACATGAGATCGAATCCCGGTCCCGGCATACACTTTCTGTGGGTTGGTGATTTTAGCATTGGTAGGATGCTAGCCATCATATCCCCGAAAGATGTAAGCTTAGAGTTAAGGACAAAGAAATATCCTGGGGGGAACATTAAGTATGTGTTTGTGCTCTTTTTTTCAAACAGCTAATAGGCTTAGCAAGCCCCCTTCTTCTTTGAAAGACGATCTCAATGTACTTTTTTCGGCATTTGAGGCTATGGTTACTCTAGCCATCATACCAAATAAGACGTTTTGTAAAATAGGTCAAAAACCGAATTGAATTTAACGGAACTCCTAATAAATTTAAGGACGAATTTACATTAGGCTGAATCGTCACGTTAGACCCACCCCACTATGCCGAAGTGGTCATAGGTCGTAAGGCCTAATGAATGATACGCCGAATTGACGTGAGGCCGCATGAGCACTTGGGTTAAAGAATACCAGGCCAAGGCAGAATGAGTTATAAGGTCAGAGGTTGTTCAGCTTAAGGTCGTTAGTCTGTATGGACGCAAGGCCGAACAGATGTTAGGCTTGCATTTTGACAGATGTCTATTTGGCTTAACATCCACGCGGTACATCCAGCGTCATCCAACTGATTTAACATCCACTTGACCTAAAACAAATTTGGCTTATCTACTGTTCAATCCGCCTTAGAAACTTCAAATAGGTTCATCCATATGACGGAACAACACATAGCCTAATGACCAGTTCAGTCTAGCGTAGCGGTGAATATTCAAGTTTCGCACTCAAGGTGAGAAACATGTTAGTCTTCTAAATTGCTTGTAAATTTCAAAAGTTATATTGCATTGAAAATTAAAAACTACCTATCAGATGCAACATTTCAGCATATGAAACATGATCAAGCTTCGAAAGACTTAAATTTTAGATGAATTTGTAGTTTTTGCTGGTGTGTGTTTCAAGGTCCAAAACATTTCTGACTGTACCAGTTTTAACGATTGGGTTCACCGGAGTCTGATTCTGATTCACCGCAATATTCTGAATAATTTTGTTTTAATATGTTAAGCATTGTACCTTCATTCTTAAACATTTTTAATAAAAATTTCATAGGTACCATGAAAAAAAGAAAGGAACGACACGACTTCTCCATGCCTACATGGTATTATCAGAGATCCTGCAGCACCCATTTTCGCAATCCGGAAACTATTTTTCGGGTCGCGTAAGGAAGCGATATCAGCGGATAATAAACCGGGACCAGAAAATATAAAATTAAGGCGCTTGAGCCTTCTCGACTAACCACCCGCCTCGATGTCGTTTGCTATTTTTCGGATAAGCACCAAATTTATACGCGCCCGGTAAACCTGCCGACATGCAAAAATCACTAGACCGTCGAAAGTGTAAATCCACGCGCGGGCGAGGGGAGCAGAACGTCTTCGGAACGCAGCAGCTACCATGCCTAGCTGCCATATTTCTTCCTCATCATATCAGGAAACACGCGCTCGCGCCAGCAAAGATATGAGCCGGCAGAAGAAAATGCGCTCGCTCCCCACCATCAGCCAGGAGCAGATAATCAGCCCCCGAGACGCTAGACCTGGAGTCTTGTTTACGACTTGCGGATGAACTTTACGATCCTCGAGCCGCCCGCCTGGTGCAAAAAATGTTGTAACAACAAAATAGGTTGGGTTGTGCCACTCGTTTTGCCTTAACGCTTTCCCGGTTCTGGAAGTTTGGGGAAGGAGTTGTTTCCCCCAGAAGATCGTAAAATAGGGGGAGGAAAAAAAAGAAAAGATAATTATCCGCGTCGTGTTTTGGGGCCGTTTGTGTTTGTGTGTGTGGGTGGATGGCGCCTTTGCCTGTTCAATGTAGACGCAACAACACGCCTTGGAACAAAGAAAAATAACAACCCTCTCTCGTTGGGAAACTGCGGAGAAAAACGATTTGCTACTTGGGAAACCCTTCCCGGAATGGGGGGATGAAAATTGGTGAAAGTAATTTCAACTAGTAGTGCGATGATTGAAGGCTCGGGCGTTCCGTTGCTTGCTTTTACAGCCGCTTGAATGAGCTCTTCCGGAGCGCCGGGGAAAGTTCTTCGCCGTACTTGGTACATTGAAGGAAGCACGGCAGCCAGCACAACTAGTGTAATAAAGTGGAACGAATCCAAGCTTATGAATTTTTACTTAAGCAGAGAATGAATCGTTTTGTGAGCGCTTGTAGCAATTAATTCATTCCTTCGGTTTGGGGCAGACAAGAATGCAGTCGAACCCCCCACTGCTGTTTGCCTCCGATTTTCCTGGACCGGAAATAGGGATGGGAAAATGGCAAACTATAAGCTGTATTTATTTTTGAAAACGAAACCCGGAAAAGGATATTAGAGTCGAAGCAATCAGTTCCTCCCCTGCGCCGGTTCCTCTCGGGCAACCAACCAATCACCCTGTCGGTGGAAGCGATTTGGAAAATTTATTCATTAATTCAAAGGATAATGAAACCTTAAAATGGGCTGAGCCCGGCAGCGGTTTCAACTTTAATCTGGTCTTTATTGTAATGGGTGATTGTCCTTTTTCATCGAGCAACGACTCTCCGGTGCTTCTGCTGTCTCGGTTCCGGTGGTGGCAGTTGAATTCCGGAAAAGGTAGTCATTTTCTAATCAAATGTCTGTAAAATCTGGGATCTGGGACCGTCCCCGAAGCCAAAATGGAAGAAGGAAGGGCAGTCCGAAGTCTATATCTACATGGAGTTTTTGCTAATGGCCTTGATGCATGAAAGTCGAAAGCACTTATGTATGGTTTTGTTTCGAGAGCAAGTTTGTTACAAACTGTTATTACCTGACTCACATCAGATCATCGTTTTCAATCTGTATAAGCATGAGAGAATAGCTTTAAGCTCTTGGAAAAACTATCTAACCTTCTGCATGGCAACTTAAAGTCTTTTTTTAAAGGTCACATGTTCAAAGCAAAATCCCGACCTCACTTTAAAATGAAACAAAAAATACTGAAATTGTGTCGCTCTGGCTTTCCATCGACCATAAGCTACCATCCATATCGGATAAATCAACAGCATTTGTATTGATCTGGGACCCAAATTTCCATTAATAAATATTTAAATCAGATCAATGCAGCCGAGCTATCGGTTGTGGAAATATTTATAAACCTATAGGATTTTCACAGTGTGGCAGCAAGCACGCTAGCAAAAAAAAAGCTCATCTCCTATAAATAACAATCGAAAGCCAGCAAACAGGTGGTCATGCAAATACAATCCCGGCAGCGTTCTCTTCCCAGGCCCCGTCCCAGAATCCGATAATAATAAACACTGTCACTCCATTTTCAGCGTACGGTAGGAAGTCCACCGAAACAGAAAAACAATCCAAACAAACGACAGAAAAAGCAGGGGCCATCATAACAAAACTCTTTCCCAAACGGCAGCAGTAGTAGCAAGGCGATGAAGAGGAAAAACCACTATATTAGATTTTATGAGTTTATTTTATTGGATATTTATTACCCCACAGAAGCGAACCACACCAGGAATGGATCCACATGACCCGGTTCCCTGGCTCGGAGTGAGTGAACACTCGAAAAAAAAATCAGAATCCCGACCACCGTTCAGTTATTCCCTCGATTCGGAATGAAATTTTCAACAGTGCCTCTCAAATTACCGGAAGAATATGGTTTTTGTTCTTCCTCCTGGCTCCGAAGGTAGGTATTTCAGCGCAGAGCCGACGGACGACCGCAAATTGGAACGTCCGGAAGTTGGGCCACGTTCGGCGTTTCGGGTTTTCTTTCCCCACCCCCACACCGAGAAATTGGCGGGAACAACACTCGGCCGGACCGGGGCCAATGAAAATGTTAGTGTGGAATTTGCAACCGCCCCCCGAAATTTCGAAAGCTGTCCAACACGCTCGCTGCAGTTGGAGAGATACACTACGGAAACAACCCCGAAATCCAAAGCAGCAGCAGCAGGTGGGTGGCACCCAACCAGTAATTTACTGCTACTGCTGCCAGACCGACAACCTTTTACGGGAGAAAGTGCTGAGACCAGGCCACGTTGGCATTTTGGATCGACGGAAAAGGGAGGCTGCTGAAAAATTATACCAGGAAAACTGCAATTAGCGTCCGTTGGGTTGGATTTTGGGAGGATTTCTACTACTGGCATTGGTCTGGTCGTTTTAGCCGACTTGTGTGTTGGGAAAAAAATGAAAATACATACATAATAATTTACAACGGTTTTTTTGACTCTAAATTACAGACAGACATCATTCTCACTTCCTAGAATTGTAATACTTTAAGAACGAAACAACTTATGCAATAATGTTATGAGGGGTCTTCTCGAATAATTATTCAAAAATACCACTGAAAAAAATTCTCGTGAGTAAGACGAACTACAAATCGAATTTCAAAACAACAAAAATACTCTGGAGTATCAGTTCTAAATTTCATTTAAATTGCAAATAATTACAACTTAGATTCAGCTTGAAGCATGTAGTAGAATGAATTCATATTTATTACAAATTAAAAATTGGATTCTAATCCTAAGATAACTCCCACGGGGGGCATCTAAAATTTTCAGAAAGATCCTGTTAGGACGCTTTCCGAAGCAATGATTCGCTTGTCGAAGTTAAACGCCTTAAGGTAGGCAATGATATTTATTTTAATGTTGACATTTCAGAATCGGTTATCGTAAAAACTTTTTGATTTGAATTAGAACGACAATTCTTACGGCTTCGCATTCGTACCCTTATTTGCGGGTAAGAATATTAAAGTAATAAAATTTCAATTGGACTGAACTGATTTATTTAAAATCTTGAATGCATGCCAAAAATGTGTTATAAAAAACTTGTAGCGTGCACGCTATCGCATTTTTTCTGTTTAAACTTTCTAGTTCATCCGCAAAGCAACGCTCGGGGTTTTAATTTTGAGATGAGTTGTTATTTTCAGTAAAAACCAGCTTCCGCTAAAGGACGAATATGTTTGAAAAGCCAATGGGCAGTCGACAAAATACATCTTTTTCAAATTCTCGTCAACAGAATCTATTTCTTTTTCTTACAGTCCTTTTAAGGAATATCCAAAATGTGAATGCTCATGCTGCTGGTTAATGTGTTGAACTGGTGGATTGGTTAAAAAAAATCTGTAGATTTAAAAATGGATACGTTAAAAATATTCCGGAATAATTTCATTGTAAGTCTTGAAGGAGGGCTTCCAAAAAATCTTGCAAAGCTCCTGGCCTTATGGAGGCTGTGAAGGGTCTCGAAAAGTAAAAGGTTCTGTAAGAGATTATGCAAAGGGTCTTGTTAAGTGTCTTCTCAAGTGTCTTGTCAAGGGTCTTGTCAAGAATCTTGTCGAGGGTCTTGCAAAACGTTTTGTCAAGGGTCTTGTCAAGGGTCTTGTCAAGGGTCTTATCAAGGGTCTTGTCAAGGGTCTTATCAAGGGTCTTGTCAAGGGTCTTGTCACGGGTCTTGCCAAGGGTCTTGTCAAAGGTCTTGTCAAGGGTCTTGTCAAGGGTCTTGTCAAAGGTCTTGTCAAGGGTCTTGTCAAAGGTCTTGTCAAGGGTCTTGTCAAGGGTCTTGTCAGGGGTCTTGTCAAGGGTCTTGTGAAGGGTCTTTCACGGTTCTTGTCAAGAATTGTGTCAAGGGTCTTGCACGGTTCTTGTCAAGGGTCTTGTCAAGAGTCTTGCCAAGGGTCTTGTCGAGGGTCTTGTCAAGGTTCTTGACAAGAGTTTGTCAAGGGTCTTGTCAAGAATGTTGGCAAGGGTTTTGTCAAGGGTCTTGTCAAGAATGTTGGCAAGGGTTTTGTCAAGGATCTTGCCAAGGGTCTTGTCAAGAGTCTTGTTCAGGGTCTTGTCGAGGGTTTTGTCAAGAGTCTAGTCAAGAGTCTACTCCAAGGTCCTGTCATGAATCTTGTCAAGGATCTTGTCAAGGGTTTTGTCAAGGGTCTTGTCAAGGGTCTTGTCATTGGTCTTGTCAAGTGTCTTGTCAAGGGTCTTATCAAGAGTCTTGGCAAGAATTTTGTCAAGAGTCTTGTCAAGGGTCGAATCAAAGGTCTTGTCTAGAATTCTGTCAAGGGTCTTGTCGAGAGTTTGTCAAGGTTCTTGTCAAGGGTCTTATCAAGGGTCTTGTCAAGGGTCTTGTCACGGGTCTTGCCAAGGGTCTTGTCAAAGGTCTTGTCAAGGGTCTTGTCAAGGGTCTTGTCAAAGGTCTTGTCAAGGGTCTTGTCAAAGGTCTTGTCAAGGGTCTTGTCAAGGGTCTTGTCAGGGGTCTTGTCAAGGGTCTTGTGAAGGGTCTTGTGAAGGGTCTTTCACGGTTCTTGTCAAGAATTGTGTCAAGGGTCTTGCACGGTTCTTGTCAAGGGTCTTGTCAAGAGTCTTGCCAAGGGTCTTGTCGAGGGTCTTGTCAAGGTTCTTGACAAGAGTTTGTCAAGGGTCTTGTCAAGAATGTTGGCAAGGGTTTTGTCAAGGGTCTTGTCAAGAATGTTGGCAAGGGTTTTGTCAAGGATCTTGCCAAGGGTCTTGTCAAGAGTCTTGTTCAGGGTCTTGTCGAGGGTTTTGTCAAGAGTCTAGTCAAGAGTCTACTCCAAGGTCCTGTCATGAATCTTGTCAAGGATCTTGTCAAGGGTTTTGTCAAGGGTCTTGTCAAGGGTCTTGTCATGGGTCTTGTCAAGTGTCTTGTCAAGGGTCTTATCAAGAGTCTTGGCAAGAATTTTGTCAAGAGTCTTGTCAAGGGTCGAATCAAAGGTCTTGTCTAGAATTCTGTCAAGGGTCTTGTCGAGAGTTTGTCAAGGTTCTTGTCAAGGGTCTTATCAAGGGTCTTGTCAAGGGTCTTGTCACGGGTCTTGCCAAGGGTCTTGTCAAAGGTCTTGTCAAGGGTCTTGTCAAGGGTCTTGTCAAGGGTCTTGTCAAAGGTCTTGTCAAGGGTCTTGTCAAAGGTCTTGTCAAGGGTCTTGTCAAGGGTCTTGTCAGGGGTCTTGTCAAGGGTCTTGTGAAGGGTCTTGTGAAGGGTCTTTCACGGTTCTTGTCAAGAATTGTGTCAAGGGTCTTGCACGGTTCTTGTCAAGGGCCTTGTCAAGAGTCTTGCCAAGGGTCTTGTCGAGGGTCTTGTCAAGGTTCTTGACAAGAGTTTGTCAAGGGTCTTGTCAAGAATGTTGGCAAGGGTTTTGTCAAGGGTCTTGTCAAGAATGTTGGCAAGGGTTTTGTCAAGGATCTTGCCAAGGGTCTTGTCAAGAGTCTTGTTCAGGGTCTTGTCGAGGGTTTTGTCAAGAGTCTAGTCAAGAGTCTACTCCAAGGTCCTGTCATGAATCTTGTCAAGGATCTTGTCAAGGGTTTTATCAAGGGTCTTGTCAAGGGTCTTGTCATGGGTCTTGTCAAGTGTCTTGTCAAGGGTCTTATCAAGAGTCTTGGCAAGAATTTTGTCAAGAGTCTTGTCAAGGGTCGAATCAAAGGTCTTGTCTAGAATTCTGTCAAGGGTCTTGTCGAGAGTTTGTCAAGGTTCTTGTCAAGGGTTTTGTCATAGGTCTTGTCAAGAGTCTTGTCAAGGGTCTTATCAAGGGTCTTGTTAAGGGTCTTGTCGAGGGTCTTGTCAAGGGTCTTGTCAAGGGTCTTGTCAAGGGTCTTATCAAGGGTCTTGTCAAGGGTCTTGTCAAGGGTCTTGTCAAGGGTCTTGTCAAGTGTCTTGTCGAGAGTCTTATCAAGGGTCTTGTCAAGGGTCTTGTCAAGGGTCTTGTCAAGAATGTTGGCAAGGGTTTTGTCAAGGGTCTTGTCAAGGGTCTTGTCAAGGGTCTTGTCAAGAGTCTTGTCAAGGGTCTTGTCAAGAGTCTTGTCAAGGGTCTTGTCAAGGGTCTTGTCAAGAGTCTTGTCAAGGGTCTTGTCAAGAGTCTTGTCAAGGGTCTTGTCAAGAGTCTTGTCAAGGGTCTTGTCAAGAATGTTGTCAAGGGTTTTGACAAGGATATTGTCAAGGGTCTTGTCAAGGGTTTGTTTATGGTTTTGTCGAGGGTCTTGTCAAGAGTCTTATTAAGGGTCTTGTCTGGGTTCTAGCAGAGCGTCTTGTCAAGAGTCTTGTCTGGGGTCTACTCCAAGATCTTGTCATGGATTTTGTCAAGGGTCTTGTCTTGAATTCTGTCAAGGGTCTTGTCAAGGGTCTTGTCTTGAATTCTATCAAGGTTTTTGTTATTTTCAATTTTTCCTTTGAAATTGTGTTTTTCAATCGAAACTTGAAAAAGTGTGGTTGAAGCTAATCTCCATTATTTTATTTACAAACTTTTTCAATTGCCATTTAGGTAAGAGGAGTGCTGGTGTCAACTATTTTCCCGAGAACTGCTGCCTTTGTTACCAACCCAGAGCCAGAGCTAAACAACCGTGCGATGCATTTCCTTAATGAGATATAAATTGAAATTATTATAATCCGCAATCCTTTCCACCCCCATAGTTAGTCCGTCTGACTATAGGAGCGGTGGTTTTTCTCACAAGAGCTTCTAGCAGCTTAAGCTGAAAACAGTTTGCTGTGCTGCATTTTCTTGCTGCCCGTCTTTCACAGTGAAATTTTTTCCAACTTCCATTTTTACTCATAGATTTCCAACTAACCAGTTAGTAAGACAGGCCTGGGGATGGTCGGTGGATGAAAAATAAAATAGAAAATAAAAATATCCCGTTCCCTCCCAGTTAGCTCCAAGATAATTGGCTTACCAGAGTTTTCTCGTCCATTTTAATTTCTTCTTCCTTTGATGGTTCGCCCCCTGTTTTTGTTTAGTTGTTTAGCTCCTGTGTTGTTTTTTGGTTCACTTTGGTTGTAGCTGGACTTGAAAAAACCACCACTGTACTCTGTTTGTTCAAGAAATGATTCACTGGATTCTAACTTGATTCTACTGTGTGCAGATTGAATTTTTTCATTAATGAAATAGTGAATTGGATTGAAGAGATAAAGAAATTAACAGTGTCCTGGGTTTTACTTGAAAATGCAAAAATGTCTTGAAACTTCAACAGAAGAGTATGTAAAAAAATTACACTCTTTTGTCAAAATTCAGGTAAAATTATTTGTTTTGAAAATGGATCTAAGCTAGAAAAATTGTCTAAAAAAATCTAAGCTATTTTCAGTAACACTTGATTGAAAAATTCGCTGGTGGAAAGCGACCGGGAAATCAGAAAGAGGACCAACTGAAAGCCTCGACCAGAAATAACGACCAGTGGCAGAAAACAGCTTATCTTGACTGGCGTGTATTCGTTTTTTGGGGGTTTCTTGCCGGTCCGCTTTCCACCCGCTGTTCCGGTGGCTTTCCCCGGAAAATAATTCCAATGGAAGCGCTTTAACTTTTCGTCTTTACGTTTCTTATCTTCAGCAGCGGTGTGTGGCTTTTCGATTTCTGCTTCCTTTGCTTTTCCGGTGGTTATTTTCTTCTATTTTTTTTCGTTTGGTTCTGCTCCTCTCTAAACTACTGGTAGTATTCGGCAATCGAAAACCAAAGCCAGTAGCAGCGAAGTCCAGGGAATAGCGCTGAGTGTCGTGTTTCCTGATCCGGGGTGTGTATTTAATTTAATTTCAGACAACCGGAGATACCAGCTGTCTGGTTCATCAGACGGGTTTTGCGGGAGTTGTTTCGCTTACCTGGATGGAAAAAAGAGAAAAAAGAAAAAAAAAACTCAGATGAAATTCGAGATTGAATTAGATGATTGTAGTTCGAATCGAGCTGAGCTCGGATAACTAGCTGAATGTGATTGGAATAAGAATTTTGGTTGTTATTATGGCTCTATTTTTTTTCTTAAATTTTTGAAGCATCTAACTTAACCCTGTATTCTGTTGAATGCTTTGTTTGATTATTTAATTATTTTTTTCTAGTAGAGTTTTATCAAAGTTGCTGAAAATTGTTTACCCCATAGATATTTGATTGGTATCTTTGGAATAATTCGGGTCTCCTTCAACCGTAGTACATTAAGTGAAATAGAAGTAAATGTTTGTTCATGTTGATTCCAGAAGTAGACGAAAGGCTAATTTTGCAAATATCCTAATTGGAGGTATGAACAAAATCTTGATTATTTTCACCCCTGAATGTATGCAACATCATTAGCATTTCTTCGAATGTAAGATCTGGAATGGGAATGGTTGAAATCTGGATGGGTTATATATGGCAGATATAGGTGCTTCTGGAGAACGTAACATTAAGAACTTATTGACTGTGTGGAAGTTTGAATATAATTTAATCGTGATATCATCAAATTGTCAATTAATGTGGTTTGAAATCGTGTTTATCCATTTATTAGCCATTGTCCCAATACACCCACTGTTGGTGTAAACAAATATAATCCCGATTAAAAAAGTAATTCGATTGTGAGAAATTAGAATGAATCGAAATAACAAACATATATTCACAGAAGAGCAGCGAAGACTGGACACCTGAACGTTGGAAAAAAAACGAAATCTGACAATAACAACCGTTAGACAAGTGAGTTTACACACTTTAAAACAGTCTCTTAACAATGCTCATTGTAACTTTTGAAACTAATAAAATTCCAGTACCCTTGTGGAAGACCACCAAAAATGGTCGAAACGTCGGGCATTTCAAAAAGGAAGTTGTTTGCTTGAAATCCAAGACCGAAAAAATAGCCAAAAATTAAACATTAAACATAAAAAACGGTCGATAACATAAACCTAACAAAATTTCGTGTTGACATTTTTTTACTAGAGTTTCTGGCGTTTTTTTTCACAAAAAATCCAGTTACCATTTGATAATGGGCGTTAAAATAATTGGCGAAAAAACGTAAAAGATTCTGTGTTTCATGTTTTACGAATCCAATGATTGCAAAATTAGGTATTTTTTTCAGATTTTTTATAAAATGAAGATTAAAAAAGTGCCTTTGGGTATGCAATACATTTAAAACCTTTAACCACTTATATGGCATTCCCAGCTGAAACGCCTGTGGTCACCCAGGCGTTTCAGCTGGGAATGCCATTATAAGCAATAATTAACACTACTCTTCAAGTAGAAAATTTTCCAACCTTTAAAGATATCCTTCAGAGAATTAAAACTTTCTGAATTTACCCTTTGTTTACTCCACGAAAATCAAGTGCAGTTCTTCCGCTGCGAACTTTCACAGCACATTAATCTTACGGACCAGTGCCGAAATATTCATCGACTACTGACTACCGATTGGCCGGGCGTAGCACCGGCGTAATCCCCATTCGCAGTTACCGGAAGTGCTACTATTCAGCTCATAAATGTTGTTAGTTCTCCTCCTGCTGGTCCACAACAAACACTCCTCAAACATCCCCCACCCCTTGTTTCTCGTTCGAAATGTGTCGGCAGCTTCCTAACAGTCAATAGAAATCAGCATGGCTAGCCTCCCGTGTGTTTGCACACACCTAAATGGGTATCGATTGATTATTCAAATATTGGCCAATGCCCGTACACCGAATCGGATGAATCGGAAGTTGCTGGATGCTGGAGCAAAGTTGACGAAAAAGTAGCAGTAGAGCAGATTCCACAGCACAAAAGGCTTTTCCGTATCTGGAGCTAGCCGAGCTATCCTGTCGGGAATTTCCCCTGGCCTAGCTTACTGAAAAGGTTGGAAAGGGAACCGGAAGTGAGAGCAGGCAGGAGGAAATCAGCCATCCAAGCGTGGGACAAATGCGAGCCGGAAAAAATATGCTCCCGTGTTGCTGAAGCTGGCTGGAGGACGTCTCTCCAAACTCCAAACAATGGAGACAAACCGAATCGTGGAACCTGGCACCGGCTTCACAGTTTGGCGCCCAGCAAACTGCTCCATGCGTATCCGAATAGGCGCATGAGTTTGTGTGTGGGTTTGGTGCGATTGTTGATGTCCGTTCCGGGACGGGTTTTGCTGTCTGTTCATGAACGCCCCGGAATCGCTAGCTACTAGTTAGTTGGACGGACAACTACCGGGGACCGAGCTATATTAAGCGACCTGTGGGACACAAACGGCCAGTCGAGCTGCCATTCAAGTCGGTGGGGCAGAGCAAAAAAAAAACGCAGGAAAAAATAGACCGTAGCCAGTCCTATTCCTCTTTTTGACAAACATGGGAATTTATAGGCTTAAAACATACGCACCCAACACGTGTGTGCTGTCTCCGCTGTCATGGATCTCTGCTGCATCGATATTGCAACTAGAACTTTGGACCTGATTCTGGCACCGTTTGACCGATTTTTTTTCCATTTTGCCCCAGGGTTACTGTTGGTGCATTTCAGCTGAACGATTCAGTGCAAAAAGTTTAAACTGTATCTTCATCCATCCGGATGTTATGAATAAAAATTTGTCATCGGAGGAGCGGTAAAAAGTGTCAAAATAAATATTTCAAAATGTCAGTAATTAGATTGCCAAAATAAGAAAATTATCAGCAACAGAGGTTATTTTTCCAACAATGTTGCATGCAGGGACGCTTTAAATATTAAATTTGAAAAATAGTTCCCATGAATAAGGTTTTTAAAATTTGAACCATTTGGCTGCTTAAGAATCACACCTGATAAAAGTGGAGCATGTTTATGAGTATGTCATAAGAGTTGAGAAAATTGCATGAAATTGCAGGAAAAGGGCAGTTTAAAATTTAAGCATTTGTAGTTGATCTCGCGTGAGTTGAAATAACAGCTTGGAATTTCAGAAAAGCGAGACGGTAGGAAACTTCAACTTCAACAACAATAAAAAAACAGCTAATGGAAATAACAGCTGCACTTTGTTTAACAGTATTTGAAGTGATGTTATGTAGTAGAACAGCTTGAAGTTGCGAGAAGATTATTCGAGAGGACAGTTTAAAAAAATGAAGCGATATAGTACAATTTCTATAAGAGGACAAACAGCTTACCGAGAACTGAAAAATTAAAAAAAAAAGATAGCTTAGAAAATCAAAACAGAAAGTTGAGTGTGCAGTAGGGTGGCCCAAAATTGTACTATGTCTGGGATGTTGGGGGCTCAAGCTTCAAATGATAGCTTAGGGTGTAAGAAACAATATTTTATGTGGCGGCGACTCAGAAAAATGATGTTTAGAGGTCGCACTGGTTCGATTTTTGAAAAAAGGCAATTTTTCCGAAATTTTGTCCTAATAACATTTTCAGATCTTGAAAAAGTATCAAACATGTGTCTCTAATATTTTTTAAATTTTCTTTATAATGTTAGTTTTAAACTAAAAATTTATTGGGACTATTTTGGACTCTCAATTTGTATGTATGATTTTTTTAATTACACAATACTGTGAATTTTTGTAGAAAAAATAAATAAAATTAACAAAAAAGTGTACTTTGGATTAAGATTTTTAATCAATATTGAATTCAAAAGATGCGCGTCGTTAAAATGTGTAACTTTGCAGAAGAAAGTGTACAGCTATGACTTGTCGTTTCAAAGTAATTCAAGTTTCACTGTGGAAAAAAGTCACAATTTTCAAATTTTTGCTAAGAATTGTTCTATATTATGATGTTGTTGAGTTTCGAGCAATCTTCAAGGACAGCTTGAAGCTACGAAAATGCAAGTTGAGTGGACATCTCCACATTAAAAAATTGGTTCGAGACACTTAAAAATTGTTAGTAACATTTGATTTAAAAAAAAAACTTAAAATTGCAAACAAGTGAGTAGAGATCTACGGTAAGCACGGTGCTCCTCTCAGGGAGTTTGTACTGTTTTTCGAGTACTGCCCCTCTCAGGGTGTTTGCATTTTTATTCGAGTACTGCCCCTCTCAGGGGGTTTGAACTTCCTTTTATCTCTTTTATTCGAGTACTGTCCCTCTCAGGGGTTTGTACTTCTTTTTATCTCTTTTATTCGAGTACTTCCCCTCTCAGGGGGTTTGTACTTCTTTTTGTTTCTTTTATTCGAAAACTTCCCCTCTCAGGGGGTTTGTACTTCTTTTTATTCGAGTACTGCCCCTCTCAGGGATTTGTACTTCTTTTTATCTCTTTTATTCGAATACTGCCCCTCTCAGGGGTTTGTACTTCTTTTTATCTCCTTTATTCGAGTACTGCCCCTCTCAGGGGGTTTGTACTTATTTTTATCTCTTTTATTCGAATACTGCCCCTCTCAGGGGGTTTGTACTTTTTTTTATCTCTTTTATTCGAGTACTGCCCCTCTCAGGGGGTTTGTACTTCTTTTTATTTCTTTTCTCGAATACTGCCCCTCTCAGAGGGTTTGTACTTATTTTCATCTCTTTTATTCGAGTACTGCTCCTCTCAGGGGTTTGTATTTCTTTTTATCTCTTTTTTTCGAGTACTGCCCCTCAGGGAGTTTGTACTTCTTTTCATCTATTTTTTTCTTGTACTGCCCCTCTCAGGGGTTTGTATTTCTTTTTATTTCTTTTACTCGAATACTGCCCCTCTCAGGGGGTTTTTACTTCTTTTTATCTCTTTTATTCGAGTACTGCCCCTATCAGGGTTTTGTACTCCTTTTTATCTCTTTTATTCGAATACTGCCCCTCTCAGGGGGGCTTCTGTTTATCTGTTTTATTCGAGTACTGCCCCTCTCAGGGGTTTGTACTTTTTTATCTCTTTTATTCAAGTACTGCCCCTCTCAGGGGTTTGTACTTCTTTTTATCCCTTTTATTCGAATACTGCCCCTCTCAGGGGGTTTGTACTCCTTTTTATCTCTTTTATTCGAATACTGCCCCTCTCAGGGGGGCTTCGGTTTATCTGTTTTATTCGAGTACTGCCCCTCTCAGGGGGTTTGTACTTTTTTATCTCTTTTATTCAAATACTGCCCCTCTCAGGGGGTTTGTACTTCTTTTTATTTCTTTTATTCGAATACTGCCCGTTTCAGGGGGTTTGTTCTTCATTTTATCTCTTTTATTCGAGTACTGCCCCTTTCAAAAGGTTTGTACTTTTTTTTATCTCTTTTATTCGAGTATTGCCCCTCTCAGGGGGTTTGTACTTCTTTTTATCTCTTTTATTCGTATACTGCCCCTCTCAGGGGGTTTGTACTTCTTTTTATCTCTTTTATTCGAATACTGCCGAATACTCTCAGGGGGTTTGTACTTCTTTCTATCTATTTTATTCGAGTACTGCCCCTCTCAGGGAGTTTGAACTTCTTTTTGTCTTTTTTATTCGAGTAATGCCCCTCTCAGAGGGTTTGTTCTTCTTTTTCTCCTTTTATTCGAGTACTGCCCCACTCAGTGGGTTTGCACTTCCATTCCAGTACTGCCCCTCTCAAGGGGTTTGTACTTCCGTTCGAGTACTGCCCCTCTCAGGGGTTTTGTGCTTCCATTCTTGTACTGCCCCTCTCATAGGATTTGTACCTACATTCGACTACTGCCCTTTCAAGGGGTTTGCACTTCCATTCCAGTACTGCCCCTCTCAGGAGGTTTGCACTTTCTTTGGAGTACTGCCTTTCTCACGGGATTTGTACTTCCAAATTGCGCTTTCTGTCCTAAACGCCCGTTAGATTTTAATGCTGCTCATTTGTCAGAAATATTGAGCAGTTGCCTTATAGGCCTTTTTGGAACTTTTCAGGATAATATCATTCTAGCAAAGAGTTTCTCTCTCTATTTATTAACAAGCCTTCTGGAATAACTAACATTTAGCTATTATCATTCCCTCACAAAGAATCAGGACCAACCTTACTAAAATATTAGCGTACACTTTTTCACCCGCACAGGAGGTGCCATTTTGTGTTTCTCTCTTTTTCCATGATATGAAACTGCCTCAAGTCCTTAATATTTGCAAAAACATCGTATTTACCTTATTTTTCAATGTTCGGGAGCTACCGACTGTACCATTGTCGTTTCCGGTGGCCTCGTTTCTAAAAAATGCGCAAAAAATGCGAGTCGAGTCGAGAGAACACTTTCAAGGATAAATAAGGAGAATCAAGACATCTGTTTAAAAATGGATTGAAATGTGTCAAATTTTCTGAATCATATTAGATTCGAACAAAATTTTCAATATTCAAGAAAAATATTTTAAATCTATTCATCCTATTCCACTTCTAATTGTTTTCTTAAAGTTTTTTTAATCGAATGCTTAAAGCTGACAACAGATTAGTTATTCCGTTTCAAGTTTTAAGGCTTTCTAGGCGTTTTTTTCTCCATTGCTTTTCCTGAATCCAACATCAAACGTTAACTTCGGCTAAACTGATAATCCTTATCGAATTAGCAGCAGCAACAGCAAGACCAACCAACGGAAGCTGCGGAAGAAAGCAACCACTTTCTACTACTAGATACTAGTAGTAGGCAATCGCCGATGGGCTGTGTGCTGCATAATCTCCACCGAGCCACGCAGGAAAAACCCAATTATGTCCAGCTTTCATGCTCTTTTCGTTCATGTTTCTATCAATTACACATCGAAATCCGATTCGCCCTGTAGGATGTGTGTGTGTGCTTCAAAGTGTGTGGGAAACGTATCGTATTTTTCAGTTATTGTTACTGGAAGTAAAGTAGGAAAAAAGCTCTTACTGAATCGAAAAACTAGACGGAAATTCTTGAAAAAGTAAAAAAGTAAATTGGGCAGAAACTTTACCCCCAACAGTTTTCAATAATTTGGAAATATTTTTAAAATTACAAATTATTGGATATTCAGGTAAAATCATGTTTTTTTTTTTGGTTTTTGGGACTTTCCGTGCTGACAAAGGACTCTTGCTTTTGCGCTTCGAGCGGCAGTAGAAGGATCAGCTCTCAATGGTGGTATCGTTTGAATATGAGGCAACAGAAAAAAAGCTACCGACTGAATGTTCTTTTTTTCTTTGCACAATCCATAGCTGAAGTTCCGTCAGCTACCATTTGAATGTGATTGAACTGCTATGGATTTGTTTCATGTGCAGTAGATTGTGATGCCGTCGGTTGTTTTTTTTCCTGCTGTTTTGGTTGAAAATCTGGATCAGTAAGGACGGCGCAGATCAGGATGTAGTCAGAGAGAGATTCGATAATAATTGATCTATTTCAGGCTCTGAATGGAAGGAACGTTCTGCCTAGAGAGAGAGAATTGTACAACGAGTATTGACACAATGGACTCGTTTCGATAGGTTTTCGATTGGATTGTAGTGGAGATAGGATTGAATGAAGCTGTAAAGCGTGGTAAATGGTAGTGAAAATTTATTGTTCAAAATTCCCATTATATCACGGATGGGATGATGGGTTTTACAGGTTGACAAATATCCAGGGCGATGGAAAAGGAGTTTTAAATAATGACGCATTTTAAATCGTATCTTTGTCCCAAAAGGAAGAAGGATTTTTTTATTACAAGTTTAAAAATTTCATGACGATGCCAAGAACAAAGCTGTAAGTTTTTATTTTGAAGATTTTAAAAACCTAGTCTAATCATCTAGCAATGTGAGTGTACTAAAAAGATGTCAGTAGTTTTTTCAAAAATCAGCACCCCGTGGTAAAAAATCACGATTTCGCATAACAAAAACACATGATTGCATAAACAAAGACAGAATGGGGCTTGCAATAAAGCTTAGTTGGCAAGCAGTTGCTTCCTGAGCCAATGTCCGTGAGTTCGAGCCCAAGAGTAAACAACGATTACAGTTGTACCGGATAAGTTTTTCAATGACTGTCCGCCAAATGCATCGTTGTTATAAGTAGCGAATAGCATACAGATGTTAAAACGACTATAATCGAAACAAGAAGAAAATAATTTAAGTAATGTTTAAATTTCAATTTTCTTCGGGGGGCTCGAGACAATTGCCCCCATTGCCTCCCCCCCTTCATAAGGGCTTGCTTATAATGCATTTGCAATTGTTTTTCAATCGATTCTGGCGTCAAAAATAAAAGGAAAAAATCGTTTTCTATGCGTTTTTAAATAAAGTTCAATTCTACAAAAATTCAGTATTTTGGAATCGAATGAAGTAAATAATAAACTTATTTATTTTAGGGAATGCATAAACGACGACTTTAAACTTGGAATTTTGCAGAAAAAAATCAGAAAAAAAATGTATCGGTCACGTAGAATTTTCGTATTTATTGACGCAAGAATTTGAAAAAGGCATTATTGCGTAAATTTTGTTATCTGAAGTGTTCTTGTTGTCCTCGATTTCAAAATTAAATAGACGACTCAACCGAGAAAAAAACACTTGATACTACTTGAGTATTCTACTTATTTTGCATTTGGTAACACGTATCCGGTAGACAAGCAACAGCCAGGATATAAATTTAAAAAAAAGAGAGAACTACCTCTAACGACTGTTTCTTGCATCTTCTGACGATGGCAAACTGCTCAGAATCAGAACATCCGTTCTGGGGACGCGTTCTCCGTACCAAATTGCAGTCCCCCTCTCCTGGGAGAACTTGGGGTTGGGAAGCAGCAAAAAAAAAAGAAACACCAAGATAATGTGCATTAAATGTGCTCATAAATTTTATTTCAAAATATTATATGTTCTCATGTTGTTTAATTAGATCTCTCTGTTGTTGTCTTCTGCGACGACAACGACGACGTTGACAACGACCGGAAATAAGACAAAGATGAAGCAGCAGTACCCGAGTTGAGTTCAGTTGAGGAGTGTCCTCCTAATGATGGCTACGATGGCTTTGGGAAGGAGCGAGATCAGGAAGCTGGAGACACAAACAGATCTCCATCAGTTGCCATTCTGTCCGGGGACGACGCAACTCTCTTGGATGAAGCAGACTCGCTGTGTGAATCATCCGGTTTCTGGAAAGTGCCAAGCAAAGAGCGACATCACCAAGCTGTTGGAAGTTTCTTTTCGTCCTCCGGATCCACTTATTTCCGGAAGTTGCCATCCGGATTCGGGGTCAGAGCGAACGCGCGCAGTTCCTAAGGAGTAAGGGGGGATGAAACTCTCCAGCAAAGTCGTTTGCTTTAACGACATTGTCTTTTGGGGTGCTGGATGTGTGTTTGTGGAGTGCGAAAACTGTCTCTCTTACTGGCTAATGTGAATTGCGAGCACCAGATAATAATGGTTCACACAAACCCCGGACTAGCTCACGTAAGCTCGCAAAACCCTCCTCCTCCTCGTTCATTCAAACGCACACGTGGTTGCTAGCTTAGTTAGTGCGACTAGAAAACGAAGAGGTGACGCAAAATGTCTTTGTCCTAGGGCCAGTCAGTGGTGTGGTCGTAAAAGCTTGGAACCTCTCGGTTGGATGGGTCGCATAAAACAGATTATCACTGATTTTATTAGGTTGATAAGATTACGACCTTCCTGCATGGGGTACGGTTCCAGTGAACGTGTCAAACTTTTTGCGCTACTGGAAATTTGTTTCGCCCGAACGTGATTAGAGCAGGTCGTACTTAGGGACGTTGTTGTCTTTGCTGCTGCAAGCTTTGTTGCCGCATTTCAGGGGAATTTAACGAACGAAAAAATGTTCTGCTCCCGAAAGTTCAACTTCTCTGGCAATAGAAACTTTCCAACAGACAGAATCCTTCAAGAGTGAATGAAATTCTTGATATAAAACAATTGTTCAACAGCACTTTTGCGCTTTCAAATACCAGCTTATTGTCTCGCTTGCAGAAAGAGTTATGTTGAGAAACAAAACTTGTCTCTTCAAGTGAACAAAAACTTGTATCAACAAACAAATCTGAAGAGTGTAGCTGGCTCCACCACCACAATATTTCCAGAGCGACCAAGTGGAATCAGCCAGAAAATATAATGCAAACCATCTTTGGAGGGCGGAGGAAAAACGAGTTAAAAATGCAACTGACAATATCAAATCTGGGTAAGTCGAGAGTGGCCGCAACAGTAAGCTACTCTAGATATCACTTCTATACGCGTGGAGGTCAAACGCAGGCAGCAGCGTAGCCACTTCTAGCTCAACAATTGTTTGAGAGACTGAATGAAACTTTAGCTCCTGTAAGAATATGGCGGCTTAGTAGCTAGCTACTGAATGCTGATGACGTTTTCAGAGCCCTGTATGGCTGCCGAATGGTGAAGTAATTTTTCCCGTCACTAGCTTCTTGGTATTACTTTTACAGGACGATTTGTTTTACCGAGAAGTCGAGGCAGTTTTGTTCGAATGTTTTTGAAAAAAAATAAAATTATTTTTTTAAATTATCAAATATCTAAATTGAATTATCTGATGATTGGTGAACAATTTCACCATTTTTTAGTTGGATGACTCCTTGACTTACTGTTCGAAACTCAGAGAAAGAAAACGCCTGAATGTATACTCATCTATTATCCAAAGTTTAACGTACTTTAAAAGCGCGTGTGTTTTGACTTGAATATTTTTTCGATCCACTTTAGTCCTATCACGATTCAGATATTAGAGAGATAATAAAAAAACTAAGTTGTTTAGAATCAAAACATACTCAAAATCAACCGAAATCAGACTATCAGGTCAAGTGCGATATTTCAAATAATGAATACGAGGCAAATAAGTGT
This sequence comes from Uranotaenia lowii, assembly GCF_029784155.1. Lineage (NCBI taxonomy): Eukaryota > Metazoa > Arthropoda > Insecta > Diptera > Culicidae > Uranotaenia > Uranotaenia lowii. The sequence continues at coordinate 279,884,902 of NC_073692.1, read as the reverse complement.
TTCAGATGAATCGTTTTTGGGAATAACTAAATTATGATTTGAACTTTGTGCTTAAATATGAAATGTTGGTGTTAGTGGACGGGCAAAAAAAAATTAACGCATTCCACGAATCGCTAATTTTTTTAATTTTGTCGCTATATTTAAGTGAGCTAGCAGTTTTCAAAGATTCGATATAAATGACTTGCTGAAGAACACAAAATTTTTCTTATAATGCTCTCATTTTGCATGACATAAGTTGGTACACAACATAAACGAGAGCAAAAATTTTCATACATGATATGCGGAGTGATGTCTAATATTGCTTTAACTAAGATCGTAATAACAGCTCGATTTTTGAGAGCTGGGAGAGCACAATCATGCCAATAATAAATATCCTTCACAGCCAAATTTGGCATCAATGTGTTCTCTAAACTTATGAAAAACGAGGTAGTACGTTCACGTACGAAAATTTTGTTTTTTTGCTGTGTACCAGCAAAATAAGTGAAAAATTGACGCTCTAGGAGTGATTTTTTTGAAAACATACAAACTGTTACAGTAAAATTATGCTCGGGATGGGATTTCTAAGGCAGTAAACGCCTGAAATTATACTAAGCATCAAGCACATTTGTACAGACATCGCGTGAAAATAGGACACGAATGAAAACAAAATTTGTTATATGTACTCCAAAATGTTTTAATTAACTTCGCAAAGGCGCTTTTATATTAAACGCCTGAAACTATACTGAACTTTTAAACTTAGTTTCGGGGACAAAAACGAAACGAAAATTGAGCTTAAACAAAAATATCGCAAAAATGAAAACACTTCGTCAAATCACACAGTTTAATGGATGTAATTTTTAAAAATATTTAAGTAAATTGACACATTGTAAACAAAAATTCTAATATATCGGTCCGTTTGAATTCAAGGTGAAATGTGCTGCTACTGATTGAAATTGTGATCATTTGATCAATGATTTCGGAAAACATTGATCTCCGGGGTAACTTTGATCGAAGTGAAATTTTTCCGCATAATCATCAAAAACTAAGTCTAAAGTTAAAATATCTCAAAACTAAATTCTACCATTAAAAACCTATAAGACGTGTTTCAAATTGGAAAAAATATTGGTTTATTTTTGAAAATTTCAAATGTAAATAAAAATGTAATTTTGAAATATCTAAATTTTCGAAAACTCGCAAAAAAAAAATCGTTTCTGATGAAACCAAAGTGTTTAGAAGCAGCAGGTTGATTTATGTGAAAGTTCAACTTTTTTTCCTAAGAAAATGTTTAGTTTTTTTTTGTAGCTTTTGTTGTATTTTGAGGTAAATTTTTGATATTTATAAAATAGGGACATTTTACAAATTTGAGTCAGTCTATGAAAGGCTAGAAACCTTATCAAATGGTAAAGTTTGAAGAAAAAATTAAAACGGAACAGTGCGAGAGCCTAGAGAATTGAATGAAGGCCAAAATTATTTTTTTCTTATCTTATAAATTATGTTAAACAAATTTGCCCCTTGCGATTTCCGAAAAAATCGAAGGGAGGGACCAAGCAGAATTTAATATTTGCTCTGGCCTGATTTATAATAAAAAAAATGCTATCAAATCAAAATTCTATACCAAATATTGCTTCGGGTTGTCTAATGAAACTTAAATGTGGTCTTAGCTTGCTATCAAATGGGAATTTTTGAAACTTTTTGGCCTTGTTTTGTTTTTGTAGAAAATTCAACATAAAAAATTGCTATTAGTTTGCTGTTTAGACCTTACTTGGTCAAGGATTGGTACCAATCTGGGAACGGGTATAAGTTTGTTCTCCGGTTTATATTTTATATAAAAATTTTTTAACCTAAATCATACCTAATATTGCAATCAAATTAAATTTTACACCAAATTTTGTTTCCTGTTTGATGTTGGTCTCAGCTTGCTGTCAAGTAAAAATATATGATACCTTAATCTTGCCTAATTTTGCTCTTGCACTCTTGAACGGTTTGGTATCAATTTGGGCATTAAAGTCTGCCCGGGAATTGTTTACCAAAAGTTGAACAACCGAAAAAAAATCTTATTTTTTCACATTTTTCCAGAACATTAATTATTGGCAGAAAATCCAGTTAAGAGAAATTGCTGAGGGATCAAATAACCCCATGGTTAACTCTCCCTTATAATTTAAGAACTATCAGTTGCTTTTGAAAATACGCGTTTATTTGAATATTCATGCTGATTACTTTATGTTAGAAAAGACCCCATTCCATTTGTTATGCTGGCAGATATGATTTTCTGAGTATATATCGCAAAGATCTGAGAAAATCATCCATTAGGTCAGGTCTGCAGGGATTGATTTTACTAAAATTCAGGGTTGAATGTTTCAGCTGTGATATGTCTCGTTTTCTATATTGAATTTGAGAAAAACAAAACGCCCAAATTTAAATTTAGTTATGGTTCAGAGTTCTATTTCGTTGACAGCATTAAACGCATAGGTTGAGACTGTAACATTGATTTTCCGATCGTCAATCTATTGCCAAAACAAATATGAGCCCTAGAGGAAAAATCAACCTTTTCAGTTTGCAAATTAAGTTAAATTTAGGTAAGATTTTAGGATATATTAAGACTTAAATGTCCAACATTTTTTTTCACAATTTGGAAGGCCCAATTCCGGTTGTATAAAAAAACATGTTGAAAATTTCTGAAAAATAAGAACATTTTAAATCACTTGATTTTTCATTTTTGAAAATTTTTATCTTCTTTTTCAATTTTAAGCCCGTAAGGAAATAGACTTTTTTAGTGTCTGAACACGAAACAATGATGTAACTCAAAATTATTGCTGTTTTCCATGATTGAATTATCGTCCTTTTTCAGGTGGCCATTATGCCCTTATCTCACCTTAAGGGGGGAGTAGGGTCTAACGGGTAAAAAAAAACACAATATTCACGAATTTTTTTTAGAGCTATCGTTCAAACAAATGTATTCAAATTATTATACAAAGCATTGTAAAAAGAACATTTAGTAATTTTTTCGTAGAAAAATATTGAAAAATGAGCCGGTGACGGAGCACTTTCGAGGATGCCTTTTAGAAAACAGGATTTGCGGTGGACACTGTATCTCAGCACAGAATCATCTGAAGTCAAAAAATCAGAGCAAAATATTTTTAATAGATGTTTTTCTGGACCTCAACGATTTTATTTAACTTGAAAATTTTTTTTTATGAAATTTTTGTGGCTGTTTTTTCACGAAAAAATCCGCCATTTTTTATCTGTAAAATCTCCAAAAGTAAAAAAAAGAAAATCGTTGGGGTTTGGTATTTTATATGTAGAAAATATGTTCCAAATTTGAAAAGAATCGGTGGAGTAGTTTTCAAATGACGATGTCCACTGAGTTTAAGAACGTGCTTTCGAGAAAAACGCGTTTGAATTCTGCTTGCAGTATTATTACAGTATTAGATAAGAAGAGATAAAGGCCTATTATTTCTACAGTTTTGCTTTGATTGACTTGAAAATTTGACACAACATTCTTGAAATGTTTTACAATAAAAAAAATGAAAAAATCGATTTTTTGAAAGTGTTAGACAATAACAACAATTTTCTGTATTTTTTTTCTCCTATTTGGAAGAAGAAAAAAAATACTGCACTTAATGTAGGACTTCGACCATTTCTTTTTAAATATTGCTTTTTAAATATTGGCTTTAAGCCTTTACTAGAACTATAATTTTATATTTGTTATTCCATTAAAATTTAAAAAAAAAGAATTTAAAAGTGAAAAAGATTGAGCGATAACAGAATTCGTTACCATGTGCACGTGAAGAATTTAAGCATATGAGGCAAAGAAGAGACAGCTGAAAAAGAAGTTGCCTCTACATTTCATTACGAAGGTCAAATTTCTGAAATGTATTGATCTACAAATTCAATTTAACTTTCAACAGCTCAGTAACGCAACATAAGTTTTTGGGTAAAATTTGGCCCAGGGAATGACAAATTACAGCTGTTTGTTTTAGGAGCACCGACGTTTTTAAGGCTTTGGGCCATCAATTGTTAAGATCTCTTTAAGCTTTTGATCACTAGCTCAAAGTCAGGTTTAAAACGGGAAAACATTGAATTATTGTACTTAAAATTTTAGAATGATGTTTAGTGCCTAACACATAATTGAAAGAAGCTGATTGATTTTGGTTATAAAATATTGTATTATGAAATTTTTAGACTGAACCACAGTTTTCTGACTATTTTCCGGTTCAGTTTTTTTTCCCAAATTCTGGAAACTAAACAAATCAAGTTGTACCTTGCCAACTGGCCAAGTTTCGTTTCCATAAATTATTCACCCAATACTGTGAGCCAGATTCGACTCAAGTAGCAGCAGCTATGCAAAATCGGACGACATCTAAACAAAGAACCAACAAATGGGAAGCAAATTCCAATATCCTTTGCAGCAGTCTGGATGGACGGACGGACGAACAGACGAAAGGATGACCAAGGGCGGCCAAGTTGAAGGATCAACTGGTAAAGGAGAAAATCCGCTTTTCTCATTGTTTACCCATAGATCTTCCATTCAGGGAAGATCTGGCTGCTGCAAGCTGCTGGAGCAGATGAATGTGTGAATATGTGTTGAATTTAGCAGGAAGTTGTAGAATTATTTTGCTGTAAAAATTAAAAAAAATAACTAACCTCCTCTAGTGTGAACTTGAAATTTTTAAACAATTATAATTTTTTCTGTTTAAATTCAATTAACAAAGCAAATTTTAAAATTAATCAGCACAGATTTCTGTTTGTTTGATGATAATGTAACGAGAAACCAAACGATACGTATAATTTTTACAACGAAAAACATTTGTTGACTGTTTGTTTCCCCACACATTTTAAACAGACATAATTGAAATTCATCAGTTTTGCAGAATGCTTCAAATATCGACAAATCCGGTACGTATCCGATCGCAATAAACCGTGAAATCAGATAATTGCATCATCTCCCCAGGTAATCAACTACCTACCTGCCTTCGTTTGGGAGCATCCATCGGTGAAATATCGTGAAAATACCACCCAAACATCCATCCCGGAAGCATTCCGGGGCTGTGAGCAAGGTGAAAAAATATCATCCTGGTGTAGAAAAAAAACACTCACAAAAGCCTCGTTATTTCGTGTCTTGTCAGCAGCGAGCTAACGCCGGCAAACATCAGGAATCATCACCGGGCCAGGACCACGTGGAGCAGCGGATCCTTAACGAACGGCGGAGGGCATAGCTTAATCATCCTCTTCATAAAGCTCATCATCGCTGTCACCCTGGTTGGATCTTCTTTTACCCCCAGATTCGTTCTGTATAGGACTTTTTTGTTGCTCCTCACTCTAACCTAACCCATCATCGTCGTCGTCGTTACAAAGATTCATGTGGAACCGGGATATGAGCTCTGTCTGATTTTGCTGCTGCTGTTTCACGGCGTGTGTGGGTGGGTGTCAAGCAGCAGCAACAGTCCTGCAAAACCCATGACTGGTGAAAAATGAAACGCTGGGTAAGCGATGAAAAGTGGTATTCGCTTTCTTGTGTTTTTCTTTTCATTTTTTTTTTTTGATTTAGTAGTTTTTCCCCCGGAAGAGGTAAAACGAATGGCAGGTGATTTGTAAATCCCTGTGAATGGTGGAATTTTCTTTTCAGCGTTAACTCGAACGTTGTTTTTCAAATCGAGAAGTCTCGGGCTCGACAATGTTTTCATCAATGTGGCGCAAAATATATGTGCAGCCATTCGTTGAAAGTCGCTGGTATTTCATAATTAATTTTGAGCGGCAAGAATCTCCAAAGTTGACAGTTATCACTCTGGCGGTGAAGGTAGAATTTGGAAGATTTTCTATAGATAATGAACGTTCTGATGGATATGACGCCAAAATCAGAATCATATGTGAATCAAGAGATTTTTTTTCAATCTTCATGGTCTGGTTATTTTCAGATGGAATTCATTGTTTATATACTGCAAAATTAAAACGATTGGGTTATTGAACTTTTTACTTTTCCTAAAATCTAGGCAAGGATTATCTATTAACCTTGTTGAAATGTTGGAAAAACTCTTTTTCAAGGTCTTATCAAGCAGGCTTCGTCATTATTGCTAAAATTTATTAAATGAAATAATATTTTTATCAACTTCAAATACATTTTCATTTTATGATGCAATTTTCAAAAATCTATGCCAACTTTGAAAGTCAATTTTGTGATCTCTTGTCCATTATGAACTGATTCTTAGTGACTAAAATGGCAGTAAAACTCATAAAATGGATTAAAGGGTGTCCACGATGAAATTGCCACACTCTGAAATTGCTCTAACTTCTTAACCGTTGGGTAGAATTAAATGAATATTTTTGTGGACTTAGTTCATAGTGCATTGTTTACATTCTGCAAGTTTCAAAGTCATTTCAAAGAAATGGAGTTGAAAGAACAACTCGTGCGTGATAAAATCTTGCGCATTCATCACGAGAACAAGGATCTCTCGCATCTTTCCATCGCTAAAACGTAGGGAATCTCGAATTCCACGGTGTCGCGAGTGATTAAGCGGTTCGAGGAACGATTGACCACCGATCGAAAGCCCAGATGTGAAGGAAAAAGTCTTCCGTACAACACCAAAAATCAAAACCGCGTAGTTGGGACCTTCAACCGATACCCGGACGTCTACGCTCGGGATGTGGCTAAGAAGCTGCACCTAAGCCGAGGTTTTGTCCAGAAGGCCAAAACTTAGGCTGGGCTTCGAACGTTCAAGGTACAAAAGGCCCCTAATCGCGACGAAAAGAAGAACAAGTCCGTCAAAACTCGTGCCAGGAAGTTGTACCTCAACATGCTGACGAAAATTGAATGCTACATCATGGACGACGAAACATATGTGAAGGCCGACTTCAAACAGATCCCCGGCAACCTGTTTTTCACGGCCAAGGATAAGTTCAGCGTTCCGGAGCATGTCCGCACTCGGAAGATGTCCAAATGTTTGGCAAGCCATCTGCACGTGCGGGAAGCGAAGTGCACCTTTCGTGGCCCAGGACACGATAAACGGACATGAAAGAGTGCCTCCAGAAGCGAATGCTTCCTCTCCTGAAGGCCCACAACGTCCCAATAATCTTCTGGCCGGATTTGGCCTCATGCCATCACTCCAAAGACGTGCTGAAGTTGTATGCGGACAATAAGGTCAATTTCGTGCCGAAAATGTTCAACCCTCCCAACACTCCGGAGCTCCGCTCCATCGAGAAGTACTGGGCGATTATGAAGCAGCACCTGCTTAAACGACAGTCGAGGAACTGAAAAAAGTATGGGTTTACATGCAAAAAACGGTTGATTCACAGGTTGTGCAGAATCTTATGGCCGGTGTTAAGGCCAAGGTGTGGGCATTTGCGTATGGACTGTAAATAAAATACGAGTGAAATGGTAAAATGAAATTTAATAGCTATTTTTCAATCCCTGAAAGTTTTATGCCAATCGGATAAAAACTCGAATTTTGCGAATCAATTTTGTGTGTGGCAATTTCATCGTGGAAACCCTTGATTAGGGTTTTTGTAATGAGGTTTTCATCAAAGTATCAATTAATCGTGTAATTTTATAAATAAAAAATATGATCTTGAGTGGAACAACAAGCTTCCAAAGTCACCTGCTAGGTGGGCAGCGAATCAACGTAAAAATTGCATATCTTTTTTTAAGTAAGAAATTAATTTGAATGAAATCAATTTGAACTTTGGAAGATTAAATTTCTGTTACGTTAAAACATTATTTTTTAACTTGAAAATCTTTAAAGGTGGCATTTAATTGAAGTTTTCACAGTTACACAAAGAATGGCAGACTCTCAGCAGCCTGGTTCTAACCCAGGGTTTTATCTGTTTTGATTTTTTTTAGATGTGTCCTGATTTTCGGGAGATTTGAACTGTAGGGGAGAGTGAGGATATTTGATCCCCTTGTCTTATTTTCACCATATCTTTATGGAAAAAGAAGCCTCTCGCACCCTTTTACATTTTCTGGCAGCGTGTAACTTCAAGTTTCTATGCTTTAAAAATTAGAATGATACTTGAACCCGTAGATGAACTAGATGCATTTTCGTGGGAGTAAAAAATTGCGATATTTTTGAAGTTAAGGGAGACTTGATCCTCTATTGAAGGAAACTTGATCCTTTATTCAGGAAGCTCTAATCCTTGGAAAAAAATCAATCGAAATTCCAAGATAAAATGTCAATTCACTTTTTTGTTCATGATTGTTCTCATTTCTCAATTAATATCTGTCAGAAGAAGAAAATTGTATAAGTTTATCTCAACCAAAATGAAATTGTATACTAAAAGGAGCTATTTTCTATAATTTTAATAAAATTAATTATTTCAGCCTTTTTCCTCAGACGGTGTTGGAAAAATATTAGTTATTGTATAAATATTAGTAATCTCGTAATCAGCAATGATCACGACCCCTTCAGAAGGAGATTATACCGTTTTGAACTCTAGGAATCAAATGTACCCATAATCAACATTTTAGAAAACTTTTTGTGAAAAATGTTGAGAGATTTCCAATGCTTTGGTTGGAAATATGGTATAATTAAGTTCATATTATACTCTAACGATAGATATATTTGAATAAATATTTTTGATGTAATGTTTTTATGTAAGAAACATTTTAAAGGGATTAAAAAGATCTTCAAGTCACATTTTCAGAAAATTTTCAAACAAAGTTCAATAACTCAAACAATTATTTTGTTAAAATTTTTTGAGCTATAAGCATTGTTGTTTTGCTCCATTTGGCACATTTTTCTAGAACATTGTATTCTTGTAAGACATTCCAGTAACGAGATATAGCTAAGGACTCAAGTATCCCCAGGGATCAAGTTTCCAAATTCTCCCCAACTGGTTTTTTTTTTTAAAAAAAAAGATCTTTAAATGAACTTAACTGTACGGAATAAAAAAAAGATCTATATTATATTAAAATTAATCGTAAATTAATGAGAACATCAAACAAATCTATCATAAAACATGATTTGTTGCCCTTTTTTGAACCCTTTAAGTGGTGGATTTCATAAATCCATGTTTTTCTGTCGGACGGGAATTTTCACGTGTTTTTCAAAAAATTAATCATCCTTCCTGCAAATTTTCATGAGAATTCGTTGTGCTTGAAACATTTACGAAATATGGATGATCCAAGCTTCCCACCTTAAACCTTTTGTTCCTATTTCGGTACCAACAGGTCGAATCCATCATATATATTTAATATTCACCTAGAATTAGTTTGATTTTTCGAAAAAAAAAATATCATGAAATTTATATATTTCTTCGTTTTAAATCAAACCTTGTTTTGAAAAATACCTCAAACATTTCGCTCCCAGCAGTACAATAATCAGAATTTCTGTTTATGTCTTTCTTATATGCTTTAAGATGGCAAAAATCGTAAAAAATGCTCAATATATGTTCTCAAATAAGCCAGGACTAATGTGAAATTTTTCTTTTGCCACTTGGAGATAAAACGAAGAGAGGGATAGTAAAAAAAGAAAAAAAACCGATAAATTGGAAAAAAAATTAATGAAATCGCGTATGCGACAAAATTGCATACAACTGTCATGGAACAGTATCGTAAGTTGGAGTTACTTTAGAAAGAAAAAAAATCAAAGCAGGCACGAATACAAAAAATGGTGAGGTTTAAGTGTTTTTGAAAGGTTTACTTTTCCGTAACACCTACAATTTTTAAAACACTCACTGAGGAAAATAATCTATGATTATTGATTGCTGGGTATCCAAACTTCTAGAACCCAAATTTAGTTCACTGATAAGTTCACAGAAACTTAGTTTTATGATTACAAAAAAACTTATGTTCTACGAAAAAAATTTATTATTAAGGAAATTTTTTTGGCATTTTTTTCGAAATTACATAAGCACAGGGGCTAAGGAACTTGACTTTCAGTACTTTTTCGATTGTAGATTTTACACACTCCAACAATTTTTTTCCTTCATTTTAAAACATTTAAAGACTGATTCATAGCTATATTTTGTATGATTTTAGTTAAAATTGTTCCATAGATAACTTAGGTAGATATTTATGAGCCATCGAGTGCTTTAACATCATATCTTTATTGAAGATGATTTATATTAATTTACTTATCACTTTCAAATTTTGATTTTCAGGGACTTGAAAAAGAAATGAACATAAATAAACTAAATATATGAAAAAGGTTGTTAGAGGATTTTGTCAATTTGAAATGTTGAAAAATGTTCACATACGTAACAAATAATTTAATGTCAAATCATACAACAAAAAAAATTCCAAACCATCACTATCGGAGTCCATATCTGTTCTGACTTTCTACTCTCATTGATAGCCATGTTCCAAATTTATCTACGCTTGTCACCTAGAGTATAGTTTGTTTATTATTTGATTCTCATGAATTTAAAAAAAAACCATTTCGAAATATTCGTATTTCAAACGATTATTTCAAAATGAACTCCTAAGGAAATCTCTTCCAGAATGGGATCGGATAACCAGTTTCAAACGTAAATCAGTTTAGAGCTTTTATGTTAACGTTGGTATGCTCAACCTTACGGATCTGTCATAATTGGCTTGACATGGCGTAAATTGGCCAAACTTGACAAACAGCTTCGGGTTATGAAACTGCTTACAATAAAAAAGTTGATACCTATAAAAATGGAATAAAACGCTCAATTTTGTGTTACTTGGCTCATCTAAACGGAAAATTCAGGTAATTTTTTAAAATTTTCAAAAAATAAAGGCAAAAGTTCAGATTTCCCAACTTAACAAGAACGAAATCAAGAAAAAAAAACCTAACAGCAATGAGGTAACGTTTCAAAATTATTTGGAAAATAACATCCGTTAAGTGATCCACCAAACAGGAAGGGCGCTGAAGATTGCTTTTATCCGATAAGCATCGGAACCCAAATAATACGAATTGTTATGACCGCATGTTCTTTTTTTCCTTGTTTGGTGTGGTCGATATTTCGCTTCTCCTCGAATCGAAAGCGAGATGCCTTCGGTGTCCGGTTGAGGGTGTCCGAATAACATAACGAAAAAGGGTCAAAATATGTTTTTATCGTTATCGATGCCTAACATAGCCTGTGTATGAGGGGGAGGTTTTTCCCTCTCGGTACCTACCCCTATGCTGCATTCGTTACTCGGAAGGATGTTCTCAGCGCGCTTGAAATTTAATTTTTCGGGATACAATTTCGATTGGCTCGGCCAGTTTGAATCATCATCCGAAATTGGGGTAAAAGATTTAAGCTTTTGATGCGATTGAAGAAATTAGATAAAAAAAAGGATACAATGAATGTTGATTTGATTGTTTTCCTGGATTCTTTAGGGGAGAACACTTCAGAACATCGTTATCTGTTTATGGAAAAAAATTGTAGGTATAAAAATCTTAAACATTCGCGTTGATGTTTAAAAGAAAATTTGCTGCACGTGTTGTAGCATTTTATTCAATTTAAGTCAAACTCATCAAAAGTCTCGAACGCGAGAAAACAATCGAGCGGTACAGACAGCCAATCAGCTTCGAAAAGCCCGGAAGAAAGAGCATTAGGAAACAAAATCCAATGAAGCCTTATGGTGCCGATTTTCCTCCACCAACCGCCAACAACCAGAGGAAAGTTCCTGTCGTCGTTGCTGTTGCTATTTTTCAGTTTCCTCTGCCAGGTTTTTCTCTGCAAATGCACAAACACCACGTTCACTTTTATGGCAATTTTCTACAACATTTTCCAATGGCGACATCAGCACATCAAGGCAGCAGCATCATCAACGACTCTTTCGATTGCTTTTAACGATGATGATGATGATGGCGGCGGAGGTGCTGATGACAATGACGTTGATGTGGGCAATATCAGGATTGCTTCTTTGAGGCACATTTTTGTTTTTCGTTTTTTTAAGAATATACAGTAGTATACAAAACTTTGAAAAAGTCTTTTAAAAGATGAATAAATGTTGGAATCTAAATGAAAGACTCTCTCATACGTTTAAAATTTTTTGACCATTTTTTATCCTACAAAATTTAAGCATTGCCTACACAAAGGCGTAAATATTATCCGTATGCTAGGAGCTCCTTTTTACCAGCAGAATTGGGCGCCCAAGATTCCAAGTGAAGCTGCTGATTCTTATCAATTTCAACTGTTGCCTCACAACTGTATTCGAGGCACAGCTAGCAAGCAAACGTCATCATCATTACCGGGTACATATGCGACTCGAAAAACCTATGACGCATTCCTCAAGAACTTCCGCCGCGCCTCCAGCAACTCGTTGATGGCATCCCTACATGCTGATTTCACTTCTCGAAACGCATCCGTACTACCGACCGGGGAGAAAATCGACACTTCAGTCTGTCCTAGGCTTCAATGTCACACTACAATGACACCCGACCGACACA